>NW_026937409.1:350000-804058 GCF_032062105.1 Saccostrea cuccullata | reverse complement strand
ATTTTACCAAAACCAACAGCTTTAAAACTTATGACTTTTCAACTTTATAGACAACCATTCCCACCGATAAATAAAAGTCCAGGCTTTTTGATGTCATTGACAGCGGCTTTTTTAAAATAAAAATGGAACTCCTAAATTTACTTAGCTAGTCATTGGTCATTTGCAAAATTATTTTGTATAAACACATTCTGATAGCACACACAAATACTCTGAAGTTGACATCAAAGAGATGCTAGAGTTTCTGATTGACAATATCTATGTGGTTTTTTTAGACCAAGTATTTCAACAATCTATTGGAATTCCAATGGGTACCAATTGTGCTCCGTTATTAGCGGACCAATTTTTTTATTCATATGAAGAAGAATTTGTGCAAAATCTTATGCGTGAAAAGAAGAAAACACTTGCTGTGGCCTTCAACTCGGCATTTTGATATATCGGCGACGTTTTGTCAATTAATAATTGTCATTTCCATTCCTACGTTGATACGATATATTCTGGTGAGCTTGAGATAAAGGATACCACAGAGTCTGACACATCTGTTTCATACTTAAATATTTTACTTGAAAAAGACGTTAATGGTAATCTAACAACCAAGCTATATGATAAATGTGATGACTTTAACTTTTCTATTGTCAACTTCCCTTACTTATGCAGCAGTATATACCTTCATCACCTGCATACGGAGTATATATATATATCTCAGTTGATTTGATACGCAAGAATTTGCTCTACGTATGAACAATTTCTAAAACGTGGTAAATTATTGACAAGTAAGTTGTTGAAACAAGAATATCAGCCGTCTCGTTTAAAGTCACCATTTGGTAAGTTCTATGGTCGACACAATCACTTTGTCAGCAAATACAATTTATCACTGAGTCAAATGCTGACTGACGTTTTTCATACTAATTGTTAGTTCATTATTTATACACTGAATTGACAACGGATTATTCCATTACTTCCTGATCATAACAAGGACTACACGGCGGGTGTGACCGATCAGCAGGGCATGCTTACTCCTCAATGGCACCTGACCCCACCTCTGATGTTTCGGAGGTCCGTGTTTGCTCTGCTCTTCTTTTGTATTGTTTTAAGGACTTTGAGATTGAATGCTGTTCGTTATTTCCATATCCTTCTTATATTGATTTCACAGTATCATATGAAAGAATCACAATTAAAAACTTTGGGAATATTTTCTTGGTTATTATACTAGGCCAGTCAGAAAGGACTTAAGAAATATATACTTTAAAATTAGCCTGAATGTGATACAAAATATTGTTGAAATTTGAAATGGGTCATTTTGAGGGCTTTTTTTTTGTAAAACCTACAAATGAACCTAAATAATGACGCCATAGTTACAGAGGGTCTTCCTTCATTCTATATTCTTTCATTATTCTTTCATTATTTATCACATTTATACATAACACTATCTAACTTATATTTGAGCCGTCGCCCTCATGCGGCATTGGTAGAGCGTCTACTCTAGAGTGTCAGAGTAAGGGCTTTATCCTAACCTTGCGGGTTCGAATCACACAGTGGGACATGGAGACCGGTCCGTCGGATGAGACCGTATAAACTGAGGTCATGTGTCGCAGTAGATGCTGGCAAAAAGAACTCTTATTGCTCAATGGCCCTGCATGCGGTTAAAACATGCAGCTCTCCATCTCCGGCCTCTCCACATCATGAGTGAAAAATTCTCGAGAGGGACGTTAAACAACAAACAAGGAAACATATATTTTTAAGCTAATTTTTGACTCTTGGTAAACATTTAATTTTAAGGGTGTAATGTTTTTATTAGGTAATGTTTAAGGTCTTTTCTCAGTTGAAGACCTACTGATTCTGTTGTTTCTTTTCCACCAGTATTATATTTATCATATTCTCCCTCACTTCGTTCGTCCGAATATAAATTAACTAAGTGCTAAATAATCAACAAACACATGTGTCGTAAACAGGGTGCTGCTGGCAAGCTCTTTATTTTCAATATATACATAACCTCAAGCCACATGCCAATACCAAATCATCTATAGAAAAATCCATTCGTATATCGTCCATTTTTTTAGCTCTACTGGTCAGAGACCAGAAGAGCTTATGCGATAGTAATGCGTCCGTCGTCCGTCCGTCTGTCTGTCTGTCCGTCTGTCTGTAAACAATTTTTCAAAACGCTACTCCTCCTACAATTTTAGTCTGATTTCAATATTACTTGGCACACAAGTAGACTACACTGTCTGAACGGCGTTGCCATGGTTACTAAAAATTTTTCTGTGAAATTCATTAAAAACGCTACTCCTTCTACAGTTTTGGTCTGATTTCAATATTACTTGGCACACAAGTAGACTACACAAGGATACATATAATAGTGCATCGGTTTTTGATTTCGATGAACGGTGTTGCCATGGTTACTAAAAATAGAATTTTCTGTGAAATTCCTTGAAAACGCTACTCCTTCTACAGTTTTGGTCTGATTTCAATATTACTTGGCACACAAGTAGACTACACTAAGATACATAGAATAGTGCATCGGTTTTTAATTTTGTTGAACGATGTTGCCATGTTTCCTTTAAGACGCTTTTCTAATTTCGACACAAGTGAACGGTGCATCGTTGCCATGGTTACTAAAAATAGAATTTTCTGTGAAATTCCTTAAAAACGTTTTGGTCTATTTCAATATAACTTGGCACACAAGTTCTACAGTTTTGATGAACGGCGTTGCCATGATTTCAATATAACTTGGCACACACAAGTAGACTACACAAAGATACATATAATAGTGCATAGGTTTTTGATTTCGATGAACGGTGTTGCTATGGTTACTAAAAATAGAATTTTCTGTGAAATTCCTTGAAAACGCTACTCCTTCTACAGTTTTGGTCTGATTTCAATATTACTTGGCACACAAGTAGACTACACTAAGATACATAGAATAGTGCATCGGTTTTTAATTTTGTTGAACGATGTTGCCATGGTTACTAAAAATAGAATTTTCTGAGAAATTCCTTTAAGACGCTACTCCTTCTACAGTTTTGGTCTGATTTCAATATAACTTGGCACACAAGTAGACTACACAAAGATACATATAATAGTGCATCGGTTTTTGATTCCGATGAACGGTGTTGCCGTGGTTACTAAAAATAGAATTTTCTGTGAAATTCCTTGAAAACGCTACTCCTTCTACAGTTTTGGTCTGATTTCAATATAACTTGGCACACAAGTAGACTACACTAAGATACATAGAATAGTGCATCGGTTTTTAATTTTGTTGAACGATGTTGCCATGGTTACTAAAAATAGAATTTTCTGAGAAATTCCTTTAAGACGCTACTCCTTCTACAGTTTTGGTCTGATTTCAATATAACTTGGCACACAAGTAGACTACACTAAGATACATAGAATAGTGTAACGGTTTTTGATTTCGATGAACGGTGTTACCATGGTTACTAAAAATAGAATTTTCTGTGAAATTCCTTTAAAACGCTACTCCTTCTACAGTTTTAGTTTGATTTCAAAATAAGTTGGCACACAAGTAGACTACACAAAGATACATAAAATAGTGCAATGGTTTTTGATAAGTACAGACCAGTAGAGCTACAGTCTCGAAAGAGACTTCTGGTTACACAAAATGTTCTTATACACAGTGTACCTTACTACCTAACAACTTGATATTCAAAGAACCGAGCGAGCTTAGATAAACGCCTAACTCTGCGAACTGCTATTCATACCAGCAAATCACGTGACCGTAAATTTTGAACACGCGACAACTACGGCCGCACATCAGTATAATTATTTTGTTACCAATTTTGTTTAGACAATTTCATGAGAACGATTCGATACATTTTCATGGAAATTTCAACTTTGATTCCAAATTATCTGAACTTGATACATTTTTTTGATTTTTGTCACTTCCGGTCGCATGATACAGCGACTTTTTCTTTTTTAATGTAGCATTTTCCCTAGATCAAGTAATACTTCTTTTGAATTGAAACAGATACAAGTAAGTTATATCTAAATATTTCTCAGCTAGTGACAGTCAAACATATGGTGGAGATTACATAGAAAAGTGTAGTGGAAACTGTTTGAATGGTGAAACATGTGATCGGTTTACAGGAAAATGTAGTTCTTGTTCTGCAGGATGGAAAGGTCCAATGTGTAATATTTGTAAGTATAAATATGCTTATAACCTTACATTTTTCCTGTTTAAACAGTTTCATATGAAGGAATAAAAAATAAAAACGTTTTGGATATTTTCTTGGTTATAATACCAGGCCAGTTGAAATGGACTTAAAAATATATATTTTAAGATCAGCCTCATTGTGATACAAAAATGGAGTGCAAATTTGAAATGGGTCAATTAGCTGACTATTTTTTGGGGTAAAAACCTACAAATGAACCGAAATAATGACGGCAATGTTACAGAAGGTCTCCCTTCATTCCATATTCTTTCATTATTTATCACATTCATAGATTACACTGTCAAACTCATATTTAAGCCATCGCCCTCGTGGCGCATTGGTAAAGTGTTCACTCTAGAGTTGCAGAGTAAGGACTTTATCCTAACCTTGCGGGTTCAAATCACACAGTGGGACATGGAGACCGGTCCGTCGAATGAGACCGTATAAACTGAGGTCCCTGTCGCAGAAGATGCTGGCAAAAAAAAAAAAAACTCTCGTTGCTCAATGGCCCTGAATGCGGTTAAAACTTGCAGATCTCCATCTGCAGCCTCTCAATATGAATGAAAATTCTCGAGAGGGACGTTAAACAACAAACAAGCAAACATATTTAAGCTAATTTTTTACTCTTTGTAAACATTTTTATTTTTAAGGGCACAATTTTTTTTATTAGATTATGTTTAAGGTCTTTTGTTTTCAGTGGAAAACCTATTGATTCTGTGGTTTCTTTTCCAAGAGTAATTAAATTATTATTTTGTTGTAAATTTTGTTTAGACGATTTTTTAAGAACGGTTCGATACATTTTCATGGAATTTTCAACTTTGATTCCAAATTATCTCAACTTGATGCAATTTTAGCTCACCTAAGCTGATAGCTCAAGTGGGCTTTTCTGATCACATTTTGTCTGTCCTCTGTCCGTCCGTCTGTCTGTCCGTCTGTAAACTTTTCACATTTTCGACTTCTTCTCAAGAACCACTGGGCCATTATTTACCAAAATTGGTACAAAGACTCCTTGGGTAAAGGGAAATTTAATTGGGTAAAGGGAAATTTTAAATTTTTAAAATTGAGGGCCAAGTCCCCTCACAAGGGGAGATAAACAAGAAAAGACAAAAATGGGGTGGGGTCATAAAAAAATCTTCTGAAGAACCACTGGACCAGAAAAGCTGAAACTTATGTGGACAAATTCTAGGGTAGTGTAGATTCTAAATTATTAAAATCATGACCTCCGGGGGTTGGGTGGGGCCACAATTGGGAATCAAAGTTTTACAGAGAAATAAATGGGAAAAATCTTTAAAATTCTTCTTCTGAAGAACCACTGGGCCAGAAAAGCTGAAACTTATGTGGAAGCATCCTGATGTAGTGTATATTTTAAATTGCTCAAATAATGACCCCAGGGGTAGGGCGGGGCCACAATGGGGAATCAAAGTTTTACATAGAAATATAAATTAAAAATCTGTAAAAATCTTCTCAAGAACCACTGGGTCAGAAAAGCTGAAACTTATGTGGAAGCATCCTGGGGTAGTGTAGATTCATAATTATTCAAATCATGACCCCCGGGGGGAGGGCGAGGCCACAATGGAGAATCAAAGTTTTATATAGAAATACATGGGAAAAATCTTTGAAAATCTTCTACCCAAGAACCACTGGGCCAGGAAAGCTGAAACTTATGTGGAAGCATTCTGGGGTAGTGTAGATTCTGAATTGTTCAAATCATGACCCCCGGGGGTAAGGCGGGGCCACACTGGAGAATCAAAGTTTTACATAGAAATATAAATAAAAAATCTTTGAAAATCTTCTACCCAAGAACCACTTGGCCAGAAAAGCTGAAACTTATGTGGAAGCATCCTGGGGTAGTGTAGATTCCAAATTGTTCAAATCATGACCCCCGGGGGTAGGGCGGGGCCACAATGGAGAATCAAAGTTTTACATAGAAATATAAATTAAAAATCTTTAAAAATCTTCTTCTCAAGAACCACTGGACCAGGAAAGCTGAAACTTATGTGGAAGCCTCCTTGGGTAGTGTTGATAGTAAATTGTTAAAATCATGACCCTCGGGGGTAGGGCGGGGCCACAATGGGGAATCAAAGTTTTACATAGAAATATAAATTAAAAATCTTCTTCTCAAGAACCACTGGGCCAGGAAAGCTGAAACTTATGTGGAAGCATTCTGGGGTAGTGTAGATTCTGAATTGTTCAAATCATGACCCCCGGGGGTAGGGCGGGGCCACAATGGAGAATCAAAGTTTTACATAGAAATATAAATAAAAAATCTTTGAAAATCTTCTACCCAAGAACCACTGGACCAGGAAAGCTGAAACTTAAGTGGAAGACTCCTTGGGTAGTGTTGATAGTAAATTCTTAAAATCATGACCCTCGGGGGTAGGGCGGGGCCACAATGGGGAATCAAAGTTTTACATAGAAATATAAATTAAAAATCTTCTTCTCAAGAACCACTGGGCCAGGAAAGCTGAAACTTATGTGGAAGCCTCCTTGGGTAGTGTAGATAGTAAATTGTTCAAATCATGACCCCCGGGGTAGGGCGGGGTCACAATGGGGAATCAAAGTTTAACATAAAAATATAAATAAAAAATCTTTGAAAATCTTCTTCTCAAGTACCACTGGGCCAGGTAAGCTGAAACTTATGTGGAAGCATCCTGGGGTAGTTAAGATTCTAAATCGTACAAATCATGACCCCCGGGGGTAGGGCGGGGCCACAATGGAGAATAAAAGTTTTACTTAAAAATGTATAGGAAAAATCTTTGAAAATCTTCTTCTCAAGAATCACTGGGCCAGAAAAGCTGAAACTTATGTGGAAGCATCCTGGGGTAGTGTAGATTTCAAAATGTTTAAATAATGATCAGTGGGGTAGGGTGGGGCTGCAATATGTATTACAAGGGGGAAATCTTGTAAAGAAGAAAATGGTCAAAGCTTCTTAGATGAGCGATATGGCTCATGGGCCTCTTGTGTTTTGCTTTATGCCTTTTTCTACATGACTGTACGATGTGGAGAAGAAGACTTGAATAAACACAAATAAAATCAACTTATCAATTTTAGCATGTGAAAACGGTGAATATGGGAAAGACTGCTTAGAAGACTGTAATGAAAACTGTTTGAATGGTGAAACCTGTGACCGATTCTTTGGAAACTGCAGTAACTGTTCTGCGGGATCGAAAGGTCCTATGTGTAATGTGTGTAAGTAAAAGCAAAATATTTCTTCTTATAAGATACTTTAACCATTTTAAAGAAAAACAGAAAGAGGTTTATCCCTAGCTTATTCTTTGTTTCATACCATTTTACCCACGGCAGACATGTTCCAAAGAACATTGTGGACCTCATAATTTTAGATGAAACTTAGTAGTTTTGTCTTGCTATATTTATACGCTGTGATTAAGACATCATTATAAACGAAAATCAGTAAGATAAATTATAGTCCTTTCTACGCTATTTATAGGGGCAATAAATAATTTTTTGTTAGCCCACCTGATACTCAATGAACACAAATGTACAAAAGAACAATGGAGTGTATTCATGTCTGAATTATGTACTTGTGTGTATATTTTTACGGTGCTTTTACATCTATAAAATTCCATCAATTAAGCTTTAAAAGTAATTTAAGGGAAAAAAATTAAAAACATAAAAACATAAGATATCTTCGTATTTTTAAAAGCATGTGACAGTGGAGAATATGGGAGAGATTGCTTAGAGAAGTGTAGTGGAAACTGTTTGAATGGTGAAACATGTGATCGGTTTACAGGAGAATGTAGTTCTTGTTCTGCAGGATGGAAAGGTCCAATGTGTAATATTTGTAAGTACAAACTACCTTTGAATTCCCTTTTGAATAAATATTCTCATGGAACAACGGAGAGAAATTTATACATGTACCATGTCCAACTAATTTCTTTTCTGTAAACATTTGCTTATATATATTTGATTTAAAATCTTTGTCCTTGAACAGGCATACCTTAAGAGGAATCTTTAAAAAGATACCTATTATTAGTTGGATCAGGACTAATATTATATCTTAGGTTATAACAAAAAGAACCTAAAAATGTTTGTGTTCATTGTACGGAAAATTTTAAACAAGATCCTCAGATGTTTTATAAAGATATTATGTTTATCTTATTGACCGTTTGAAGGAAGTTTACATTGTATAACTGGAAAGGACATGCAAGAATTCATGCATTTGCATAATGAATTACTAGTATTTTGATTACCGTATTTCACGTTTGAATTAATTTAGCCTGAAGGATCTCATTTTCCGATTTTCTTTCTATCCGTTGGTCTGCCCGCCCATGAACACCTTTGTTATGACTGAAAACTACTCATAGTTTTCATAATATATGTTTTTTTTTATTTTACGGAGAAATATAAGCAAATTTAAGACACCTACAGCTTTTGGGTATCATATCACTTTGTTTATCTGTCTGCACATATGTTTGAAAATATATTTGTGACACTTTAGCCTTTTCAACGTATCAAAGATTCATTATTTTCGAAACCTTTCTCTTCTGCATTTGCTTTCATAATTAATATTTTATAAATTGGGTTTCAACATTATTTTGAATGATACAAAATATGCTTTATATAAGGAATAGTTCATATACTGTTTTTCTTCCACCAAATGAATATGAAATTCTCTCTCTCATATCTAGCATCTTTAAAAAAATGAAACTTTTTAAAGGTATTTTTACTTCAAAGGCACAAATATTAAGTGTAGAGATCTCTCATAGATTAACAAAGTTACTCATATTAATTGTATACTGTAGATTGCTTTCAAGGAAATTTTTAATACCCAATTTATCATATGTTACGTTAATTCATTTTTTTTTAGACAATAGACACATTCTTAGGGATTTTCAAAATTTTACATTAATAGGACAGGGCAGGGATATGCCTTCACCGCATACCTATAGGGATCCTTTGCGTTTATATATTTACAAGCAGAAAAAAAACATTGTCCTCTCAAACCATTGAAATGAAAATAAGTAAATGGAAAGGTTATATAAATAATGAAAGTGATATGCTTGATTTCTTCCAGCTTGTCACAGCGGAGAATACGGAAAAGATTGCCTAGAAAAGTGTAGTGGAAACTGTTTCAATGGAGACACCTGTGATCGCTTTAATGGAAGCTGTAATAATTGTTCTGATTTATGGAAAGGTGTACTCTGTAACACATGTAAGTGGTAGTCCTCTTGTCGAAATAATAACATTTGAATAATTTCAGCATCCTTGAAACCTCTTTACCAATTTTTTCATATAGCATTTATGGGCGAAGGGGAATAAAAATTGTGATACCTCTTCCCCTGGGACCAAAGGGATGGGGCCCAAACCAATAAAATGGATACAATTTTTAAAAAACTTCCTTACTCCTGGACAACAAGCAGTTAAACTGTTTGCATGATTGTAAAAACCATTGAGCCCTCTACCAAAATTGTGAAATTCATTGTCCCAGCATCAGAGGTTCTGATGTTACGACGGTTCTCTAATGATTATATAGTGTAAATGCATGACTTCTGGGTATTAAACTAATGAACTATGTACATTGTTATGATGAAGAAAGGCGCCTCTTCCAAAATTATGAATTTCATGGCCCATGGGTTAGGGGTTCTGGTGTTAGGGCGGGGCTCTTATGATACTAGTAAACCAACTATTTTTTGCGAAGTCGAGAGCCTTGTCATCGCGAATATTTCTCGCCTCGAACCGGTTCTTAATGTGAATTTGACTATTACTACAGATCCAAATAGGCTTGATCGCGGAAATTAATAGTCGCGAACTAGTTTATCCCTAGTAAATTGCGAAATAAAGTCGTCGCTAATAAAAGTTGGTTTACAGTTATATGGTGAAAATGCATTAATTCTTTCAATTTCTTCTAATCTGCTCCTGTATATTTAACCTATGAATTATGTACTAACTTCTGACGAAGTAGTGAACATAAGGTGCCTCTTCGGCAATTGTAAATTTCATGGTCCCTGGGCGTGGCTTCTGGTGTAATGGCGGTGCTCTAATCATTATATAATACATGCGAAAATGCATTATTTTTTTTTTAAATCTTTTCCTTTGCTCCTGGATATTAAGGTAGTCTGATCCTAGGGTTTATAAAATAAGCAGTTAAGTAATCAAAAATACTCATAAAAGTATCTCTGAATCCACATAGAACTTAATGTTAATTTATTTACAGTATTTCTTTTAAGTTAAAGATTAAAGGTAATCATATTATATAGGGAAAATCGTCAAATATCCAATATTTTGCAGAAAAAGCGAATAGGAATATCAGTTATGCATTTTCTAATTGCAAATTGATCAACAAATATATTTTTGGTTAAAAAACGATAGTTATCCATGCATTCAGAGAAATTGTCATGATTTTTATACTTATTTGGTATTTTTTGTCTTCTATTTCCGTCTGACATGTATTTTATAATACATAGTGTAAAAGGTCTTTGCTATCAATGCAAAACACCACAAATCACTTCTCATTTCATATCATGCTAATACTCATTGGTATCTAAGGCTGGATTCAAGAAAATCTTATTTCTCTAAAACTATATTAATTTTTTTCCTTATATAGGATACAAATGTCAACTTTTATAAGACCTTTTCTAAGACTTCAAAAAACTTTGAAAGATAAAGATAAAGATAAAAGATGAATATAATGAAAATTGTTGCATGAAAAATTTCATTTTCAAGCTCCATTTTTGATGCATTTCAAATTAAATATGAATTTTTGGAGTTATCCTTCCTGGCTGAGGATTGGATATCCTTAAGCCGATGAACTAAAGCTGAACAAGACTCGTAAATACGACCTTTCGATATCATTATCTGCGATACATCAACACCAGGGTATACTCTTCAGATTCGTCACACCTGACTGCTTTATTATCACGGGTATTTGGCGTGGAATTGGCGACCTGTGTTCGTGCTGGTTATCATGCACCACCCTTGTTTACATTTTCTTGCAGTTACTTGTACCTGTCTTTGTTTGTATACTGCACTGACCTGTACAATTATAATTGAAAATTTCCTTGTATCCTACCTTGCTGCATTAGACGAAGTATTACTTTATTATTGTCGCTACCGAGTGCTGTATAACATACGTCCGTCTACACCAGTAATGACTGATTACATAAATAGGGAATAAGTCGTGTACTTTATATAGGGGTCTGCAGGTTTAGCGATTCTCCGAGTAAAATGACGGATACATTGCTTTTACGAATCGTGTTCAGCTTTAAGTACATTGTTATGATGAGGATGAGTACCTCTTCCAAAATTGTAAATTTCATGGCCCCTGGGTCAGGAGCCCTGGTGTTAGGACGGGGCTGTAATGATTCAATAGTGAACATACATTAATTCTTTAAAGGAGGGGGGGGGGGTGTGGGGTTTTATTGTGTGAAAACTATAATAGTAAAACTCTTCATTTTTATACCATATATAACTTACATAAACTTAGATGTACATGCCAAGTTTTGGGGGGAATTTACCGTCCAGGACCCGGTTGTATCAACGGTTCATTAAATTTAATGAATTATTAAGCCTAATGATTCATTAAATTCTAAATGATACATTAGTTAATAAAGTCATTAAAGTGTGTTGTACAAAACCTTTATTAGAGTCTTATTACTCAATGAATCATTAAATATTTAAGAATTCATTAAAGATTTATTAACATTAGGGGAATATCCCACAATGCAATGCATTAATACTTCCGGAGGCGTATCCGTGGGCGTTTCCTTTGTTTACAAAACACCTTTAATGAATTAAGCTCTAATTTAAAATAAAATAGTTTTTTAATCAACCGAATAGAAATAGTTTTAGTTATGACGTGAAAATTAAATAAAATTACGTCATTTAACGAAGTATGTGAGTGTCTTGAAGGATATAGGACTAACTTTTATTTACTGATGGAATTCAATTCAAATGTAATAGAAATCAGGGAAAGAAAATTAATTCTAGCGAAATTCAACTTTTAACCGAACTAATGTAGAGAAATGTCGATATCATAAATACATGATACATGAAACAGGGGGGGGGGGGGGATTATGGAAGGGAAATACAACCAAAAGTCTGTGTATTTGCATGGCTTTCATTCTTATTCTGTCTACTTGTCTATTATTTGGTATTACACGCACCGGGGGGAGGGTTCCCGCTTCTTCCATTTTTTTCTCTTTAAAGTCTGGGGTCGACACATCTTTTTCCTATTTATGCATTCTTATAATTATGCACTCTACCTGATTGATATTATGTAACTCTTTTGTCTCAATATATAAGCTGTTCATATTCGTGCTTATTACATTTCACTTTGATTTTTAGCCGGGCTTATTGCTCAAAGAGCAATTGCCGGCTTATGTGATCCTGTTCAAGACAGGATGTTAACCCCATAGTCGCCATTTTAAAGTTACGTGTAAAAATATAGTTCTTACTCTCAACCGCTTTTGAGATAATACAAACGCTAAATAAAGCAACAAAAATAAAACGAAGTTTTATCTAAATAAATAAACATATTTAGTACCTTTGAAAACTTCAGTCTTAAGTCATAGAACATAGTTCATTGGTGTAAGGAGTTTTGATAATCAGTGTTACATGTATCTTAGTTCTCTACACATACGAAGAAAAGCAGGAGAGGGAACCAGACTGGCCTGTTTGTTTATTTTCAGTTGCGGTACCAGATTAATTCTGATTCTGACAAAATCGGACCGTGGTATTAGGATTGAAACTCACTGTCAGTGTCTTATCATTTATATTGATAGATTTAAAATGATTTTTTCATCAGAATTTTAAATCTGATATTCTTTTTTTTTTTTTATCTGTTAATACAATAAAACTGTTAAACGTATGATTCATGTAAGAAATTTATAATGATTCTACTCTGTAAATGAGCCCGGCTCTCTGTACTTCTGAGTACTTTGATTTTCTCTTCATTTACTCTTATGTTGTTCTATTCTTATAAATTCATTCTTAAAATTCAGTCACACAAACAATGAAACTCATTCAACGAATGTACATGTAGATATAATCATGAAAATGGGAGGGGGTTCTTGCAAACTTCAACTTATTTCTAATAATACCAATAGAAGAAAGTATCAGTATCATTAATAGCAAAGTCACGAAGAATGTTCAATGCAAACAATTAAGAGAAGGATAAAATACGGGAGAGTATCACAACGCAAAATTGAATCACGTTTATCTTTTTGCGAAAAAAGATTCCATATATGTATTGTACATGTAATTATATTGCATTAATTTATTAGTGTCTTTCCGACAATTTTCTAGATGCAGACACTGGTTAATTTTTAGATAACTTAAAATACGTTTTTTAAAGATATCATATTTAAATAAGGCTACAGGCTCTTTTATTCTACTCAAAATATACCTTTCTTAATGCAATGAATAATTAATAACATTTTCTTTTTTGACTTTAGCAATGAATAAAAAAATAATAAACCGTTAAAATATCTCTAAAGCGATTTTTTTTATTCGTTGTTACATGTACTTGTAATAGAAGTAACAGGCTTGTGGCAGTATTTTTCAAAAATGAATAAACGTTTTTTTTAAATTAATTTACATGTAAGAAAATGTTAACACACAAAAAATGACAATCTGTGCAAATATTTCGTGATGGTAGGCTGAAAGGTATGTGTGTGGGAAAGGAGGGGGGGGGGGGGGGCTTGCTATTACAGTATATAGAATGAGATCTCTGATATATTATTCATATGCATGATTTTACTGATACCCGTAAACCTTAAAATAGGAGTGTATTTTATATTTTTACTGTTTATCTTTGTTACAAAGACCTAACCACCTCATAGATGATGACGAAAGAAATGACGTCACTTAGTTTACTAATATACACGAAGGTATTTTGGATTCACTGGGATTACAGTTGGGATTTCTATTGTGATTTGATTTAAAGAAGTATCTTTATACCTATAATTTTGTTGACAAGGTAGGTGATGTATTTGTGATTCCGAATGTCTTATTGTCTATACAGACTGTCCATTATCTTCTTTTTTAAACGGTATCTTTTCCGAATTTCCTTGTCCATAATGTGCAGTGAAAAAGGCTCACAAAAAGTACTTTCTTCTGCCAAGCAGGCAAAACATAAAGTAGGCCGCCATACTTAATGACCACTTAATGAAGCCCCATTACCTTCATTAAAATTGAGGAATTTAATGAAGGTTTAATGCACCGATTCGTTTATTAAAACATTGATACAACGGAATTTAATGACACATTAAAAATAATCAGTTTAATGAAGCTTTAATCATTCATTAAATGTTGATACAACCGGATCCAGGTATCGTCTCAAAATACAGGTATACATTCACTATAGGATTATATAGGAAAATACAAATTTAAGCATTTTAAAGCAAAATATACAACTACTACAAGAGAGATTTTGTTCAAACTACAATATATGTTGAACAATAATGTTGAAATACATGTACATGAAGCACATTCTAAGAAATTTACTATAGTTTACTATAATTTACTAAAGTTAACCATAATAATAGATACTTTGATACTTATTTAAAGTCTAATTATTTCTTCAATTACATTCCGAAGATGTTTTTTTTGTAAAGATGGTTAAATACAAGAAATAGCTCTAGGAATAGAAAAAAAAATATTTCTACCTGAAATTCATAGTAAAATTACTTAGTTTACCTAATTGAAAACTTTGATTTACTTTAGTTAACAATTGGAAACTGTAGTAAACGAAAGTCTACTCAACAATATTTTTTATTAAAGAATTTTAAAAGCAGGCGTTACAAGGTTTATATATCATAAAACTATTTTGCAGCTGTATGTTTGCCGGGAACATATATGATATCGGATACCGAATGTCATAAGTGTCCCATTGGCGAGTTCCAGGATGAGATTGATCGAACTTCCTGTAAGAAATGTCCTCTGGAGCAGAACACAACAGAAACTACAGGCGCACGTTCCGAGAGTTATTGTATTGGTAAAAAATGAAATACATGAAGCACATTCTAAGAAATGTTCTGTTTGTTTGATATGATGGAATCTATTTCACAAGATAGACAGCTTTCCTTTTCGCATTTGCTCGCGCGAGAGGCGTGCAAAAATGACAAATTTTCAAGTTATGATTTTATTATTTATCAAAGAAAAATTTTAAAACGGGTTTCAGCCAAACCAATCCATACCTGTGTGTCTCGTTTAATTCTCTGTTACTTGAAGATAGGGTTAAATTAAGCTCCAGTTTCTTCAATAACAAGTTAACCTAGTTTTATTTTCTCTTTAGCCTCTTGTGAGGATGGCACCGAGTTTAACCGAAATTCTCGCACTTGTAAGGAGTGTCCAAAAGACTTTTATACCAACAGGAGTATCTCAGAGTACTGCATCATGTGTCCCACAGGGTACATCACAAATGGATCCAAGTCAGCTTCGTGCTTCAAGCGACAAGGTTACTTTCAATACTAGTTTCTTTTTGATAGTGTTTATACCTATTCATTTTCTTTAATATTCTGTATTGTTTCATGTGTGTTTGCTTGTGAGAGAGAGAGGGAGGGGGGGAAGAGAGAGAGAGAGAGAAAGAAAGAGAGAGAAGGAGGAGAGAGAAATGTATTAGTGTTGAAATAGATAAAACTTATAACATTACAATATTTGATTGTGTTTGTTGACATATCAAGTAATGTTTCCGTTCCTTCAACCACAGTATTGCAGATATTTTATTCAATCTTTTAATATCAAAATTGAATTTTGAATGACACAACCTTAAATTTGCCTTCTTTTTTCTTATTTTCTCCAATTTCAAGTGTCATGACCCTTCAATTGACGTAGAATGTAGAACAGTGTAGAATTCCCTAAACGTAAAGGAACTATCTGTCAAGTTTGATTGAATTTATCTAGTGGTTCTTGAGAAGAAGTGGGAGATGTGTTAAGTCGAGTACATTTATTTACAAACTGATAAAATATTCGTTATGATTTCTAAAAAAAAAAATATTGTTGTTTCTTCCTGTGTTTTCCTTGATATACACTTTCTGTGTCATTTTGTGTATGAGTTAGAAAAGGTAATAATTTGATTAATCATACAAAAAGAAATAATTATGGAATCAAATTCAATGTCTGACAAAGAATTTAATTGTACATGCTTTTGAAACTGTGTATTTGGCCAAAACTTCAAAAATTAACGACACCACGGTAAGTCCTATATATATGGATTAAGTGACAAACGAAAACCTTGAAGTACTTTGCAGTTACAGAAATGTTAAGAAAGTTAGTCTTGATAAAATATCTTACATGTAATCTGTACCTTTTTTCAGAAAATATAACAAGTACTCCCATACCACCGAAAGAGCAGAAATATTCATTTAACCTTAAATACAGAGCGAATGTCAATTGTTCAGATGAAGAAGCTAAAAATGCGCTCTTGCAACAAATAAGGAAAAAAGTAATCGGTCGACTTATTGAATTAGCAAAGCAGTATCCTAGTATGTGCAACAGAGAAAACGTTAGTGAGTGCTTTCAATCGGTGAAGATAGGTTTAAAGGCATGCAAGGCAACAAACAGGAAAAAGAGATCCATGGATTCTTTTGGTTTAGATATTACAGGAGACATTCAAGTCAAAAGGTATAAATAATTTTTTTTTTCAAAATTAAGTCCGACACCAAAAAAAAAAAAAAAAAACATTCATATCATGGTAAGCTGTTTAATTACAGTGTACTTTATATTTTAAAAAATCAAAATTGTTTGTCCTTAGCTCTTAACCGTAAGCATATCTGTCATCATTTTTTTTAGGAATATTTTTTTTATTTTTTAATGGAAACATGCTGGTTTTCTCAATAGACAAAGTATTCTTTTTTGTAGTCCAACAGTAACAGATAGTAATAAACCTGCAAAAATTGTTCAAACTGAAACAGTTCTACAGGAGGACATAGACACACAGAAAACAGAATATTCACCACAGGTACAGCAAGTTCATATATCACCGATAAAAATGAAAACTTCTTTTCTTATTGACCAAAATCATTTCCTCTTGCAAGTGTTCCCCTTTTGCAATAGGCTGGTAAACAGAGTAATCCGTAAACGATTATGTAGGAAAATGTGAGTTTTAACTTAGCCTAACTGTGTCAATAAACAACGTAGGTTTGTACTTAAGGTATGTCACTCCTGAAATTTGGTAAATCAAGGATTTTTAGAGAAGTACTCAGCAAGTATTGCTCAAAATTGCAGAGAAAATAGGGGGTCAGTGTGCGTCTTACTAGCTACGGTACAATTAAGTTTACCTTTTTGCACTTAAATTTCAACTTTTTTGGTTAATTACTTTAACCTTTATCATATTTCATCAGATGTAACGATGGCAAAAGTTATAATCTTATTTTGCGTAAATAGTTTGAATAATATTTGTCATTGAACAAATCTTTGTAATCAATGCAAGTAAATTATTATGTGACTTTTTTGTAATAAAAAGTGATATATTTAGGGGGTCTTAAAAATCTAAATAGGCAATGAAATATTTTCTTGTATCAAACTTTTTACGACTTAAGTGCTGATCAGTCAAAACTATCGAGTAGTTTAGACAAAAAGGCAAAAAACAGTGTAAATTTTATCTTGACTTTCTTACAATATCTTCATTTCTAGGCAAAGTTTGTTGAGGGAAGGTGTAAAATTTGTTATTAAAATATAAATTGAGACCTATATTAAATATTTGTAGCATATCATAAAGGAAATTATTATACCTCTATTGATAAAACTCGAATTTGATTGGCTGGTAGAAAAACTTTAAAACACAACAATGACTCCAAATGGTACTGTTTACAGCAATACTGACCTAGGAATCATTGCACGTGGGATATAATGACCCGGTCATTATTTTTAATGACCGCTAAAAATGACCGCTTAATCAAAAATTCGTTTTTGAATAAAGTTAATGCATAAAATATTAATTATTCGAAAAAAAAAACATTTTTTTAAAATTGTGCACGGTCTGTTTTGCATTACTATACAGAATACGGTGAAATTTTATCATTACAATATTATGAATATATCGTTTCAATATATCGTTACAATTCAGTTCAATAGAATGTAGAGGCGGCTCTTTAAAGAGTTGAATTCTGTGTAAGATTTTGACTGTGTAGAGGAAAAGTAATCGTTAGCTATAACAATGTATGTAGCTATCAACTAAATATTGTTTTAATCAGTAAATCATGATGCAAAAACTTACACGACTTGCAGACGTCAATGTAAACAACTTCGCTATCCGGTCTGTATCGAATCCCGATCCCGAACAAAGAAAGAATTGATAACGGTTAGAAATTCATACTTTTCAATATATATCGGTATAATAAAACAATTAATTACCCCTTGTGAGTTCAACATGGTGAAATAAGGTTCCTCGACCTGGCCCACTCGATGACCTGCCCTGACCTCAGCCGCTACGCGGCCTCGGTCAGGTCAGGTCACCTCGTGGGCCAGGTCTCGGGTCCTTATTTCACCATGTTGACCTCACAAGGGGTAATTAATTGTATAATATTCCCCGAGTAAATAAAAGTATGTGAGACTATTCCAAGGTATTAAATTTAATACATGAATGTGCAGATTTGCAGAATTTTCTGCTAAATATCCTTCCACCACAAGAAGTCCCTCATAAATCTTGTTTCTTTGTGGATTTTTGATCAGTTTTTTTTCATCGAATGTTAAATAATTAGCATTGTTGCATTTTAATATGTTATAAAAATTGAATTATGATCAATAATTTTGAAGAAAACTGACGATGAAACACCATAACTGTAGGTTGTATTTGCAAGAAAAGTCACTGTATCGGCCCTAGAAATAACGCTATATAGTGGAGTGACAATCCTAGAAAAAGATGCTTAGTTTTCGAGTTTAATGGACCGGCATACCTTACGGCTGAAAGTTATATTTTATAAAAGAGACATCCCTCCTCATACATTTTCGCCCGGTCGTAGAGTTTTCGCAAGTCAAATTTTTTTTTAACTTGCGATGAAAGTGAAAAAAGGGGGGGGGGTATTTAAGTCGTGTATTTTACTTGCTGATAATACTCTTTTTCAAAGATTAATTATTGATTTAAAAAAATACTAATTTATGTGTGATAGGATAGCTACAGGTATCTAAATTTACAATGCAAAATTAATCAGGAATATTATTTGTCCCCCCCCCCCTTTTAAAATTTTTTTTTTTTTATGTTTTGTTATAGAAACTGCGTTAATTTCAACAAAATATATTCAGTAGATTTATTTCATGCAATATTAATAACGAATGTACGAAATCCTACAAGGGTCAAATTAGAAAATGAAGAAAAAAAAATTAAGTCGTAATAACGACTTTTTATCTCGTTATTACGACTTTTTATCTCGTAATAACGACTTTCTTAAGTCGTAATAACGACTTTTTATCTCGTTATTACGACTTTCTTAAGTCGTAATAACGACTTTTTATCTCGTAATAACGACTTTTTATCTCGTTATAACGACTTTCTTAAGTCGTAATAACGACTTTTTATCTCGTAATAACGACTTTCTTAAAGTCGTAATAACGACTTTTTATCTCGTTATTACGACTTTTTATCTCGTTATCTCGTTATAACGACTTTATTAAGTCGTAATAACGACTTTTTATCTCGTTATTACGACTTTCTTAAGTCGTAATAACGACTTTTTATCTCGTAATAACGACTTTCTTAAGTCGTAATAACGACTTTTTATCTCGTTATTACGACTTTCTTAAGTCGTAATAACGACTTTTTATCTCGTTATAACGACTTTATTAAGTCGTAATAACGACTTTTTATCTCGTTATTACGACTTTTGATCTCGTAATAACGACTTTCTTAAGTCGTAATAACGACATTTTATCTCGTAATAACGACTTTCTTAAGTCGTAATAACGACTTTTTATCTCGTAATAACGACTTTCTTAAGTCGTAATTACGACTTTTTATCTCGTTAATTCGACTTTTTTTAGTAAGATTATATTCAATAGTTTGCTATTTTTTACCTTTCCGTATTACGGAAACGTATGACCGCGCCTCGTGAAGCATATTTATACATCAAACTGACAAAAGAAAATGAGTACGTTGTATCATCTGCTTATCAGGCACGTTGCAGGGTGGGGGTGGAGGCTTCCCCATTATTTTCTCAAACATAACTTTCCTGCTGATGAAAAAGTTCATTGCCGCCCCCCCCCCCCCCCCAACACTTTTTGTTGCAATTAATATAGCCAAATAAGGATGATGTGGTAGTTTAATTTAAATCTGGTACGGAAAGAAGTTGCCAATATATGGTAATTTGGTTATATATAGCATAGACTTTCACGTTGATATTTTGAATGTTTTTGTCTGTGAACGAGGAATGTAAAAGTACATTTGAACAACAATTTAAACCCCTTTTTTGCAAAGAAATACATAATGTAGTCTACATAGGCATTGATAATTGGGGCTTACTGAGTAGCCCCCGAACATTTTTTTGTTGGTTTACCCTCCCCCCTTCAGTTTGCTTTCGACACGCGCTTATGTATCATATATAATATTTTGAAATGATTTCTGCGATGTGCAGCACTAATGTCTTCAATTTAGCGGCATAATGATTTAGATTATAAGTGTGTAAACAAAACAAGTCCAAATATAGTCAATAATTACAGATTATAATAAATATAAATAAATAAATTGTCAAACTCTTGTGCAACTGTTTTGACAATTTTATAACTAAACAATCATCGCGTTTTCAGCTGCACGACACCGTTATACCGGGCACGTTTCCGTTTTATCTCCTAGAAAGGTCAAGTTAAAAAAATGTTTCAAATGGAAAAAAAAATAAATAAAAAGTCGTTATAACGACTTAAGAAAGTCGTAATAACGAGATAAAAAGTCGTTATTACGACTTAAGAAAGTCGTAATAACGAGATAATAAGTCGTTATTACGAGATAAAAAGTCGTTATTACGAGATAAAAAGTCGTTATTACGAGATAAAAAGTCGTTATTACGAGATAAAAAAGTCGTTATTACGAGATAAAAAGTCGTTATTACGACTTAATAAAGTCGTTATTACGAGATAAAAAGTCGTTATTACGACTTAATAAAGTCGTTATTACGAGATTAAAAGTCGTTATTACGACTTAAGAAAGTCGTAATAACGAGATAAAAAGTCGTTATTACGAGATAAAAAGTCGTTATTACGACTTAAGAAAGTCGTTATTACGAGATAAAAAGTCGTTATTACGACTTAAGAAAGTCGTAATAACGAGATAAAAAGTCGTTATTACGACTTAATAAAGTCGTAATAACGAGATAAAAAGTCGTAATAACGAGATAAAAAGTCGTTATTACGACTTAAGAAAGTCGTAATAACGAGATAAAAAGTCGTAATAACGAGATAAAAAGTCGTTATTACGAGTTAAAAAGTCGTTATTACGAGATAAAAAGTCGTTATTACGACTTAATTTTTTTTTCTTCATTTTCTAGTTTGACCCTTGTAGGCTTTCGTACGAATGTTTACTTAGCGTTAGAAAGATTTATAAGAATAATTTCTGATCAAATAAACAGCACTTTTTTAAAAGACATCCTCACACTAAGTCTTGTATTCTACTTGATCTGAAATGTTTTTTTGTAACTGGAAACGGATTATAGAATCCAATCATGTCTATGACAGTGACTACGCCGATCAAAATATTGTTAAATATATTAAAATGGCTTCTATTATTAATAATATAACGCTAATATTCAGCTTGAATTGAAATTAATTATCTTGCAGGTATCTTGCATGATTGGATATTGCCTTTCTGCTTCATAAGCAATACTGATTAACACAAGTATGATACAGAAAGAGAAAAATGATTTTAGTATTTCATCTTAAAGACTGTCTATCACTTTACAGAAACTATTTCATGTTTCCTTCGGAAATATATTTAGTGTTTTCTACAGCAAAAACATGGACTTTGTCATTATTCAAACTTAGGGAGACATATTTTGTTTACGCATTTCCTGATTTACATGTACATACTGCCAAAATTTGAACTCTGAACATTACAATAATCCTTTGTAAGCGGGGGTATCATATTTTGTCAGCTCAGTGCTTACCGTACTTAAAGTTTTCTTTTGAAAAGACGTACCAGAAAGGAAGATATGAATCAAACGGAACTGTAAAAGCAATCCACTAAAGTTTTTGCTTGAAAACTCATGGTTTGTTCTGTCTATGAAAGCTTTTTCGATATTTTTCCTTTTGAGAAAGAAAAGTCATTTTGCTTTAAAGAATTAATGTCTAATATTAATTTTACAAATTGCAATGGAGACAGAAGAAATAGTACTATATACGCTATCTTTAAGCAACCTCAGAAACAACTAGTAAACTAATTGTTCAGAGAACAATAAGACGTCTTTCCACCTTTTAAAGTGTTTCAATATCATTTGGGCTGAAAAAAGTAGGAAAAAAGCAAGAAAATAAATAAAACAGCAAAATTCTCATTTCTCTACTAGGAATTTAGATCGGGCTCGCAGTTGGTATAATTTTACCCTTAACAGACTTCCTAGATTGTTTGTAGTCGACTCGACTCGGGGATAAGCACCAATTCATTGATCACGCAAAGAGAGCACAGAAAAAACAGTGTAACACGCTCCTAGGTGTATATATGAGCTTGAATGAAATTGTTTTCGAGTTAAGATGTAAGGGGTAAGGTCTGATTAAAATTATGATAAACCTATTAGTATGAATAACTTGCATTTGATCTGCGCATCAAGACGGAAGCGTAAGTGAAAACGTTGTGAAATGTCCCATGTGTACCTGCATCATATGTGCATTATACATGTATTAAAGAGATGTTTGAAAATATCCGATTTGAGTTGTTTTATGTTTGAAATGGATGGCGATAAATTATTTAAAAGCATGTGAGAAACATAGCTAGAGATGCAAGGCAGTTTGTAATCATGGAAAAGGAATACAGAGAATCGGGTTCGGGTTTTAACATTCCTGACCGAAATAGGCATGAAATTCAATGTAAGTAGCATAAATAAAATTCAAAACATGAAATTCTAGATGGGAAACACAGGGAAGAAACGTGTATTTCTTTTTACTATGCTGAAAGTCGCTATTTCTTGGGATTGTGTTATTCTAGGGGAAAAAAAAATCAAATTTCAGATGAAATCAAGATTCATTCCATTAATATTAAATCCAAATAAAATTGAAATAAATTCCATACACTAAAGAACGCAAGAATACTTGGCATTAAAATGTCGTAATAGAGCAGGAGAATCGAATGATATTAACAACAGTTGCAGAAATAGCCAACACGGGCTTTAATTAATTTTTATGCTCAGCAATTAACTAAATTTCAGACAGAGAAAAATGCAGATTTTGCCGATTTTCACTAGAATTTCATTATATTTTAGAGACTCACCTTATAACGCTCAGGACACTTTCTTTAAGGTCTCTTCTTGCTTTTACTCCGAATCTAATGTCGATATATCATGACTTTTGACTTGTAGACATTTTCTCTATGCTGCTTCTGTTTTTTTTTTTTAAGGAAAGGGGGGGTAGAGATGTAAGCATTTGTTAGAGTTAGAGTTGCAAATACCTCAACGACCTTAAGCTTGATTGAGACCTTCGGGTCAATAGGGGGTCAAAGGTCAAGGTCATTGATCAAGGTCAAAGGTCAAGGTCATAAAAAAAACCTTATGAACTTGAGTTTAAAACTTGAAGCTGAATCTAGGTAAAGGTAATGAATATATCATTTAACTTTTGGGTCAAGGTCAAAGGTCAAGGTCAGATATGAAAGTCAAATGTCAAGGTCAAATTCCTTCCAAAGCATACATAAGCAATTTTTAACATTTTCCCAATGACCTTGACCTTTGACCTTGACCTAATCTTCAAGGTCAAAGGTCAAAATATCTCATGCATTGTCCAAATGTCTTTACGGCTTGTCGTTAAAAAGTTTTTAGTTCTTCGAAAACATCAGAATCTGTAAGGGGCAATAACTACTTAAAATGGTTGACGAATCCTTTTGCAATGAATAGATTCAAGAGTGTACTAAATTAGTCGTAGACATTGCTGAAGGTTTTGTATCTCTGCGGTTTACGGTTTCGGAGGAGTAGCGATAACAAGGGTTTACACTGGAAGGGGCACTAACTTTTAGAGGGGTCAATCTTAGGGGGCAAGCATGAAATCCCTGAAATGGTTTTAAGAGTACATATTGAAGATGCAAAGATATTAAAAATTTGGTGAAGAACAAAAGAGCTATAAAAAATGCTTAATTTTACATATTTTGAATGACCTTGACCTTTGACCTTGACCTAAATTTCAAGGTCAAAGGTCAATGAATCTTTTGCAGTTGGCCCCATGTCTCTACGCCTTGTCGTTTGAGAAAAGATCTTGATAATCGTAAACATCGCAAACATTCAGGGGCAGTAATTCATTGTAGGGGTTTACGAATCCTTTCGCAATGAATAGATTCAAGAGTCTCCTAAAGTAGTCGTAGACATTGTTGAAGGTTTTGTATCTCTACGGTTTACGGTTTGGGAGGAGTAGCGATAACAAGGTTTTATTGCGAAAGGGGTCGTAACTCCGAAAGGGGTCATAGGTCGTGCACCTTGGGTAGTTTTTCGAAATAACTTTTGTTTTCCAGTGTCATGAGGCAAAAAGTTTTTCGATAAGTCTTTCGGTTCAAAAGTCGATAACGGAAAAATAATAATAATAAGAAACATAAGCATTTCAAGAAGTCTTTCCACAGAAAGGTGGAAAGACTTAACAAGGGATTTCTAACATTCTTTTTAGGACTTCTGATGAAATCACAAAGACTACTGAGTATATAGGCAATCAGCCTTTTTTCAAAATTCAAAGATATAAAGTTTCGAGTCAGCAGATGAAAAAAGCCACGCACGACATGCATGTAATGTGAATATTGCCATGTGATCAACATTTTACACTGTTCTAATTATTATCTACACACCTGAAATATCTTTTTAAGGATCGGCTATCATTACTTTTACAGTGTAGCTCATTTACAAAGTTTCTACTTTTATAGTTTTCAAATGAAACATATTCTTGAAAAGTTAACAATAAAGATATACATGACGTGTACATGAAAACCAATGAATAGAAATTACAGCTCTAGCAAATGTATTACGTCATTAATTAAACTCTTCACCCCTTTTCAAAGAATTGCAACTTTAACACCAATACGTGTTTAAAATCTTTCAAAACCCAAAATCTCTACAATGTAACCTGCTTAATTTATGAGTAAACGCTTATTCAAAAGTTCACCAAATTCATTGTAAATTTTCAAATCATAGACAACATTCATTGATAAAAAATGGCCTAGATTTAGACAGAGAAATGAATAATATTCAAACTTTAAATATTATGTTGTCTGTCCTTTGGATGAAACCGGAATACCGAATTTCAGTGTGAGAGCAAGAATGACCGCTAGAAGAATTTTTACTAATAAAGCTTTTAAAAAAGCGTAGAACAATTTCTTAAAAAAAATAATAATGAATCAGATGTAAAAGGCTTAATAAAAACATTACATTTTTTAAAAAAGTGCGAAATTAATGGTCATATTCCATTTTTATAGGGGGTGGGTGGGAGGGGGTAGGGGTGATGGGTGTTTTTGTTCTTGTTTTTATTTTTCTTTACTTTGTGTACTAAATATTACGTGATTATACGTAAAGAAAAACGTACATTAGCATTAAAACTTTTAAGTTTAAATAAAATACTAGAAGCCAAACCTTTCATTTTAGAGACAGACAAACGGGCATTCTTATTCAATTTTTCGTTCCTTTTCCATGAAATCAATATATTCACTGATAAATAAAATTCCTATACAAATATACATTATTTTCACGAAGTCCTTCAACTTTTCTTTATATGTACAATATTTTGGTCAGATTTCATTCATTGATCTTTGATCTCCTTTTATATTAAATTTTGACCATAGAATTTTCTACGACCGGGCAAAAATTATTGCTTGATAATATATCTGACCAAAAAAGTACAAATCAGCCGTAGGGTAAAGTGGTACATTAAATTCAAATTTTTGATGGTCTTGTCACTCCACTAATATATTAACTCTAAACAAAATACGGTTGTTACCCTTGTATCAACAACTTCTTTCCAGACTGCCTCATTTAATTTTTTTTTATCGTAGAACTTCCCTTTTCTTAACAAATCAATAGGGAGACATGACCCTATATGCAGGTGATAATGCTACAACAATAAGTGAAATTGAGAATAGTAAAAAAATGAAGTCATCACCTTTATCTTAAGGAATATCCATACTTTTACAGATCCGGTTTTAATTTTAAACGCCAATATAAAATTCTATTTATCACTTGTCTATTGAAATAAAATCTTTTTGGATGATTGATGATAATATAGCAAGCATATATTTGTTTGTGATAGTGTCATTGCGCAAACAAAGCATTTAATATACATTATTTATGGAAATTAACACTATGCACTCTGTTCATACTGGATCTATGTGTCATTAAGTACATACACAGACACAACATTATTAATTGCCTTTATGGATTAAGAAGCTTTAAAAAACCTATTCGAGATTTATTTTTATTGATTTCAAGCCTACATGTACATTATCTTTTTGAATTTTACTTTTAAAAAATTGCAAAGAATAATTGAAAAACTTTATATTCCCAAAATGGGAAAATACGTGTTCAAAAGACTGTTTTGTTAATTTTATCTGGTCAACCATAATACAGTATGTGATTTTGTTAACCTTATATATACCGGGGTAATTATTAACAGTTTTTTAAAAAAAGGCATATCAACAGTTTACTCGAGTTGTTTTAAGTTTTTTGTATATATGTGTTGTGTATTGTTTATTTCAAATTTATTTATAAGTATAATTTCTCATCTGAAAAAAAAAAATCAGTGAAAATTTGTTCCAGTATAACTTAAAATAATATTGTCACTACTTATTAGTAATATTTTCTCCTACCAACAGGGAGTAACATTAATTGATTCAACATATATGGGGAAAATATAAAATGTACAAATGGCACTGTCATTATGGCGACAATGTGGTAAGTACTTATAATTATCTGGAACATTTAAATTATGTCTAAAATAAGTATATCTTGCATTTAATTTGGGGAATGTTTACTTTTTATAGAACTTTCTTTCACGCAAGCATATACTTTTATAGACCATTGCAAAGAAGAAACATGCCATAAATCTACGATGGAAATACATGAGAAATGTCCAAAATACATCTATCGGGATAGCACATGACAGGGAGTGTTAAGCTTTGTCCTTTAATCAATTTTGCCTTGTCAGAAGGTTCAATATCACAAACTCTGTGTTTGGACAATTTTTAATTTTAAAAAAATGGTACGGTACACTTGTGTCGTAGAGGATATGACTTATGACTTGTTGGCTGCTCTTCGTAAAGCTGTTTTAATCTTTCAATATGATGCAGATGTGTACAGGTTTATAAGATGTAAATAATCATCGCTTACATGTACAGGGTCAGCAAGTTAGAGAAACTTATAGAGGAATAATTACTTTCTTAGACATTATCGTAATTTCGAATATGTTATTTTCATAAGAATTAACATGTTTTGGTATTGTTCATTAAACATTCATTCATTGCTTCTGTGTGATTTGTTATATTTAACCACCATTCCTCGCCCTGCGTACCTCTCCTTATGTTAAGACATCTTTGGACTCGCATTTATACGTATTTTTCAGGTTTTGTTTTAATAAAGAACTATATTCGGTAGTGACCAATATTTGCCCCCTCCATCAAACTTCGACAGAGAAGTATTTAATGACGTTTCAAAACACGGGGATATCATCTGCAGTCATACATTTAGTGATTGACATACTTCCTCTCGATTTTTTAACCAAATATAGCATGTATACATGTACCTATATCTAACCACCAACATGTGTCCTGTGACTTAATTCCACATCTGATTTTCAACACTTCTCAATGAATTAATGATATATCAATATATTGTTGCGCAGTATTTCTGAAAGTTTCCACTTACTAAAGTTAAATTATTAATGAGGAGTAAAGAAAGAGGATTTCTTATGTCATTGACAGTAAGTTGTCTTTTCAACCAAAATGGAAAATGCAAATTTACTAACCTAGTCATCGGTCATTTGCAAAATTAATAGTATTTTATGAAAAAACATTTTGATTGTACAGTCGCACCTGCTGTTACGGCCACCCTTAATCAGCGGCCACTCCTCATGAGCGGCCAGTTTCAATCCCGCCCGTTCATTTTTTCACTATATTTTAACTCATTTAAGCGGCCACCTGTCTAACGCGGCCAGTGGCCAGTGTTTTTAGGTCCCGTGCGCTTAACATGCCTGTTTTCAGCGGCCATTTTGTCTGACTTCCGTCTGAAACGTGACCTCGTATCCTCATAAGAAGCCAAACATGAACAGCTGATAATGAGTTAATGACCAATAATAGCAGGTTTAGTTTGAATTCTGACAGGATTTAATGATTTAATTGATATGATTTATTGTTAACAAATGTTTTTGGTGTTCTTTATAAATATACGAATGTAAGTTGGTGAATATGTTCATGATATAAACTCAATACATCAATTACAATTTCACCTGAGGTTATCAAGTGAAGCGGCCAGTCTTGCGTTTAACCTTTTATGTTATATAATCAAATACATATCTAGAAAAACTAAAAAAGCTTTACACAGCATCAGGGAAATGCTGAGTTGTTAGAACATTTCATAATTTCGTGTGATGTAAATTTTATGGCTGTAAAAAATTAAATTAAAATTAAATTAAAACACACACACAAAAAAAAAAACAATAACAGATTTCTTTCAGAAAGTCATGTAAAATGAAATATAAGAAAAGGGAATCCATGTGACTTAAAACTTCCCAAGTTTTTTAAACTTGTTGAAATTGTGGATTTGGATACCTGTGAGAATAACTGGTCGCAATTTTTTATTCATTGGTTTGAAACCTGGAATAAGTGGCCACCTGTCTTATGTGGCCAATTTGTCATTCTCCCACAAGTGGCCTCTTAAAACAGGTTTGACTGTACACACAAGTACTATAAAGTTGATAGTAAAAAGATGTTTGAGTTTCTGAACAACAATGTATTGGAATTTCCATGGGTACATGTACAAATTGCGCCCCATTATTAGCAGATCTACAACTGTATATTTTTGTATTCATAGGAGGCAGAATTTGTCAAAAATAATTTAAGTTCAGCTTTCATTCCTTGAATTAAACACTCGTCTGACAACATTGAGCTTGTTTTTTGCCAAATAACACAAGACATGTTTGTTCCAAAAATACATGTATGTCATTTACTATGAAATGACAACATATAATATAATACATAAAACTGAATAAAAAAGACTGGGAGACAATGTAACCTTAAAACACAATTCCTGAGAAAAATTATAAAACAATTATGCAATAACAATTGGTCTCCCAGTATAAGACTATTACATAACATATATAATTTGGCAAAATAGGTGGCCTCCAAAATATGGCCTTAAACATATGAATTGGCTCAAAATTCCATTATTAGGCCTAAATAGGATATGACTAACAATATAATACACATATAAAAAGGAATTAATTACAATGAAAAACATAGACATATGAGGTTGAGGTGGCCTAATGTACAGTTAAAGTCTGTTTGGGGATGGAGGTGGGTAATCCAGAAAATATTTCAGCAAATGTTTGGCCGTCTTGTCTTTACAATAGCAGTAGATATAATGATGCTAGTTCTCTTATCTCAAAAGGATAAAATTACCGGGGGGTCCCCACGGCTTTACAGATAATGAGGCACAAAGTGGGGAATTACAATTGAACATAAAATACATGAAACTTAACTTAAAACAATTTTACTAGCATAAAATATCATGTTGTTTAAAGTCATCATTTCGTAAACTCTATGATCGATACATGCAATGACCTTGTCAGCAAAAAATTTATCGTTGAGTCATATGTGCTGGATTTGAATGGCATTTTATTTATGGGTGCGTAGTTTGAAGTTTTGGGGTAAACCTATTCCCTATTAACAGCAATCTCTTTCAGATCAAAAATTGAATCAATGTCTCATCTTGGGATTTAAACTTCTAGATCATTAATTTTATCTGAGATTTTGCTTTACTTAAAGACAACATTCGTTGAGTCAAGCTTTGTAATCTCTGATTACCTACTAGCATGTTATCATTAACTCAGTCAATTCATATGCTAAATACCATTCAAAAATATTATCTGAGTTAAAAAAAAACCCCGTTAATTTTAACACACATGACCTGTAAAGTACCATTTTCTATTTTGTTTGAGAGAAATTAAAGTTGATTTGACTTCTACAGTACTACGTACTGTACTTCTACAGGTTAACTTCGCTACATAACTTCACCAACCTTGTCTTTTAAACTCCACTATACACACAATCAAAGACATTTAATTGAATATTGCAGCCCATGATATTTTTGCTTTCTCTGCCTTTTCAATACCATTATCCTGAGACTGTCTTCCAGACAGCTCTGAGAATTGAAAACACCAATTGTAACTTTACTAATTTATTGAGAAACAAGATCATAATAATACAACACACACAATGTTGGATGAAAATGGCCGCAAATTTTGTAGGAGTCAAGGGAGACAACTAGGATACCATTTAAACAAACGGGCAAACTAGTGGCCTCGCTTAGATGCGAGTGCCATGGAACCCCATGCCTGACACACGCATGATGGCTAGGCACACAAGCTGCACAGCTTTTACACCCTGCCTCTGGCTTGCTACCTGGTTTAGAATTTTAACACCAACCAGCCTGTAGCCTCTCCTACTTTTATATAGGTAGAGGGGGTCTGAGCACTGAAATGCTGCAGATCCCAAGCAATTTACATTTATTCTACACATTTCCTCAATGGCATTTAACTTCCATGTTAAAACACAGCCATGATACCCCCCTCATGCTTTGATGCAGATGGGCAGAGACAAACAGGTTAAGCATGTACTCTTGTTTACCTTAATGTTTCCCTGACTCCTCCCCCTTAATGAATGCGACATGGAATTTATTATTCTTTTTTAAATTAAGAGAAGAAAAAACTATATTGATATGCTTAATGTAAAGTCCACTTTTTTTTTTTTTTTTTTAAAGAAAAAATCCCAGCTTCTTCCTGAATTAATAGGCATTGGTTGTGAATCTGCCACAATAATCACTTGAGAAGTCCTAAGTATTGAAAGAACAAGCTTAGCTTGATTGAGTCCACAGCATGAAATCAACCTAAAAATATAAAATACTTGGCACAGATTAAGTGATCAAAGAAAAAACAGTTACATGATAATATATATATATATTTATATACATTTTTTTTTTTTAAATTTGGGAGTGGTGGGTGGGTAACTTTTACTAATGACCAAATGGCTGAGATGTTAAAGAGGAAGAGGAAGTTGCTATAATAGATAACTCATCCTGATGCTGACTTTCCCATGAACTAGATAACTTGTACCAAGTTGTGTCTTATGTTTAATGCTATCCAAACAATTAAATGAGATTATCTCATATTCATTTCAATAATCTATATTAATTGAATATTGCAGCCCATGATATTTTTGCTTTCTCTGCCTTTTCAATACCATTATCCTGAGACTGTCTTCCAGACAGCTCTGAGAATTGAAAACACCAATTGTAACTTTACTAATTTATTGAGAAACAAGATCATAATAATACAACACACACAATGTTGGATGAAAATGGCCGCAAATTTTGTAGGAGTCAAGGGAGACAACTAGGATACCATTTAAACAAACGGGCAAACTAGTGGCCTCGCTTAGATGCGAGTGCCATGGAACCCCATGCCTGACACACGCATGATGGCTAGGCACACAAGCTGCACAGCTTTTACACCCTGCCTCTGGCTTGCTACCTGGTTTAGAATTTTAACACAAACCAGCCTGTAGCCTCTCCTACTTTTATATAGGTAGAGGGGGTCTGAGCACTGAAATGCTGCAGATCCCAAGCAATTTACATTTATTCTACACATTTCCTCAATGGCATTTAACTTCCATGTTAAAACACAGCCATGATACCCCCCTCATGCTTTGATGCAGATGGGCAGAGACAAACAGGTTAAGCGTGTACAAGGCTGATGTCTCCCTTGACCTTGCCACTAACATCGATATGATGTTCCCCACAACAATTTGCACCAAAATTAATATTTATATATATAGCAATCCTAAACTAGGAAATTACAGGTCATCACAACTGAAATCTGACTAAATAAACAAAGGGCATTACTGAGGAGGGAAAATTTTGCCCTTTCCCCCTAAAATGAATTCCAAACCACCCTGAATATTATTTAAATAAGCCTTATTCCCCCTTTCCGATAAATGAGTTCCATCATATCTAAATAAACTGCTTTGATGAACGTTGATATTTTTGTCATGAAAAATGCAAGCCCCATTAACTTCAGATGTAATGAATTTTCTAATGGCTTTATTCACCTTACGCCGTTTTAGATCAATCTTAGCCCCACCCTTGCCAAGAGGTGCACCATGCCAATAAAGGCGGGGAAGCATTGTTGACCAAATAAGCAAAGTCTTAGGAAGCAATACATTATAACGATACAAACTACATTGAATTTCATGTGAAAATCTAAGTGCAGTATTGCCAGCCGTAGTTAGATCATTTGACCCTGCGTGAATGACTAGTACATCTGGATGTGGTTGGTGTTTGAGTTCATCTGTTAACACTTTGTCAAGATCTTCCCATTTCAGCCCTCTAATTCCCTTCCAAGTGATGTCCATCCCAAGATTAAGATTCTTTCCACCCGGTCTCCTCCCTGCCTCCTCACCAGCCCAATAAGGTATTGAAGATCCCACTATCCAAATCGTCTTGAAACCTGGAATACTTTGGCAAAATTAGCCTGTATTCCATTTAACAATGCTAACATGTTATAATCTTATGTAGTTTCTGAAAGCTTTTGACTCCCACCGGCCCAAAGATTTTATTTCTGAATCTGGAAACCCCTGTTTTGCAAGATCTGTAGCCCTGCCTATTCTAAAACTATGTGGTCTAAAGTGTCCTTGAATGTTCCTGAATTGAAGAGCTTTTTGAAGCACATAGTTGAATTGGTATCTTGTTACAACCTTATTGTCGACATGAATAAAGCATAAAAGGGAACCATCATTAGGGCGCAGCTGCAAAAACCTGAGTGCCCACTGTACTGGGCAAATATCCGAATTTAACTGTTTGGAAATATGCAATGTTGTTGTATTTCCCATTTGGTCAGTTTTGGACCTGGGAATTAAGATGCTGACCTTGCTTCTAGTAAACGTGATGTGTGCCCTATGGATATTCAAAACTTCACTTACTCTAAGCAAGCCGTGATATGCAATTGAAAAAAGTGTGGAAAATAAAACTGCCTCGTAAGATGATCTACACACTGACGGCAATGCTGATACTACATGCTCCAAGATAGATACAGTTAATGGGATTCGAGAATCAACAGTGATACCTCTCTTTTTGTTTAGACCCTGCAAGGCTTTTTTGACAATGAATGATTGAGTGTTATCTTGTATGCCTCTTAATTTATGGATATATGATAATGCGCTAATGTACAGTGCAGCTGTTCTATAAGCTGTACCTGAAATAGAAAGGTGGGCAATGAAATTAAGCAAATGATCAACAGGAATGGGGAAATACAATGTGGTCCCACAATTATTCAGGAATTTTTTGAAGTTGGTGAGAGCCCCCTGGTAAGCTTTGTAAGTGTTTGCTGATAGTGAACCCTGTATAAGTCTGTTTGCCTCCCTTGTTAAATTTCCCACATATTCTTGGGAAGCGGTGTTGGCCATGGATCCGCTGCCGGTGCTAGCCGTCGGAATTTGCCCCACTGTGAACGAGAGATAGAATCCGCAATAAAATTTGATTTTGAAGGTATGTGTTTTGCTTTAATCAAAATATTGTGTTTGAGACAAGTGAGAACTAGTTTTCTTACAATTTTCATGACCCTTTGTGACTTTGATGTCGAGTTTATGACATGTACCACTGCCATATTGTCAATGTTAAACAAAATTTTATTGTTGGAAAATTGATGTTTCCACAATTCAATAGCTATATGGACCGGGAAAAACTCTAAAAAGGTCATGTCACGGGTTATGCCTTGTACGAACCAGGAAATGGGCCATTGCGCATATGTCCACTTGCCTGCAAAATATATACCAAAGCCCCCCTTCTCTCCCCCTGCGCTATCAGTGTAGAGTTGTAGAGTCTCATTATTCACCCATACACCTTCTGTAATGACTGAAATGCCATTAAATGATTGGAGGAAGTCAAGCCAGACTTTGAGGTCTGCTTTCATTTCTAACGTTACGCGGGTATGGTGATGAGGTTTGTTTAGGCCAATTGTTGCATCAATCAAACGTCGACAGAAAGCCCTACCTGGAGCTATAACTCTACATGCAAAATTTAACAAACCCAATAAAGACTGAAGTTGCTTAAGAGTAACCTTCTTAAGTGCCATAATGTCGAGAATCTTTTGTTTGATTTCATCAATTTTTACCAACGGTAACCTCATGATCATTTCCATCGTATCAAACTCAATGCCCAAGAACGTAAGAACCTGCGTTGGATATACTGTTTTGTCTTTTGCAATAGGGACCCCCAGATCGTTGAACAGATAAAGAAAAGTGTCCAACATATTTTTACAAATGGGAAGTTCTTTGCCACAGAAAAGAAAGTCATCTAGATAATGCAGGATTGAGGCATTTTTTGAGCAATCCTGTATAAGCCAATGCAGAAAGCAAGCAAATCTGTCCCAAATTGCACAACTTATTTTACAACCGAAAGGTAGCATCTTGTCATAATAAAAACCATCATTGAAGTGAAAACCTAACAAGTCGAAATCAGTGCTGTTCACTGGTAGCAACCTAAAGGCTGATTTAATGTCTGACTTTGCCAGAAATGCCCCCCGACCTAATTTTGCAATAATGGCGGCAGCATCATCTATGGTTGAATAGGTAACTGAGCTCTGTTCTGAGTCAATGAAATCATTTATTGAAGCAGATTCTGGATATGATAAATGGTGAATGAGGCGGTAATCACCGTCTTTTTTAGGTACAAGGCCTAAAGGAGAAACTTGTAATGTTGGAAAAGGTGGTTCTATGAAAGGACCCGCAACCCTCCCCAATGAGACTTCTTTGTAAATCTTTTGCTCTGCAACTGGATATTGTTTGTCTAAACTTGTAAGATTCTTAGAAAATCTGGGTGATCTAGGGCCAAAATACTGTAATTTGAAACCATGTTCAAAACCTTCCCTTAAAAATTTATGATCAGAATAATTTTGTGTATGTAAAAAAATTTTATCTAGTTTAATTGGGGTCCTGCCCAGTTTATACAGCTGCCTTGTTGGAACAGGTTGTGGCCGGATGCTTTCCTCCGCACCTCCTACAGACGTGCTTGAATCTGCATCTGGGGAAGAAATTGCACTTTTTACCCTGATTGAAATGATAGCAATACTGGGTAGCAGCGGATGTGCTGCTCTCATCTAAATTTTGTTTAGCATTGTTGAAGTGATTCTGACTGCCAAAAGAATTTGAACTTTGGTTGGTCACATACAGTAGCCAAAATTCTTGACTTATAACCCCCCAGGAGGATTCGGGATTGCTAGCTTTGCGTAGCCGATATTGTTCATCGTATTTGAACCAGCCCTGTGATCTAGAGGCAGCTAGTCTGATATCTCTCATGTATTTTAAAAACTCTTGGGCCCTAGTGCGATATTTCTCTAACATAACACTCATGTAAATCATTAAAGCATTTGTCCATTTTTCAATTGTCAAATATGAACCAACCTTTGACCGGACAATACAAAATTTCCCGTCTCTAATTTTAATTTCCCCTTGTCCTCCCAAACTATCATTAATCTCTTTGGCTGATTTTAACAGCAGACCTAACTCAATAAACTGTCCATCCCAAATTTTTTGTTTTAACTTCAAAGGAATGTGTTGACCTACATTATCGAAACAGCTAAGTTCTGGGACAGGAGTGAAATCAGAAAGATTTACATCAAGGGAGAAATCTGAATCAACATTACCCATGATTGGTGGTGTGAATTCCCCCAAGTCACTGTCGGGTGAAGCATCACTCCCTGCAGTCTCTGGTTCGGCATGGTGGGGGGGATGATCATTCCTGGCTCCAGACCTTTGCTGCCTGGGAGCATGGCGAGGCTTTTTGTGTCCTCTGCCCCTGGATGGCGACACCATCTCCCCTCTGATATCCCTCTTCCTTTTAGGTGGCATGATGGTTAGGATTGGACAGGATTTTTGTTTGTAACTTTTACTAATGACCAAATGGCTGAGATGTTAAAGAGGAAGAGGAAGTTGCTATAATAGATAACTCATCCTGATGCTGACTTTCCCATGAACTAGATAACTTGTACCAAGTTGTGTCTTATGTTTAATGCTATCCAAACAATTAAATGAGATTATCTCATATTCATTTCAATAATCTATATTATTTATAATCAAATTAAACAACCCCGCAATGTTTTGCAGGTATTTCATTTAAAAAAAACTCTGGGTCGCTAAGTACAAAACCATATTAGAGGCTGTACTTTATCTTGTTATTGGTAAAATAGTGCAATTACAAAAGCACAATGGTGTAATGAAATTGGAATGAATAACAATATCACAATTACATTGCACTTATTTGCTAAAGCTTGAAAAAATATGAATAATTTTTTGTCTGCTAAGCTAAGCATTCATTTCGTGACTTGAGGATTGCTGGATATATGAGTACTCATCTGAATTATACCTCTCTAAAAATCCTAGATATATGTCACCTGAATACTGTACGAAATTTCAACCGGTTTACAATATATACTAGAATCATTCATATTTTAATGTTTGTCCTTGTAAATCTGAAATAAAGGTTATAGCGGTACTTTACAATTATACCTTATAATTCTTTTGTAGTATGCTTTTCACAAGATACGATACACTAAAGATTTCAGTAAACCATTAGGGAAAAGTATTCCAAATATAATCTAAATGCATGTTACAGCATATTCGTTTTCTTATATTATAATTTACTAATATTTGTAAATCATTTTTAAATTAATGTTATTATTTACATATATATTTATATTTTATTTTTTTTTTAAAAGTTAATTGTCGATAATTTGCAGGCATATGGCAGGAAAACGATAAAAACCGAGTGTTTTTTTTGTTTTTTTTGTTTTTTTGTTTTTTTCTTTTTTGGAAATATTGAATGCCCAATTGTACTTGATGACAGATACCGCTTATAAATTTATCTCTCAGTGCAAAATCTCAAAATAAAAGAAAAACATTTAATCTCTACCACTGATTCATTGGCTATTATCGATGAGTAATATGTTTTCGAACCTGGTTGACGTACAGTAAGTGTAAATGGATAGAATGATTTGCTGTTGTTATTCAGTTTGAAATCTTTATGTTCACTTATTAAAATCAAAATAAAATATTTTTTTTTTTTAAATTTGCACAATTTATTTTAATTTGAATATCTCAAATCAATAATGCCTTCTTTTTATTTTAATTTTTTTTTAATGTCATAGAACAACTTGTGCACAAATCAGAATTGAGAAAGTAATTGCAGTCTTTGAACAATGTAAAAGTATTTTCGGAGCCGTACAAACATTTTTGAAGAAATCCCGGGGAAATTGAGATCCAGCAAAACAGTAACTTTCTCTTCTCTTAAAGTTGAATCGCTTGTGATAGTGTATACAACTGCACTTATATTTAAACGTTAAAGGTAAAGAAAACGAACAGTGATAGATCTAAAAATAAACAATAAAAATATATAAAAGGGTGATAAAACACGGACCCCTGGAAATTTCAGTGGTAGGATCAGGAGCCTAGGAGGAGTAAGCATCCCATATTGACTGTTCACAATCGCCGTGAGCCCTATGTATAGATAAAAATTTCAATAAAAATAAAACTCGTAAATCTACTTACTTGGTCATTGGTCATTTGCAAAATTATTTTGTTAAAACACATTCTGATTGCACGCACAGGTATTCTGAAGTTGACATCAAAAAGATGCTTGAGTTTCTGATTGACAATATCTATGTTGTGTTTGGAGACCAGGTCTTCCAGTAATCTATTGGAATTCCAATGGGTACCAATTGCACTCTGTTATTAGCAGACCTACTTTTATATTCATATGAAGCAGAATTTGTGCAAAATCTTATGCGTGAAAAGAAGAAAACACTTGCTGTGGCCTTCAACTCAACATTTAGAAATATCGACGACGTACTGTCAATTAACACTGGTAATTTCCATTCCTACGTCGATACTATATATCCTAGTGAGCTTGAGATAATAGATACCACAGATTCTGACACATATGTTTCATACTTGGATATTTCATTAGGAAAAGACGTTAATGGTAATCTAACAACGAAGTTCTATGATAAACGTGATGACTTTAACTTTTCTATCATCAACTTCCTTTACTTATGCAGCAATATACCTTCATCATCTGCGTACAGCGTTTATACATGTATATATCTCAATTGATTCGATACGCAAGAGCATGCTCTATGTATGAACAATTTCTACAACGAGGTAAATTATTGACAAACAAGTTGATGAAACAAGAATAACAGCAGTCTCGTTCAAAGTCATTATTTCGTAAGTTCTTTGGTCGATACAATGACCGTGTCAACGAATACAATTTATCATTGAGTCAAATCGTGACTGACGTTTTTCATACTTATTGTTAGTCCATTATTTATACACTGAATTGAAGACGGATTTTTCCGTTATTTCACGATCATAACAAAGAGCACATGGCGGGTGTGACCGATCAGCAGAGGATGCTCACTCCTCCATGGCATCTGATGCCACCCCGATGTTTTGGAGGTCCGAGTTTGCTCTGCCCCTATTTTGTATTGTTTTATGGACTTTGATATTGAATGCTGTTCGTTATCTCCATATCCTTCACAGATCGAGTAGACGGAACTATCCGTAGTCAATTCAAAATGAAAACAAAGGCTCACTGGTATGAAACATGTCAGCCAAAATAAACTGGCAATTGATAGAATATTTATTTAATATACCTGAATAGGATCTGATTGTTCAAGGAAGGTTGTCATTGAATATCTACTCGTAAATATGCATGGCCTGATAAGCAAATAAGATAATTATTGAAGCATATTAACATAAACACATTACCATGTTCTAACAAAGTTTGAAAATATACGAGAACTGCAGAATAAATCTTCTAGCCATCCTTTAACTCTATGGTTCGTATCACACTTAAAGCTGAACACGATTCATAAAAAAAAAATTGTATGCCATATTTGTTCGATCTCTCGCTATTTCTGCGGGCCCCTATAAATAGAGCCGGTCACTTACTCGGTGTTCAGTGTAATGAATTGTCACCGATGAACATGGACGTATGCTATACACGCTCGGTAGCGACAAAAATAACAGTGTACATGTACTTCTTCCAATGCAGGAAAGTAAGATACCAAAGACATTAACAACAGTTGCACAGGTCAGTGTAGTATAATTGTAATAAATTTTAAACAAAGGTAATACAAGATAACCAGCACGAACACGGGTCGCCTTTCCACGCCGATACCCTTGACAATACAGCAATCAGTGTAACGAATGCGAAGAATATACCCTGGTGTTGATGTGTCACAGAATGATAACGAAAATGGCGTATGTCTATTTACGAGTCGTGTTCAGCTTTAAGAGTTTTAAATTAAAAATAGATGAATTAAATAAAGTTCACAAAAGAGTCATTATAGAAGTCGGTCCACACATTTTGTTTTATTTTCATTTGACTAGGAAGTTAAAGATGTCTTGTCATGTATTGTCATGAATAAAGGGATGATCGACCTTTTTTGCAAAAAAAAAAAAAAATCTTTTTACTTTTTTGTATTTAAATTTAAACATGTAAGCAATTTACGCGGATTTTGTTTGATTTCCATTCAAATCCTTAATGATTTTTTTTTATTTCAAATTGGAATTGGAAATCTACAGTAAATGGAACCTATATATATTATATTTGTTCTTTAATATGATAAACAATGCTTTCTTTATAGTTTGATCTGTCCCATTATTTAATTAATTTTGAAGTATGTAATTATTTTCCTTTTTGAATAAAGGAACAATGATGAATTAAATTATTTCACCCATTAAAACGAAACCGCTGTATTTCATCCTGCTGGGAATTCGATTCCGATATCGATATTAAGATCTCCATTTTTCCATTATAATGAATGTCAAGTGGTCTTAACTAGGATAATGTTCGTCTTCTGAAACGTTTCATATCTTGATATAGAGGGATTTGAGAGAAAAATACTGAGACGGCCCGCCGTCTGAACAAATCTTCGCTGCAGGAAGCTGCTTGTTTACAACCCTGTGTAAACAGTTTCGCGGTGAAAAAAGTTTCTTTGAAGATCTACACAGTAAACAAAGGTAACTGAGAGGGGTTTTTTTGTTATGTAATGTTTTTTATTTTTGCTTTGCAACTCGATTTTTATTGTAAGAATAATTAAGCTTGTATATGCTGCTTTATTTAAAAAAAAATTTAAAAAGATAATTAAATTTAGTTTTGTGAAAGGGAAATTTTTACGTTGAATTATTAAGCATCTTGATTTCTGCTGAAATCGCATATTTTTCACGACGGACTTTTTCATGGTTTGTGTGTTAGGCATGTGTGTATTTTGTTAAGAATTGCAAAGAAAAAGATTGATCTTTAATCTTTTCTAGACTTTATTTGGGAAAATGTATTGTGTTGTATTGAACACTGACATGTATTTGATTAAAACTTTTAGTTTATACTGATTGATTGTAAAATGTTGAACATCCTTCTCGAGAATTTTTCACTCATATTGAGATGTCACGACTTGCCGGTGGATAGCTACAAATTTTGTCCTATGCTCGGCTATTGATCATGAGCATGGAGGGATTTTTTCGTGCCTGCACCTACTTGCGATACGGGACTTTGGGTTATACGGTCTCATCCGAAGGACCGGTCTCTACGTCCCACATTGGGATTCGAAACCGCGACGTAAGGATTGACTTCTTACTTCGCGACTCTAGAGCAGACGCTCTAACCACTGCGCCACGCGGGCAACGTTTGGTTGATAAAACATTTCTGGTTTATAAAACGTGTTACCTTTTGGTTTTTAAAATGTGTTACTTTTTGGTTTTTAAAATGTGTTACCTTTTTCATGTCTTTCTTTGTGTATTGGCTATTAGTGAAATCATAAAATCATGCAGTTTTTACATACTCTGAAAAGTGATTTGGTATAGATACAATACAAAATCTATGAGCGCAACGTTAATTCAGTGGATGGGTATCATTTGAAGCTCATGACCCTCGTCTCTTTTACAGCGTCATAGAACTGTATGTCACCCAGAAAAAATATATATATAAAATATATATATATATATATATATATATATATATATATATATATATATATATATATATATATATATATATTCCATATATATATATATTTATATATATAATTATTTTCTTCTTTGAACTTTTTTTTCAAAGAAAAATTTACCACTCCTCTGGGTTAAGTAATACCTGACTTATTGGATCTATAACATGAATGTGGATTTCTACCAGGTGTTATGAATTGCCTCCTGAATGTACATTAACACATTTCTTCTTGCACGTTTGCCGATATTATTTTCAAACTAGAGCAAAAACCTTTACTCTTCACCTTGAACAAATACTTTGATATATGGATTGTTTTTAACAAGCATTGACATACCAGATGGTTATGCAAACACAAATCTATTTTTGAAATATACATTCAATCTCGGTATTGAGTTAAGATATTGACGGCAGAGACGTAAGTGTTATACGAATACTCTAGGCCTTATGTTTACATACTCCAATTTTTTATTCAGAAATTTCTGTAAAGAGTAGATGAGTTAAATCGTTTTATAGCTTCTTTGAAGTTCATACCAAAAACACTTTGAGTGATACAATGGATTTTAAAAAAAATTTACTACGACTCAATAATAAAGATAAATATTTGAAATGTAATTAAAAAGTAAATAATTATCCAATTTATACAACATTACTTCCATTTTCCCAGGGGGAGAATTTGACGTTAGGTTACGATTCAATAAAGATAAATATTTGAAATATAATCAAAAAATAAATATTCATCCGATTTATGCAACATTGCTTCCATTTTCCTAGGGGAGAATATGACATGCTTAGACTGGACATCTCATCTCATTAAACAGTGGACTTAGGAGGGGATTTTACACGTGATCTGGAGACTTGATATCTAATTCAGAGAATGTTTGAAGGAAAGAAATGAGACATCCTGCCGTCTGCGCAAAAGCATTCGATTTCATTTCACCAAGGATATCGTAGAGAAGAAAGTCAGAAGGAGAAACACTGTAAACATCGTATACCGGAGATACACATGGTTTAGTCTTATTTATGGATAAAGGTAAATCGGGAAGAATATTCCAATGATTCGTAGAGAATTACAGAAGAGATGAGGAATAAAAATCAACAGAATTTATTTTGTGTCTGAGATAGCAGAAGAAGTTTATTTGTTGCTTAATCGTGTAAAGTGGGAAATCTACAATCGCCTGTCATTGTATGGAAACTTACCTTCCACCGTTGTGTTCTTGGAAGTTCTGTAGATTAATCTGTCTTTTATGTGAGTATATTTTTACAAGTATTTTGTTTTTGTTCTGTGATAATTGCTTCTGTCTCTTTTTAGTCAGGTGTAGTGATTTTTGCATCCAAACTTTGTAATTGTTGTGATGAATTTTGTGATACCACTATTTATCATGTTTATGCTGCAGGATGAATTTTTTTAAATGAAATAATCAATATAGAAATGTATAAAACATGTTAGTGATTCGAGCATACATCAAACAAAAAGGTTTTTTGTAATACTAGAGCAAAATAAAAAAAAATTGAAACTGTATAATAGACTCAAATTAATTCTTCAACCAACATCATATTCTTGCTTCTTAAACACGTTAATGTAAACATAGATAGTAGTTGTAATAAATAGAGAATAAATTGTGCTAGTAAGCTTAATTAACAAGTAAATAACGACATCAAGAGAAAAGCAATAACAAATTGCATTATAGTCAGCGCAATACACACGGCTTTACACTGTTAACAAACATTAATTTGTACTATTGTTAAGGATTCATAATATTTATTATTAGGTTGTACTCTAATCTTATATTATTTTCTTTTCATTTTCATTTTAAAAAGGTAAGTGTTCCCTTTAATTTCAAATCTCAATATAATCATGTTTCCTACTTTCCTATGAATCATGTTCCAGTGAAAAAAAAAATGAAGGCATTGAATAGCTTGGTATAGCCCATTCAGAGCCGCCATACACTGAACAAACTTGAATCTTCACTTTGAAAGGAAACTCTCATATACATTGTGATACATCTGGCAAAAAAAGTTCTTTTTTCAAATTTGACAACATTTTAATTTTACTGTTATCCTATTGCTCACCCATGTAAAGGACAAGGTCTTTATATGAGCAAACTTGTTTTACCAATTATCCTATTGATGCATTTTGCTAAGTTACCGATGAATCCGGAAAGGCCGAAATCAGTAAATAATTTATAGGTAGACTTTAATTTGGTCTAGAATCAGGAATTTTCAAGTACTGGTATTTACATAGTATCATTTATCAAAATTTCCATGAATAATAAGTATAGGCTTATGCTTTTGATGTTCTCTAATATCTGGAATCTAGTAATCATTACCACTGAATCACGTTATTCATAGAAACCATTTAAAATATCTGCCCACTGTATTTATGGATTTTACGTATTTTTCAATGTGTAATGAGGATCATTCTTTTAGATTTGTGCTCTCTTGTTTGTAAAGAAAATGAAATTGAATTCAAGTACTGCAGACGTATTTTCCCCACTAGGTCATGTTGCAGCAGATTTGTATTTTCTCTAAAGTTCGCAGGTAACGAAATTTCTTGGAACAGTGTACTATTAGAATTGTAAAAAGTATACACCGTTATCAAATTATCACACCTTTCATTAAATGTTTTGCAACTGCCATGCATATCCTTACATTGTAAATTTACGATTACTGTTTTATACAAGCATAGAAAGTATGCGTTGCAGAGCAGTCACAAGTTTTTTCATACTGTTAAATCAAATATATTTGAGGGGGGCAAATTTTCATGGTATTAGGAAAAAAATATGGGTTCGTGGGGAATTAATTTCGTGGATGAAAAATTATTGACTAGAAACATCTGTAAAAAAAATTACATTTCATGGAGGACTTAATTTTGTGGGTCTTTTCATACCTCAAAAACCACGGAAATTAACCCCCCATGAAAATTAATGATTTACAGTATCACATTAAGAGGCATTGAAAACATAATTTGATCTTTTTCTTTACATAAAACTTCAATTTCGAAATTCATATGCAAATTCATCTTCATTTTTCATTTCAATAAATGATATTTGTTGTTCAGTGAAAATTGGATACATTATTCAAGACCCTTCAATGACTTTTTTTCAGGTCTACTTTGTAGAAACATTCGTTGTCTTGAGTGCTGGAAATGTATTGGGGAGGAATGTAAAAGTGAAGAATTCGAAGAGTATTCAGAGAAAGTTACCTGTGGCAAGGAAGATTCTTGTATGGTAATAATATCTTATTTCTGTCGTGTATATTACTAATTGATTTCAAATAAATAAGACTGACTCTAAAAAGAAATCCACCCATTTATTCTCTTAAAAACCATATGTATGGTACACGAGATACATATATACATATTCATATTAATCATTGGAGAGCAGATATTACAGGACAGACAGTGTCGAAAATTTAGATGATAAATATACACAATTTTCTTAAGAATGCTGGATCAGTTCTTGTCATCAAATTACAGAATTTTATAATATTTGAATGAACATAGTATTTCTGCAACAGAAAGAACTATATACATGTATGTCAATTCGATCATCTCTTCCAGTGATCACTACAATTTAATTATAATACGTGATGCCTAATTTAATATGGACTTGGCAGGAGAAATATGAAAAAAGAACTGTTCATTGACCTTTAATATTCTTTTACAGAAAGTTGTGTATGAAATGATAGACTACAACTCAAATGCCAAATACGAGTCTGTTGTGAGAATGTGTTCGAAAAGTCCCTGCGTTCCAGCCACAGAGGAGACCTTTAATGCATGTCGAAGGAAAATTCGATCTTACAGATATTACGGATGTTCAATACGATCATGTTGTAATTCAGACTTATGTAATGCTGCACCAAAAGTGTTTTGTTGGAATTCCACAATCTATTTTTATTTATTAACAATGTTGGTTTTGATTGATAAAATTTGACATGTGGTGCAAGTATTGATTATGCTTTTTATTATGAATGGATAAAATAATAAGACGTAAGTTTCATCATCCATATGTTTCATTACATCCACTGTTTATCTATGATTTCATGGACTTCTGATTAAGTCTTTCTGTTTTATATTTATTCATCCTTGTATACAAGTACTTTGATCACAAAATTATGATTTGATTTTAACATATTTTATTATCTACTTAAACATAAATGGATTGGGCAGCAGGCATAGCCTGTATCAACCCTCTCCACAATTACAATTTATATGCCGTACCTTGAGACATATTCCAAAATTTAGTTTAAATTAAGTTCTGTCCATTTTTAATTGAATTAATACAGAGTGTTATCAGATGAATAACGGTAAAACAATCTCAAATGAATACAACTTCAATTCAGTCTGTACAATCCCTCAGAAAAGGAAAAACAATGTCAAGAATATTTCTGGACAAAAATTGTATTTAAAAAAATTGATCTTGATTTTGCTAAATGTCGAAAGAATAGAATTTCTTCGTTTGGAATGGAGACTATGCGTCGCTTATACTGGTGCGTGTAATGGCGTCCTTTTTGTGTGTTTTAAATAAAATCGAAGGGGAGAAATGCACTAATAAAATAAAAATAGTAGATCTGCTACAAAATTCCGGCTTTGTTAAAGAAGTATTTCTAATTTGTAAATTCATAAATCGGTAACACAATACATTCTATCTATATAATGGGTTCTTTATTGATACCTTTGAAGAACATTTGGTTAATATTTTTATCTTTTCTTTATTTTATTGTTTAGATATAGGATAAACAACTCAAACTACTTTATCTCTTAAATTTGATTTCTTTTACTTTCTTTCTCAGAAGAAATGAAAATTTGATGGAGTAATTCAATCAACTAGAGGACTTTAACATAGTCGCATAAACTGTCTAAAAAATGATCATTTTTAAAAATGCACGAATACACACAATTCAAAATCCGGACATTTTTATTTTTATTAATATTCTTGAAACATTTGATAGGGAGCAGCTCTTTGTTAATCCAATATGTCAGCCATTTTTCTCTGCAGAAATATAAATTATGACAATAACGTCTGTCCATTCGAGAAATGTATCGACAAGCTGTCAGCCATTTTTAAGTTCAAACTTTCCATGGATCGGCATTGTCTAATGTAGCTGTCAATAACCATTTACCTGCTTTGTATCATATCTCTCTGATCTCCCTGCAGATTTTAATCCCCAGAACAGAAACCCTTCTCTGAGATGACAGGCATTTGAAAATGCTATTTCATGAATCCCAAATGTGCTTTCAAATATTGTATGATAAAAAGATAAAAAGCGAATGAGATTAAAGGGCTAGTAATAATTTACATGTACATGTAAAAATCCTTCCTTAAGAAATTTTCTTAGATCGGTTATATTTGTTGTAAACATAATTTGAATCAAACTGTTTTATGACAACAAATAACGCGTGAAGGTGAGAAAAATGAGAACAAATCAGTCAGAGAGTGAAATAAAAACAGCTTCCCCCACTAGATCACAAATTAAAGGCACATTTTACGAGATATATGTTATCAGTTAGCAATAATTGTTCCACTCAATATTCGCCGTACGCGTGGTCTGACACCAGACGTTACAATCATGCAGTGGTGCCGTTATACTTGTAAACAGTGGAATAAGAATTTGTTTAGCATAATGTTTATAGGTAAATGCTCTCAGGAAAGGAATGTTGGGAAAATACACTTGTTAGTGTTTCTGTTATATTATATAGACTACCAAATTACATTTATTACATAGAGAGTCTTGTTTATTCGTTATTGTTAAACGTCCCTCCGAGAAATGTTCAGTTGAACTCATCAGAGCTCGAGCACTGACCACTTCCCGTTGGGGTCATATACAAAGTCAATGAAAAAAAACATGAAGATAACGCAAGATATATAATATTTATTGTTAAGTTAACAATTCGATAACATAAGATATATATGATGTTTTCTGAAAAGCAAACAAGTAGATTTCGTAAGATATTATTATGTAGATCACACAGGTTATATACATGTACGTTTAATATTTTTTTTTATTGTAAATCTAGCAAGTAGATACCTTAAGATATATAGATGCAGTGTTTATATTAAATTAAAAAAAAAATGGATAACGTAAGATATTTAAGGAATCACTGTCTAGTTAGTATAGTATGCCAGGGCATCAACGATAGTGGGAAACATGGGATAATTTGCATAACGGGCAAAGCCCGTTATGTATAATTTATCCCATGTTTCCCATTATCGTTGTTGTCCCTGGCATACTATACTAACTAGACAGTGATTCCTTATATTTCCATTTCATTGTGAAATAAAATTGTAGATTTATACTTCAAAAATGTAGACATAGATTTAAATTACACGAGGACTCCCATGCCAGTTTCAATAGTCTTCGCCCACTGACGTCAAACCAAAGGCAGCTGCACGAGATTTACATGCATATTTGGCCTCCTTAGCGTCAGACAGAGGGACAGATGAGCACGAGATTTACATGCGTATTAGGCCTCCTTACCTATCGACCTGCCTAATTTACATTTCGGTAGAATTATCGAGAAATCAACTCGCTAACTTTCAAGAGGTTATCACAGAGGAAAAAAAATAGAAATGGAAATATATACGTATTATGTTTATTATGAATCTAACGAGTATACGTAGATAAGGTAAGATATTATACACTTATCCACTGGATGTGAGTGGGATAGCTCTTTTATCAAACCCGCGACAGAGAACTATTCTCCGAGGGCTTGCCCGAGGGGAATAGTTCCTGTCAAGGATTTGATAAAAGAGCTATCCCACTCACAATCAGTGGATAAGCGTTTTATTATACTGATGTATAATTTAATTTCTGAGTTTGAATTTCTTTGGAGTAAGATAATTCTGCAAGAATAATCTGAAATCCTGATGACATCACAATGCTACTGAGCTACTGAAGTCATTATGACATCATCAGTTTAAAGAATTATCGCTGGAAATCAAAATTGGCGGCAACAATTGCATGAAAATTTTCCGAGGGTGGATAGCAAAAAGTATACCCCGGGGTATAGTTTTGCTATGCGGTGACTATAAAGAATAGTTATTTTACCTTCTGAACTTTATATAGGAAACATTTTAACAGAAGTATAATAAATACAGTATATGTAATGTTTAATGTGAATAAACGAGTAGATAACGTAAAATATATGAAATGTTTATTGTAAATGCAATCTGTTTTATTCAAGTCGCCAGTATTTTGGGTATGCAATGGCATCGCCTATAGTTGTATAGATTTAAGTATGCTGCCTTGAAGACTACGTCTTATATATGTTTATTTCCACACTCCCCGTCTTCTGATGTCAGATACAACGAGAGCTGCACGAGATTGACAGGCATATTTGACTCCTGATCTTTCATTTGGCAAAACTTAATTTATCTAAAAATTATCTAAAACAATTATCTAAAAATCAACTCACCTGAATTTCAAAGAATTATCACAGAGAGAACAGATAGAAATGGAAATATATAATTATTTAGATATCAAATTGGAAATCAAAAGCAGTTCAGAAAGACCCTGAGCTGATCAAACTAATCTTTAATAATGATCATTCGAAATACATGAGTTTATTTCTGTATTTCATTATACAAAGAAAATTACATTCATTTGGTAAACTAATCAATTAATTGGACATGCAATGGTTGGGTATAGTGATGAAGCAATTTGTTTGCAGAACAAGTAAAAGTTATCGTGCAGTGCCAGAAAAAAGTCATATACTAGTGACAGGTGTTTCAATAGATTTAGATTAAAGTGATACATATGATGTATAATGTATATAGCATATGAAAGGCAACATACAAATTCGATTTACATTATTTATTCTTTACTTCTATCCTGTGTCCTGGTATAAATCAATTCATATTGTTTATAAACAATGAACAAATACATGTACTTAAAATGTGGTCGATGAGTGCAAAGAGAAGTTTTTCAGAAATGTATTTCGAAAAAAGAAACCATTTTTCTATACTAAATCTCAATGACAAGAAAATGAAATTATGAATATCAAAATTTAGAATTATTTTCTTGATTACATATATGACTGATGACTGATGACTGATATAACAATCTGGTGAATGTCAAGATATATCGAATAACATTTTCATAATTGTGAAAGATTGTGCTTAAAGATGACGATATGAAAACAAGTACACATAATACAAATCAACAAATTCTAGATAATTTGGATTTCCTTGGTTTCTAATGAGTCTTCATAGTCTTAATAGTCTTTGTAGAGTAGACCTGAAACAGAAAGAAGCGCAGTATTACAATAACACAGTTGTAACATGGGGTATCCTTACGCACTGTAATATTTGAACATATCATTGGCCCCGCCAGGCGGAGCAACCCCTGGCAAAAAGAGAATATCTATAAAACAAAACAGCCTTTGACATCGATCCCGATGCAAATAATGCCACTTCCGTTTTGCACAAAGGACAAAGACACACACACCCTCCCTCACAAACCCTTTCAAGGCGGAATTACCTGCTACACATCCAGTCATAAAACAGGCAGCATTTCCAGCTATCATGGCGCTGAGAACAATCTTAGATAAGTCTGATTTTCTAGATGGAACCAAGGCACCTAATCCTCCTAGAAGAATCCCAATAGAACCAAAATTTGAGAATCCACAGAGGGCGTATGTTGCTACAACCTCGGATCTGGTCTGTAAAGAGAGCCGGCCTTATAATTATTATTATAAGATTTTTAGATTAAGCAGGGCACAAAGTAAGACGACTTTCATGCACACACAAGAATACCTCAGGAAATATTATTTTGACTTGTAACATTTTTTTAAATTTATTATTTAACTAGATGCTGTCATGAGACAGTAATACCCGCACTAAGGTGTTTGTCTCTAAATGCACACTCCTTCAAATTGGGCTTTACCAAGGAAAAAGTCAATATAATTCAATAATTTACATAATACATGTATTCATCAAATTGAGCATATTGGCGGATCCAGAGGGGGGTTCCGGGGGTTGGACCCCCCCCCCCCTATATTTTTTGGCAAGTGGAGAAAGAGATAGAAAGAAGGGGGATAAAACGTTTATTACTATTACTTTTTATGAGTGAATGGTAGAAAATATTCTACTTATTTTTATATATCTTATATATGATATGTAACATGCGAGGTTAAATTTGATATTAGATTCCCGCGATCTTAATTTGGCTGTGTTGGCTATATACAAGAAGGTGCCATTAAAACTAAATCTTATGAAGGAACTAAAATTTAATTCATTGTTTTATACCCAGCCCAAAAAGGATTTTCAAATTCTTGAAGAAAATTCATTCTACTCTTCGGAAATGCTGCAAATCCATTCAATTATAAGGCTTACATGTAATACAGACGGGAGTACCTTTTCAAAGAAAAAAGGACGTAGAATAAAGATATTATTTTCCACAATCTTATATTTTTCCATTCATGTGTGTGTGAATCTTTGCCTGAGAGTGTGTAAAATGGGAGTGGGGGGTTAGAGGGACACAACCCTGGAACCCCCCCCCCCCCTTTTCAAAAATTGCTGGATCCGCCACTGGAGCATAATATGCTTAGGTGACCATGTGACCCATGGGCCTCGATCTTATAGGTATTTCATTTTCTTAATTCGTTACCAGTCTGAAATTTAACAACAGAATTTAATTAATGATGTAAATTAGGTTTGATAAAGGGGGGATATAAATTTTTGGCCCATAATTAATACTTTTTAAATCTATTTTCTCATATAGATTAACAACAAATAATATTATTCAAATTAATGCAAAGCGTTTTTTATGATTTTTTCAAAATGTACAAACTTTTTTATATTTGATAAGGCAGAAACACCATGAAAGCTGCCCTATACCCAATCAATTTAGTCAATCCCCCACCCCTCTCCGATCAACACACACACACACACAAACACACCCTATTTGCCTGTTTTTGGAAATAAGCCTAGATGGCAAACATCTTTTGTAAATGATAATTTTAAATTTGTTCTTGTACTATAAATGTATCACATTGGGCTTGCGTCACGTACCCAACTTAAGTACTAGTTTTACCATTATCATTTTTAGATTGGACTGCACGTGCAGTACTAGTGTGGTGTAAACATCATTGCATATATGTCAGTAGGAATTATTTTGTGTTTTACTTGGATTATGATTCATGAAGTTTACGGGAGTTATGACAGTCGGTAAGTACAAGAGTTGGTATAGATTTGGGTAAAATAGTCTGAAATGCAACTGGTTAGGTTAAAGTTTAAAGAATCAAAGGTCATCCGATGCTGCAATAAGACGAATTTCACATTCTGAAGAGTTATCGCCCGTTTTGGACGTTACATTCAGTTACAAGATACAGAATTTTTTTTCTGGGAGGGAGGGGGATTTCCAGACCAGAATTTCCTGAGAAGCCAAAAAAAAAAAAAAAAAAGAGAGAAGTTATGGTGGTCTCTGTTTTCTAGGGTGGAGGGCATCCAAAGTCATTTTTATTTGCTTCAGTATATATTATAGTCCTGCAAATTCCAGGGGGGTGGGGGGAGGGATCTCTAAATCCACTCCCTGTCCCTGTAATGACAAATGATCAAGTGACTCCTAAATAGGCTAGTAGGAAACTTTTTCCATTTGAATATACATAATTTTTTTTGTGTTATGTTATGTAAATTTAATGGTATAAAGGTTGGGAACCCCTGGAGGTCATCCCCACTCTCCTAATGAACTGGAAATGTTCACAATATGACTGCATTAAATTAAATAAAAGTGCATCAATGATAAGATTGCTTGACATTTTATTCATCAACCTATCCTCCTAGAATTACATGATTAGGAATGAAAATCATTCAAAGAGATGGACCACATTAAACTATTTGTATATATAAACCTTTAAAAATCTAAAAACAAGTAGTAGTTTGCATACATGAATACCTACATGTAAGGGGGCGCTTATAGGGGCAGGGGTGGTAAAAAGGGATTATACGGAGGGATGTTTAACAACAAAGAAACAAATGACATAAAACACAATATTTGCGTTAAGAAATATGAAGGGGATCGATTTTTCCTTCATATATCTTCTTCTCAAGAACAGCAAGGGCATTATTGTCCCCCGTTTTTGGAAAAGGGAGGGAACATCAAATCTCATTTGTCTGTCTGAGTCTGTCCATCTTTGACAGCATGTGCATCTTTAATAAATTTAACCTTGGTCATAACTTTTGAATAATAGGAGATAGGGCTTTCATATTTCACATGTTACGATGTATATTACCACAAAACTTTGTAAATGTACTATGATTTTTTAACTCAAGTGAGACTTTGACCTTAAAGTTTTACCTACTTTCAAAAAAATAACATTTTAAATTGATCATATTAAAAGAGAAAAGATAGGGCATTCAAATTATACATGTATATTACATGTGAAAAGACTTTTCTAAATATATCATGACGTTTGACTCTGTGACCTTGACCTAGAAGTTTAACCTACTTTTCAAAAATATTATATTATATAATATTATACTTTCATGTAAATTACTTGAATCTGATTCGTCGAGAAACATTTGATAAAAAACACTACTACCCGCTGAATAATGAAGCCACGCCCTCCTGCCTAGCAACAGTCAACATTGCTTGACGACGGGTGGTATTACAAAAAATAGCGACTGCGCGGAATTTATGCGCGCACGGTTCACTGTAATATGCATTTGTATAAAACATTCAGTATAATATAATAAATATAGCATGTAGTTGAGTGTAACATTGAAAATTTTCACCCCTTGAAAACCATTGTCAACCTCGGCTGCGCCTCGGTTGACAATGGTTTTCTTGGGGTGAAAATTTTCAATGTTACACTCAACTACATGCAATATTTATATAATATATAACTTTTGATTGAAAAGAGATGGGACTTTCATATTTGACATGTACATTACCTGCAACAAAATATTTCTGAGCATGCTATGATTTTTATGCCCCCGTAAACGAAGTTTCGGGGGTATATAGTTTTTGTCGTGTCTGTCTGTCTGTCTCTCTGTCTCTCTGTTTGTCTGTTTGTCCGCAAAAACTTTAACCTTGCCCATAACTTTTGATTTAGTGGAGCTATGATTTTCATATTTCACATGTGTATTCCTTGTGACAAGACCTTTCTTTTGGTACCACCAAATTTGACCTTTTGACCTTGACCTTGGAGTCTGGCCCACTTTTACATTAAAATTTTACTTTGGCCATATCTTTTGAACAGTAGACACCAGGACATTTATACTTCAAATATGTAATGTTTGTTTAAAGACCTTTCACTGGATACCGACAACCTTGACCCTTTGACCTTGACCTTGTAGATTTCCTTACTTGTGAAAAAATTTTAACCTTGGCCATAACTTTTGAACGGTAAGGGATAGGGCTTTCATACTTCATACATGTAATCCTTGTGAAAAGACCCTTTATTGAATACCAAGAACTTTGACCCTTTGACCTTGACCTTTGAGATTAACCTACTTTAAAAAAGCAAACCTTGACCATAACTTTTAAAGAGTAAGGGCTAGTGCTTTCATACTTTACATATTTGATCATTATGACAAGACCTTTCATTTGATAGCAATAACTTTGACCTTGACCTTGGAGTTTGACGTACTTTTTAAGAAATTGAACATTGACCATACCTTCTGAACGGTAAGGGCTAGGGCTTTCATGCTCTACAAAAGTATTTTATGTGGCAAGACCTTTCATTTGATACTAATTAAATTGACCTTTTGACCTTGACCTTGGAGATTTTTGTAATTAATAAAATAACTTTAACATTAGCTTACTTTCAAATTTCACAAACGTATCCCAGTGAGAATACCCTACTTTTGGTACCAATTAATTAAATTTGCATTTTCGAAAAGCTTAATCTTTTCTATGTTGCCATACGGGGGCATCAGTGTTTTACAAACACATCTTGTTCCCCTTTGACCTAATTTTCATAAATTGACATATGATAGGGGTGCATATTTGACACACAATCTGCCATAAATTATGGCATCCCATTCACTAAGTAAAATACAGAAAGCAGAGGACCACAATTCTTTGAATTTGCTTGTATAATCTTGATATGGAAACATTCTCATTTAATGTAGATTCAAGTTTTTTATGCCACGCCATGATTAGGAATACATGTATAGTGTTTGTCATGTCCATCCTCCACCCTTCCATCTGTCTTTCCATTGAGCTCAAAGAAACTTTCTAGATATTCTTATCAAAGTTCATATGTTGATGCATATACTGATGTAAACAATCCAACTGCAGCAATATTTTTTTACCTTGACTTTTCCTTTGACCTTCACTTAACTCTTCTTTAAATTAGTGTTTATAGCTTTATTTTAAAGAAACCATTCAAGTTGTGTAATGAAACTTCACATGATGATACATAGATTACTAATGTAAGCTTTACAATGCTTCACTCTTTTTGACCTTGATATTTCCTGTGACCTTGACCTCACTTTTCTAGAATTAATGTTTAGATCAGTTTTGAATAAACAATTCAAGATACATTATTTATCAAACTTCATATGCTAATACATACTGCTGAGAGCTGTTAATGCATCAACTTATTTTGACCTTGAATTTTCTTTTGAACTTGACCTCACTTTTAAAATATGTATTTATCTAAGTTTTAAATAAACCATTAATTATATTTTTATCAAACTTCATATGCTAATAGTAAATTCATACTGATGTGAGCTTTTAAACTGCAACAACGTATTGACCCCAACCTTTCCTTTGACCTCTCCTTTCTTAAAAAAAGTGTTAAGCTCAGTTTTATAAAAACATTCAAGATATTTTTATCAAACATAATATGCTGATATGTATTAGTGAGAGCTATTCAGCTGCATAAAAAAATTCACGTTGCACATTCCTGTGACCTTGACCTCCCTCCTCTTTAACTTGTATTTTGCTTAGTTTTAAAGATTAATTTAAGACATTTTTATGTTAAGCATGCACTTATACATTATTTGGTGAGAATTTATTATTTATATCCAATTTATTTAGATTTTAGTTTCAATTCTAATGAAACTGTTCAAGATATTTTCATCAAACTTTATATTCTAATACAAACTTTCATGTACATTAGCATTAATTAGTAATATACATCTGGCGGGACATTCATGTCCTATAGATATATTTCTAGTTTTTCAAATCATCACCTCACAGGCTAGGGTCAGGCCACAATTAGGGATCAAAGTTTTTTTTTTTACACATACACAAAACAAACCAATCATTTTTAAAATGATCATGGTTTAAATCTAATGCATAAAATATTAGGGAAGTTCTTGATCTTAAAAGCAGACTGAGAGTGATTAAACATATCAACCTTATAGAAAAAACAACAAATTTCTACCCCCATTTGACTCCCCCAGGCAAAATGAAAATTCCAAAATCTTACTGCACATCTACATGACACCACCAACCATTTCCCAAAAGATGATTAGGCTGCTGAGTCAAATGTAGAAGGAGTTCAGGGAAGAAGGGGTTTTTTGCATAAAAAACGTCATTTTTTGACCCCCCGGGGCAAAATCAACATTCCAAAACCTTACTGCACATCTACATGACACTACCAACCATCTCTTAAAAGATGATTAGGTTACTGAGTCAAATGTAGAAGGAGTTCAGGGAAGAAGGGGCTTTTTGCATAAAAAACGTCATTTTTCGACCCCCATTTGACCCCCAGGGGCAAAATCAAAATTCCGAAACCTTACTGCACATCTACATGACACCACCAACCATCTCTTAAAAGATGATTAGGCTGCTGAGTCAAATGTAAGAGGAGTTCAGGGAAGAAGGGGCTTTTTGCATAAAAAAACGTCATTTTTCGACCCCCATTTGACCCCCAGGGGCAAAATCAAAATTCCGAAACCTTACTGCACATCTACATGACACCACCAACCATCTCTTAAAAGATGATTAGGCTACTGAATCAAATGTAAAGGGAGTTCAGGGAAGAAGGGGCTTTTTGCATAAAAAACGTCATTTTTCGACCCCCATTTGACCCCCCGGGGCAAAATCAAAATTCCGAAACCTTACTGCACATCTACATGACACCACCAACCATCTCCCAAAAGATGATTAGGCTGCTGAGTAAAATGTAGAAGGAGTTCAGGGAAGAAGGGGCTTTTTGCATAAAAAACGTCATTTTTCGACCCCAATTTGACCCCCAGGGGCAAAATCAAAATTCCGAAACCTTACTGCACATCTACATGACACCACCAACCATTTCCCAAAAGATGATTAGGCTGCTGAGTAAAATGTAGAAGGAGTTCAGGGAAGAAGGGGCTTTTTGCATAAAAAACGTCATTTTTCGACCCCCATTTGACCCCCAGGGGCAAAATCAAAATTCCGAAACCTTACTGCACATCTACATGACACCACCAACCATCTCCCAAAAGATGATTAGGCTGCTGAGTAAAATGTAGAAGGAGTTCAGGGAAGAAGGGGCTTTTGCAGAAAATAAACATTATAGTTCTTTTTTCTTAAAGTATTAAAAACATCTAATCTTTTATTTTTATCTCCAAGACCCTGGCAGTTAACTGTAAGTATATTTAGATTATTATCTTTTACCGTAATCGTACACAAACATCAATAAAGAATCGAATGAATGCCCAATGTAAAGGAAAGATAGGAAAAGGGGGATAGAAACGTGAAAGAGAGATAAGGGTGCATATTTACAAACAAGGTGAATGAAACTAATTGGCATCAGTCTATTGATCGTATTTACTGATGAAGGAAGGAAATTTGTCAATCTGCATTTACCATGTTTACAAAACTTCTGATAAGTAGTCCCAAAACAAGTACAATCGGAAATATAAATTGCTAAATAGTTTAAGAGTCAGTCTGTGTAACTAATATTTTTCCGGAAAGAACTAACCAAGTATAAAAATATTCAAACTTAGAACTACTATTAGACCGTACATGTAATTGTACTTATGAATTGGAAATTTTAACAAAAATTACTTTTGCATGTAACACAGTGACAGTGTTTATTGTAAGTGTTCATCTATTAAAATTCTTAATAACAAGTGTGGCTGACGGCTTTGTTTACCAGATCCTTCATAATGTCAAACCGACGGGGACCTAAATGTTTACCATTCTTCCTCGAAATGACAATCGCTACGTTCGATACTTCTCTCTCAACCAGTACATTAAGTAGTCGACGTCCGGCCCCGTATTCCCCATTGTCGCAATAGCCGTCATGCACTCGCCCCTGGGCATCTTTGAATCGGTATACAAGGATATTATGGTTGGCACAGGCATAGTCCGGGTTGCGTAGAATATTTTTGTAAACGTTCCTAGCATGTGCATATGTGTGAATTTCGGCGATTAATGAAGTAAAGATGTTTCCATCTTCTGTTACGCTTTCGCACTTCCTTACATCGCATTCATCCAGTTTTTCGATTTCGTCCTTGTCCAACATGAGTATATCCTCAGCCCTTGGTGGTAGCACCTTGTCACGGTACACGCTTCCGTTTGGAAAGACTAACTTGTTTCCCACTATCTTTGTTTTGACGTTTTCTTCTCGATATTTATTGTTCATCTCCTGCAGTTTCTTTTTACCTTCATTTATTTGCAGAGGCGTCTGTGGAGTGATATAGAAGGGCATGTCCTTAGCGGTGCCATTTTCCTTCTTTTGACGAATAGCTTGGAAGATGAGTTCTTTATCATTGTAGTTCTGTAATTTCCCTGTTATTGTCCTTGGTTTCGGGTTGCCAGGGAATTTCTGACCGTTTCGGTGTATCCTGATGAAACCAACTTCCAAATTCAAATGCTCCTTGATCAACTCGCTAACTCTAGTGTTCAGATTTTCCTGGTCATCTTCAGCTAAGTTATGTACAAGAATATTGTCCCTCATCGATCTTCCTCTGAGGTCCACTATTTCATTCTCTTGCTGACTGACCCTTCTATCTAAGTTAACGACGATTGACTTTAAAACTTGGAGTTCTTTTCGCAAATAATTGTTTTCTAATTTCAGCGCCTCAATTTCTCCAACATTATCTTCATGTTGTTGACCGATGTATTTGATGCGCTCATCTAACCCATCCTCATCCCATAGATCCCGATTCATATTATTTACTGATTGCTGTAGAACATTGATATTGTCCAGTTTACCGGTAATTGACCGCAAGCAATCATGAATAGCGGACATCTGCGGTGACGCACCAGTGACTCCCGACGACAAGGCTGGGTTACACTGTGAATTGTTCTCATCCTTGCTATTTTGAGAGGCCATAATTTTTGAAGTTGCAAACTTCTAAACACTCACCAATTTTTTCCAAATTTTCACAAAAGACACTCCAACTATAAAGAAACACCTCTGCAAAGTTTTGGGAGCAACCACTAAACCATTAAATCACAGATCGACTTAATCCTCTCCTCAATTTACACCGTGACCACCCTAGCCATAGGTCACGTGATATCAAGAAGGGGCTTTTTGCATAAAAAACGTCATTTTTTGACCCCCATTTGACCCCCAGGGGCAAAATCAAAATTCTGAAACCTTACTGCACATCTACATGACACCACCAACCATTTCCCAAAAGATGATTAGGCTGCTGAGTCAAATGTAGAAGGAGTTCAGGGAAGAAGGGGCTTTTTGCATAAAAAACGTCATTTTTTGACCCCCATTTGACCCCCAGGGGCAAAATCAAAATTCCGAAACCTTACTGCACATCTACATGACACCACCAACCATTTCCCAAAAGATGATTAGGCTGCTGAGTCAAATGTAGAAGGAGTTCAGGGAAGAAGGGGCTTTATGCATAAAAAACGTCATTTTTCGACCCCCATTTGACCCCCAGGGGCAAAATCAAATTCCGAAACCTTACTGCACATCTACATGACACCACCAACCATTTCCCAAAAGATGATTAGGCTGCTGAGTCAAATGTAGAAGGAGTTCAGGGAAGAAGGGGCTTTTTGCATAAAAAACGTCATTTTTCGACCCTCATTTGACCCCCAGGGGCAAAATCAAAATTCCGAAACCTTACTGCACATCTACATGACACCACCAACCATTTCCCAAAAGATGATTAGGCTGCTGAGTAAAATGTAGAAGGAGTTCAGGGAAGAAGGGGCTTTATGCATAAAAAACGTCATTTTTCGACCCCCATTTGACCCCCAGGGGCAAAATCAAAATTCCGAAACCTTACTGCACATCTACATGACTCCTTTAACCATCTCCCAAAAGATGATAAAGCTACTGTGTAAAATGTAGGAGGAGTTCAGGGAAGAAAAGTGTGACAGACGGACGGACGGACGGATGGACGGACGGGCGGACGGACATGAGTAACAACAATATACCCGAACTTTTTTTAGAAAGTGCGGGTATAATAATAAAAAAACAGTGCTGATTTTTGATCATACGTTATGATGATAAAGCCATCATGATGAAAACATTGAAACGCTAACCTCCAATATGCCGTATTTGAGAATGGTGCTGTTCAGTTGTGGAAGTATGATATCATCCCCAGTCCAGAACCAGTCTGTATGGTTAGTATTTATGTAGCTCTGTAATGTGTTTTTATTCTTGATGATTTTTGATAATTCGTCGTATGCAACAAACTCGTTAGTGAAAGTTTTCAGACCAATCAGTCGGCCCAGTGATCTGCAGTCAGAGGGTGTTGTTCCCATGAAATATGCAATGGGGTAAAACAGGTAAGAACAAATGAACTAGAAAAGAAAGACGAAAATATATGTTACTAAATAAAGATGCAGCAAAGTATTAATGATTGATATATCGAATGAAATCCAGGAAGCTTTAAATTTACAAGATTACAATTTTATAAAGGGGAAAATTTGCTAAATTGATAGAGGAGGTGAATTTGATGTAAGCATGGGTTTTATCGGTAAGACAAAAGTTAATGTATTGCAAAAATCTGTATATTCGAAAGAAGCTGTACACCGTGGGATTTACTAAGAAAATTGCATTTACAGAGGTATAAAAAATTTACATCAAAAGTAAATCCCTCTATTTCGACTTGTTCTCCAAGCCAAGTTAAGGTAACGTTGACAAACTTCAGAATTGACAGGAACGCCATGACGTTTACAGCAATGGCTGCTACAACTCCGATCGAATTTAAGGCGCCTGATGATGCCGCCTCAATTATGTTCCTGTCTGACCTAAAGAAGAAGAGAGAAAAGGTTTTCAGTGAAACACTTTTAACTGAAAACCAATTGGATAGGACATTTTATCTTCTTTTTTCTGTCGAATAAAAAAATGAACATGTATAGAGACTTCATCATATCCCGCTGAAGGCTTCAGACATATACTTAGCACCCTAGTTCATTGAGCAGTAAGTGTTCCACATCATACCAACGCCCATTGTTACAAGGAACCTCAGATTTGAAGGTCTCATCTGAAAGACTATGGTTTTCACTTCTGCTGGGAGCTTGGAAAAAGAACAAGCATTCCCTAAGTTAACGGCTTAGGTATGACGCAACGATCGAGAATCGTAAGCCAAGTCTACCGATCATGACGCTTACGTCCCACCAGCGAAACCACATTCGGAAAATTTGTACATGAATCAACACTAATTTGAAACAAACTTCAGTTGCAAAGTCTCATTAAAACTTGATGCAATACTTACGATTTTCCCATTTTGTAGAAGTCTTTCTTGGACGACTTAGGTTTTTCCACTTCAGGATAGACTAACTTGGACATTGCTAGGGCGGCTGGAGCTGACATTACAGAAGCCGACATCAGATGATTGGCAGGGATCTAAATGTATAAAAAAGTATATCGAGTTTGTTCATTTTTAAATTTTCAAATAAAAATATCAGATGTACTTTAGTGATTGCAAAGCTTATATTTCAAAAATAAATACTGAGTAAATAAATATATTTTCGTTTTTTTCCTACATTTTCTGAAAAAATCACTAGTTAATTCTTAATTTTTATACTTATACTTTTTCTTTAATGAGAAAAATTGAAAAGGTTAAAGTTCAATATCAGCTTATCACTGTTTGTGCTGTCTGAAGTAATACGCACACCAAAGCTGATGTAAGCACCGAGAACACTTCCAGCAATAGTTGCAAATCCTCCCACCATAACAGCATGCAGCTCCGACATCGTCATATCCTTCAAGAAAGGCTGGATCAGCAAAGGGGATTCTGTCTAAAATATCACGTAATGGAGACATATGACGTAATGATAATATATTATGCAATGGTGACATAAGACTAAAACATTAGCTACAGTAAAACACGCTTATACCGAACACATGTATATTGAAATGACACTTTCATTGAAGAGAATTTTATTCCTTGTGATTTTATATATAAATGTTTTATGTACATTTATTATAAAATTAACAGATATAATGAATTAGGTTTATATCAAAGCAAAATAGTCCTCCCAATTATAGACTGTTAATCATTATGAGATGATTTTTTTTTTCATTCAAAGAACTTTGAAGGTGCATCCGTGTAAGTGCATTAAAATTCACGACCTACATAAATCCGGTATGGAGATGAAGAAATAAATACTGATCTTCATGAACCCTACCATTCCTACAAAGATGTTTCCCGCCGCGTTGAGAGACTCCGCTGGTGTTGTCCCCATCAGGAAAGCCAGGCCACGTCCGATAACTCTAATCACTGCCTGCATTACTCCTAGGTAGTACAGGACAGAAATCATGGCATAGAAGAATATAATCAGGGGTAAAACCTGAAAGGAAAATAGTGTTACAGATGAAGGGCAGGAAAAAAATGTTTAATAATGATAATTCACTTCAAAATATAATCTTAACTTAAATTTCGAAATTATATAACATTAAGCTGGAAAAAATAATCACTTAAAATTAAAAATTTGAATTTATCAATAAATTAAATGTATATTTATATTAATTACAGATATTATTTCAAATTTAGACATACTGTAGAACAATTATGAAAGAAGTTCGACCCAGGATGTTTTTAAATACAACTCCATCGTTTTCTCGGATACTAATTGTTTTAATTGATTTGTTCAAGATGGTATATTTACATTCAGTATAATTTTCCTTATGAAATTCATTAGAAATCCACGGCCTTCAAATTTCTATAACACATGGGAAACCTTGTCACCGCGCGTTAGAATACACAGTAGGAACTATATACATTTTCAATACTATAGGAACACCAAAATGTAAAATGTTTCATTTCAATGTAATGAAAAACTTTAACCCTGAAAAATTAACGTGAATATTAACGTAATGTGCGTTCAGAATTAATTTGTCCCTTTTTCCTCGCAGTGTTTGATTGCGAAATTTAACTTTGCAACGTCATTTAACGTCATTTGACGTCACAAACGGCTCTTACATCTATTAACCACGGCAGTTTTAAAAGGCGCTAAATTCACATTTAAGATTAACGAAATAAGCAATTATGAAGAAGAATAATTAGAGAAATTAAATTTATATAAGCATTGAATTGATATTTTTGGATGTCTTCGGTCCTATAACACACCTGGCCGTGCCGACAAATTATCATACCGCGCGGTATTCAATTTGTCGGCACGGCCAAGTGTGTTATAGGACCGAAGACATCCAAAAATATCAATTCAATGCTTAAATAAAATTTGCTTTATAACTGACCTTAAAAGCAAAGAAGTGAACTTCTAGGGGCGAACCAAACATGAATAAGGCGCCATCATCTGAGTAGGCTAAGAACTCCGTGACACGATCTCCAAGGTATTTAAACACGTTGTATCCAAACTCCCATCTCAGAATAATCAAGGCGAAGATGTACTGCAAAGCAATACCCCAGAACACAGGGTGCCACTTCACCTTCAGAAAAAGGTATTCTCTGTACAGTTAAATTTTGGTAAAGTTTCTCAAAAAAGTGCATTTTCTAGATTTTTTTTTCAGGAAAGGTGGACATAAAAGACGATATTGGTAATCTAACAACCAAACTCTATGATAACGTGATGACTTTAACTTTTCTATCGTCAACCTCCCTTATTTTCCACTCCTATAACTACGCTACCATAAACCGGCGAAGGACTTCAAATTTAGATCTTTACTCGTGACTTAGACTCATTGTGCGTTCATATTCAGTGAGGGTTCATTATCATACTTGAACAATATTCGGTTCAATGATAAAGGGGAAAAAAGGCTTACTTTTGCCGGATTCTTGGAGAACACGTAGAAAATGATGACGTAGAGAGCAAGTCCGGCGACAGACATAAGGTTCTGTGGATGATCAATAGCGACGTCTATGATTACGTAAACCACAATAGCAAGAAAGGCGGCAATCTTCAAAAACCTGAAAATTCCATAAAAGTATATCAAGCCATTAGTGAAAAGTTACAATTTTTAAATAATCAAACATGAATAATAACAATACATTTCGATGTTAGAGTACATGTTATTCTTAAGTGTTATAATTATTATGCAAAAGGCAGAGTTATGCAACGATTTAACATGTGTTAAGAAATAATATATATATTTTTAATTTTAATAGATAAAAGTGAGGAAAGAAATTAAATTATTCTCACTATTGGCATAATACACATTATCTACAATATGAAGAAGGGATTTTGAATGAATACCCCATTCCAAAATTTCGTGATTAATGGTGAACATGTACAATATAATGAGTTAAAAATTCTCGAAAGGGACGTTAAACAACCAAACAAAAATATATCTGGTTCGTATGATATAATATCTAAAATAATAAAAAAAAGACTAATGCATCGTAAAAAATATTGTTTGTGGACTTATAATAAGTGGATTTGTGGTTTTGTTTTCTTGTTGCTTGTTTCTTTGTTGAACGTCTTGACGTGAAAGACATTCATTCAAATTTATATTGCACCACGTGCCGGTGGAGCTCAGCAATTTAGACCTACGCTTTGCACTATAACAGCATTTGGACAGTGTGCTCTTTTTGTGCTGGTAACCATAGCGACACAAGACATCGGGTTCGCAACTTTAGAGCTCACTCCCAAATCATTGCGTCTCTAGGCGACATAATTAGTATACAAGAGTAATTGAAATCCACTAACATAGGTCATCAGTGAACAATGTTGATTCCACCACATTGAAAAAAAAACTAGGTACATAGTTATTTTCTCTTACCATGATACGATTTTACTGAACATCCTTCCGCCATTAGAGTTGAGAAGAGGTTCAATTCGATTGTTATAAAAATTGTCCATTTGGGTACCAAATAATTTGAAGAAGATAATCATCATTAATAAAAACACTCCAAAAATGGTGCACACTAATAAACGAACTGAGGGCTCCCTGTCAATGTCAAAGGTCTTTACAATAGCAAAGGCAAAATAGACAAAATATCCTGTGATGAGACAAATGTAGAATACAAAAACGATTTCACGCCAATTATCGTTGATGAATTTATAGACGGCTGTTTGCACCATGAAGACTACTTGTGCGCAGGCGCCCATTTTCTCGTCGTCATCGTCTTCTTCTTCTTCTACCGTTAATATAACGTCACTTTCGTTCAGTGGTATATCTTTCTGCAAAAATCATCAGAAGTTTTTAAAAGAATGAAACTGATTAATTTATTGTGAGTAAATATTTTCTTTTATTTCTTTCAGACAATGTATTTTTTTAATCTGATATTTAATTAATCTGATTAAAACTCATATTTTTTAAAAATCGTATAAATCCTATCAAGAAAGAACTTAAGTATATTATGATTTATTTATAATAATATTCTTCACTTAATTATCAATTTTTATTACAGGAAATCGTCGTCCGCTTGGGGAAGTGGTGGAGCGTTTGCTTTAGTGTCGTGGGGAAAAGAGTTGTTCCTTATGTGTCGGGTTCGAATTCTCCTTTATCTGTTCTTTGGATGTGCAGTGGGTGCTGGCACAAAAAAAAGATCCCTCAGTGCCCAGTGGCTTTGAGTACCGAATAAAGGTCTTAAATTCACAGTCTCATATGAGCGAAAAACAATTGAAAGGGACGTTAACAATGAAACAAACTATAGTAAGATATACTTTTACGAATGTAAATTAACTTATGAATTTTAAATTGTTACATTTAGCATTACATCAGTACTTTTTTATTATCATAAATGCAATGCTATGTGCAAGAAAATTGATTAACGCGCATTAACTATAGTAAATTTAAGTTTTCACTGTAGTAAATCAAATTAGATTAGTTATATGTTTTATATAGTTAGGTCTTTCCACCTTTCTGTGGAAAGACCTCTTGAAATGCTTCTGTTTCTTTTTATTTTATTTCTCCCCTTAGCTTTTGAGACCGTAAGACTTATCGAAAAACTTTTTAGTTCATGATACTGGATATATAAAGTTATTCCGAAAAACGACCCCGTATGTTTTAACTTCGACCCCTTACGCAGTTATTGGCCCTTTCACCGTTAAGCTTGTTATCGCTACTCCTCAGAAACCGTAAACCGTAGTGATACAAAACCTTCACCATTGTCTTGAACTCATTCAGGAGACTTTTCAATCTATTCATTGCGAAAGTTTTCTTTGACCCTTTCAATGAGTAATTGCCCCTGAAAGTTTATAAATTTTACAAAAAATTAAAAATTTTCAAAACGAAAAGTCGTAAAGACATGAAACCAACTGCATAACATTCAATGACCTTTTGCCTTCAAATTCAATTAAAGGTCAAAGTTCAAGGTCATTCCAAATATGAGAAACAAATTTCTCTTAATAGCCCTTATGTCCTTAAACATATACTACCTATCTTATGTCTTTAATATGTACTTTTGAAACTCTTTAGAAGATATAATTCTTGGCCCCTAAGATTGACCCTTTAAAAAGTTGTTGCCCCTTGTGCTAAAAACCCTTGTTATCGCTACTCCTCTAAAACCGTTAACCGTAAAGGTATGAAACCTTCACCAATGGCTTTGCCTAACTATGGGGACTCTTCAATCTATTCATTGCGAAAGTATTTGGTGACCCCTTCAATGAGTTATTGCCCCTGAAACTTTTTGAATATTACAAATAATTAAAAATTTTCAAAACGACAAGTCGTAGAGACATGGGACCAACTGCATAAGATTCATTGACCTTTGACCTTCAAATTCATGTAAAGGTCAAAGGTCAAGGTCATTCCAAAAATGGAAAATTTAGCTCTTTTTATATTTCTTTTGTCTTTCAACATATACTTAATGTCTATGCATCATTAATATGTACTCTTAAAACTGTTTCAAAGATTTCACTCTTGTCCCCTAATATTAACCCTTTTTAAAAGTTATTGCCCCTTGTGTGAAAAACCTTGTTATCGCTACTTCTCCGAAACCGTAGACTGTAGAGACACCAAACCTTCACTTAAGGGTCTTTAAGCCTTACTCCACTGTATGAGTGCAAATGTATCTGATGACCCCTTATATGAATTATGGCCCTTTAAGTTCTTTGTATTTACTATAAATCCTTATAACTTGAAAACTATAAGTCATAGAAGCATGGGGGCAACTGCATTGTGACCCTTGACATTTTACCTTGAATATTTTTCAAGGTCAAAGGTCAAGGTCATATTCTTTTTTTAATTTTCATTTTTTCTATGCTTTAAGAGAGTTCTGGTTTCTTTTTCATGGAATTTAATTTTTAGGAGTCAGGTATAAAACAAATTTAAAATTCAAAGAAGGTGGAAAGACCTCTTATTGTTCTGTGAACAATAAGTCTCCTAGTTATTTTTAAAATTCTTCTAAGTAATTTTTTGATTTTAATAAGTTTATTAACAAATTCTTCTTTTAAAAAAAACAAACAAACAAACAAAATACATTATTGGTATGTAATTAAAGAAATATACTTATATTAAGTCTCCAAATCTTCAAAAAAAAATTCTAAAGATTAATAGTAAATCAACGTTTCAAACATTAAAGAATTTCTATAGTTAACTAAATTAAGACAGATTATTTTATTAACATATTTAATAATCTCATTTAATTGACGAAAAGTCTGTTGTTATTGATATGCTTATACTAAGTACAAGTTAATTTGGTCGCAACATTACTTGGTACGACCTATCTAATACAATTATACAACTTCCGTTTCCGTTGTTGAAAAAATCGAGGAGGACCTGCAAAACAAAACTTTTTATCACAATAATAATCGGCTGCCATCCGAGGTGCTTTCCTAGAAAATGCCACCCGTACGCACACGTACATCTACTAGAGGGAGGAAGGAGTATGCAAGGAGTTTTGTGACACCGTCAAGGGGTAGGGGAAGAAGACGGAGGCGAGAGGGCGAGATGTCTCAGACCCGTCGACCACATGGCGATGAGAACGTTGACGACAGTCAAACACCAGCGGGGGCCATCATTAATGTGGCCAGTCAGAGTCATAGTCAGTGTCAGAGTCAGCTTGACGGTCAGCCCCTTGACGAAGCTACTAATCAGGAAATTGGTGAGTCAGATATTCTAATTCCCCCCACTGAGAATTTTGATGGACCAAACTTTAGTATTCAGGAATATTAACCAATATTGAACACGTGTGCCTTTGACCCTATCAATACACATGTCCCTCAAAAGCTCAAAACAAATTGGGAGGGACAATTCATAGATTTGTCCCTGCTCTTAAAATCCGCTAGGGAACTGGTCGACCATGAAAACACACAAGGTCATATTCAAATACGCAACGACACTATGTGCCTTGTCAAGCAAAAATCAAACACTTTCCTATCTATTGAAAAATGGACTTCTGCATTCATTATATTTATAAGTATTATGCTAGAAAAATATAGAACAAGATCCCAGGAACTATTAAAATACATGCGGGATGTAAGAATTGCAGCATCCCGATCCCCCGGATGGTTCAAATATGATGAAAAATTTCGCCTACTCTAAGTATCTAACCCCCAGTCTTCCTGGGGGCAAATAAACAGTGAATTGTGGCTATTATATATCACGAACAACAGTCTAATTCAGGCTCAAGATAGGGTTAACCCTCAAGTCAAAGTTAATCAAACAAATAACCTAATCTCAGCCCAACAAAACCTTTCATCATCGAGTGCTAATGCTACTCAATACTGCCATTATTATAATGCTGGCAAATTATGCAGGTTTTACCCAAATTGTAGGTTCAACCATGCATGCAACTCATGTGCCGGAAGACATGCAGCATCCAAGTGCAAGAGCACTAAACAGCTCTAGCCTTGTAGTATCAATTTGCACACTGGGAAAAACTCCTATTAATGTCAACATATTGTCTGACAACCTACATAATTATAAAGAAAAAACAGCTATTTTAAATGGTTTCAGTCGGGGTTTCAAACTGCAGTATCAGGGCCCCAGATATTATAGGGAGACAAACAATCTAAAAAGTATTTACCAACACACAAATATTGCAGAAGAAAAGATAAACAAAGAAGTTTCATTACAACGGGTGGGGGGGGGGGGGTCCCTTTGATCATCCACCATTTTCCTCCTTACAGATTTCACTTTGGGGCTTGTCCCTAAAAAGATGGCGACTATCGTCTCATCCATCACTTATCGTACCCAGAATTAAACTCAATGAATCATTTTATCGATTCCACAGCTTGTTCAGTACATTATGCTTCAGTTGATGATGCAGCGGCTATAGAGGCCGCCTTAGGACCTGGAACATTGCTAGCAAAATCCGATGTGAAATCTGCCTTCCGCCTTCTCCCAGTTGCATGCTCAGACTTCGAGCTACTGGGTTTTAAATTTAACGACAAATATTATTTTGATAAAATGATGCCATTTGGCGCATCCATAAGCTGTGCAACATGGGAAAAGTTTGCTACAGCCTTGCATTGGATTATTCAAAATAAGTCTCGTAACCCCCATATTCTACATTACCTTGACGATTTTCTTTTTGCAGGTAAGAACAACTCAGATCAATGCAAATCTACACTGGCTCAGTTTAAGCAAATTTGTCAAGATATTGGGGTACCTATAGCTTCGGAAAAAACCACTGAACCCAACACAATCATAACATTTTTGGGCATTGAATTTGATACAATTAATATGGTCATGCGTCTCCCTCAAGACAAACTCGACAATCTCAAACAAACTATTGATCATTTTCTCCAGAAGAAAAAAGTCCCCCTAAAATCGGTGAAGTCACTTATAGGCTTGCTTAACTTTGCATGCAAAACAGTTGCTCCAGGCCGGGCCTTTTGTAGACGACTGATTGATGCCACAGTGGGCATTAAAAAACTGCATCATAAGGTCAGAGTTACTCAAGACATAAAATCTGATCTCAGAGTATGGCAACAGTTCTTACAAAATTTTAATGGGGTTACCCTTATAACTTCTGGCATTTGGACATCAGACACATCTCTGCAATTTTTTACTGACAGTGCTGGGGGACCAAATGGGGGATTTGGGATATATTTTGCAGGTAGTTGGGCACATTCGAAATGGCCTGGGGACTGGGTACAATTAGGGATAGTAAGGGACATGACCTTCCTAGAACTTTTCCCAGTGTACGTCTCACTCTCGTTATGGTGTGATAGACTCTCTAACAAAAGGATTCTGTTTCATATTGATAACATGGCAGTGGTACAAATACTCAACACATCAACATCAAAATCACCAAGAGTCATGAATATTGTTAGAAAGCTAGTACTTGTCACCCTACAGTATAACATCACAATTAAAGCTCAACACATACCCTCTAAACAAAATTCAGTTGCTGATAGTATTTCTCGTTCGCAGTGGGGGAGATTCAGGGATCTGGTGCCGGACGCAGACGCTTGGCCAACTCCAGTACCCGTCCAGATTTGACAGATCCAACCACAGAATCCAGAAAGTTAATTTACAATCCCCTAGCTCCTAGCACACACAAGACTTACCAAACTGCTCTCGAAAAATTCCAAAATTTTGTCAAAATTCATTATTATCAATTAGTTGTAACTTGGCCCATAACAACACCTGTTTTACTTAATTTTATAGCTTATTTGTCAATCCATGAGCATGCCGCTAGCACTGTCCAATCGTACGTAAGTGCAGTTGCCTTTTTTCATAAACTTTGAGGGCTCCAGGACCCATCAAACAATTTTCTTGTCAGAAAAGCATTACAGGGTCTAAAGCGCACTAGGGGTACAACACCGGACTTGCTTTGTCCTATTACTTTTTTGATCTTGCGCAACATCATATCTTCACTACCAACAATTTGTCCACCATATGAAGTTAAGCTGTTCACATGTGCCTTTAGTTTGGCATATACTGCATTACTCAGAGTAGGGGAATGCACGGCTACAGGTTGCAACACTAACTCACATTTTATTCAGTTTCAAGGAATCGAAGTTAGGCATCGCACCAATGAAGTTCGAATAACAATCCCACATTCAAAATCTCAACAAACAAGTGGACAAACACTCATTATTCAGGGTCAACCACATTCTCCACTATGTCCAGTTAGATGCATTAGGGAATTTTTAAAAGTCAGACCAACCACACCTGCCTCCCATATTTTCTTGGTTCAAAGTGACACAGCACCTCTCACTAGGTTTCAGTTTAATGCAGTATTACAAAAAGCTCTCAAAATTTCGGGAACACAAGGATACTTTGGCACACACAGTTTCAGGATTGGGCGGGCTACCAATATGGCAGTACAGGGGGTTCCATACGATGCCATTCAGGAAGCAGGCAGGTGAAGATCACCTGTTTTTCTAAAGTATATTAGGATTCAAAATCAGTAGATCCATAAAATAATTTTCAAAGAGTATTACATTTAAGTTTTCTAGATTACACTAACCCAACCCAAGAATTGTAGGCTCCCCAACACAGATATGGATACTTGGATCTTCGATACCTTATTGGGCTGGACAGTTTGCCAGATCGACTCGCCTTGGAAAAGATCTGGATTTACCGGTCAACATCCTATGGCATGCTAAAAGAGGGATGCAGTAGCACCAATTAGATCCAGAGGTCATGAGACTCCTTAAGCACCATGCACCGCCAAATATCCTTATTATCCATTTAGGGTCAAATGACCTTGTTACAGAAGGTTTAACAAGTAAAAAGTTTGTGGAAGAAATAACATGTAGCTTACTTCGATACAATGCACTTTTACCAAAAACAAAATTAATATGGTCTTCTATTCTCCCATGCTTATATTGGCATGGTACACCTTTACAAAGTGGCCACAAGATTGACAAAAAACGCAAGAAAATAAACAAGCAGGTCAACAAGTTCATTACTGAATTAGGGGGGGGGGGAGTTTTATTCTGCACGATAATATATCGGTAAACAACATATGTCTGTTCCGTTATGACGGGACACACCTCTCTGATGAGGGCAATCAGCTGATGTTAAATAACATTAGGTCGGGTGTGCTTAAAATAATTAATGAATAAAAGATGGGTGGTTTTGTTGGGGTATGAAGGAACATTATATCAATGTCTGTGGCGGGTCTGGGGGGATATAATTGAGAAGTTTTCAAATTATCTGGCCTTGTGGTTTCCCCCATCTGCCATTTAAGACAGAGGGTGGTTTGTAAAAAGCAAAATTTACATATGTATGTGTTTGGAAAGTTATAGATTGGGGTCACTCAAGTTCAACAGTCTTGGTGCCCACTCCACCTCTATACACAGGAGGGGATGCTCAGTCCTGGAGTACATGGTATAGTACTAACAACCAGGTGCAATCACTGGGAAACGGGGTAAACGGATATTTTGAAAACTCTTCCAATCCCAAATGGGTGGTATTTTCATAGTTTGGGATTTTGGTACTGGCGCTCAACGCCAGGCCACCAGTTTGCCCGTTATACTTGCTAGGTTGGTATATTGGATATCCCCTCGGACCCTGGGGTTAACACAATGTGGCCATTTACTTCCATTGTCCCTTTTTGTCAAATTGTAAATTGTTATTGTGTGATGTTTTGTCTGATTGATTTAATAAATTTGGAAAAAAAGAAACATGTATTGTGGCTGTTGTCAGGGGAACAGTTAAGAGAGTAGAGGAAGTACAAAACTTATATGAAACACAAGAGTCTGTGGTGTCAAATGCGTTTATTTTGAATGTTCAATTAAAGATTGTTTAGGAATTCTTTGAATATCCAACAATATCGTAAAATATTAGCATCATACACATATAATTTTGGAGACATTCAGGCTCCGAATCCACAAAAAAAGGTTAAAGGATATTTCAAAGCAAATCAAAATATCAAAATCTTTAATATTGCTAGCAATTGTAGACTTTTTAGTTGATTAGAGTGAAAATGCTAGAGGAAGTTAATTTTGTCTTAACAGATACTCGCAATGCTGTACATGAAATGTCTATATAAAATCGTAAACACTTTTTGATTACCACGAACTTACTTGAGAGTTGTTTCTCCCGTTTGGCTCCCCCTTTTGGTCAGTATCTTTTGAGTTTCCTTTGGGGTCCTCATTGACGAAAGCAGGGTTGTCTTCCCCTTTATTTTTTACAGACTTCAGTTCTATCGACATTTTGTCCTTTTTATGTCTGTTTAGTTTTCTTTAAATTGTTTTCGGGGCATGTGCCTCAAGAAAAGTGTATCTGTAAAACAACAATAATGCAAAAAGTTGTCTTTTCAACACGGTTCAACGTCCTAATGGTTCGTTGAACCACCCTTCCCCCTATTTAATATATATACAGGTATAATTATACGGCATATATATAAGGAAATTTTTTAAAAACATTTTAACTTGCCATTGTTTAAAAGTACAAACACTTTAATCTTACCGTTTACTGTAATACATGGACGCTTGTTTGGCTTTTTCATTTAAAAAAATCCAGTCGGTTCAGGTTTTGTCAAACACCCTATACTTTTGACAATAAAAACGGGAGGGTAAGGTCATTTATGTTTACCCGGTTTAAAAAAAATACACGCTTTTTACTCTTATTTTTTTAAACTATTTAATTAAAACAATATTTTGAATCATACGTTGTATATGTAAGTAAGAGAATAACCATGTGCATTATGTACATTTAAATTTTGTTGCAATAAACGTCTTGAACAAATTATTTATATCGAAAGCTCGTTCATATACGCTTGATAAGTTACATTAATATGCACATTAACATGACATTGTCCCCTTTTTACCATGTTATTATTAGGTCATTCTTAAGAAATTCTGTCAACTATTGTGCTGTATCGTTTATGCTTGAGGTTATTGTTAAACATAAACAGTGGTGTTTTCTAGCGTCTACTATATAAATGACCGACCTTGAAATATTTGGAATATTAAGAAGGTTTTAAACAGTTCTGATATATTGAATTAAAAACTATTGCAAATAAAATGTTCTTTTATGTAGGATTGGGAAATATAATCAGATCCAAATTAGTTCAATTCTTTTGATTAGTTTTTTTGTGATGGATGAATGATAAAAAAGCCATATTAATTAGTTTCGAAATTCGAAATTTATGTTTTTGCAAGTAGAATTAGCGATCCTGACATCAGCTTCTTTTTTGTATATTATTATACAAGTTCTCATGAAATTAAATTGAATAATACTATTATGTTTCTTTCTTTCATCGAACAATGAACAGGGTAGGGTAACGTCGCATTTCCTGCTTTTTATGCTAACACTTTAGGGTGCCATATTGTATTGACTTTTTAAACCTGTCTTTTTGACTGGCAATAAAAATAGAATTATTCAAGTGTGTGCATATAAGGTTATTCAAGTGTAGCATAGGATTTTTCTTTACAAGGGTAACGTGTTAAACAGAAAGTCGTAAATACCCCCAAGTAAACACAACTGTTACAGACAAATTTAATACTGGCAGCAATTCTTAACATTTCTATGTTAATTTGTTTACATTTTGTAAAATCAAATGTGTAGTTTAATCACTCTTCAATCATTTTAATAGACATTCATAAGATACATGCAAGAAGGATAAATATTAAAAGTATTTTATTTATATTTTTTATCATTGTTGAAACAAAAAATTATAGAAAAAAAGGTAAACATTGCACTAAATTCGTTAAAGTATACTTGTTCTCAACAAAAATTATTCATCCAGAAACGATGTGAACAAAGCATTTTTTTTCAAAATTAGAAATAAACACCTGAAATGTCCAAATACGAAGTGAACAATGTATTATACGTTTAGAAATTAAGCAAAACTAATGCAGAAGAGTCAAAAATGTCCAGTTTCTTTAGGTTTCTCTAAAAGAGAAAGAAAACGAGAGAAGGAAGATATTTTAACCTACCTGTTTATTGTATGAAACGAAATTTAAAGTACACAAAATCCATTTGACAGAACGGAATGCTTCATCGAATAGTAAATTTAAAGGTTTATTATGTTTACGTAAAGGCGCGTTACTTCTTTTTTCGAATATGTCAATATGTCATTCGGGTATATCAAGTGTAAGATCAACTGAGAAGGCGTCTGTATTAAAATGCAAACTATTTTTTCCAAGTTTCTTTGTGAAATCTTGCTTTGAAACATTTCAACGATTATATTGATTAAAAAACAGAATTTTTTTTTCAATACGAAAATTTAAATTTTTTACATGGATAAAGTCTGTGTTTTGAATATAAAACAATGGAACTAGATTATGAATAGTGGATGCCTTTTGAAAATGATTTGTAGGATTTCAAACAAATTACTGTTTCCGATGCCTAATTTTAAAAGATCTCTTGTATTGTACATATTGTAAGTCTACATTGAAGGGAGTGACTACTTTTGAAAAAAAAATGATGTGTACTCAGATTCCCCGTATAGAAGCTCATGTCAAAGTGTCAAAGTTTTCAAATGCAAGATAAAAACGAATTTTAAGTTATCAAAAAGAAATATAAAAAGGACCAGTCAAAAGGAATACGCCTTTAAGATATAAAAAAAACCATATACAAGAACTACCGGGTATTAAGAAATTATGGTCAATGTTAAAACTTTACAAAATAAGCTGATTTTTGACAGCCGAGATGTTCAAAACGTGTACTAAATTTGACTGCAAAGTATATCGTTTACCCAAAAAAATGAAGGATTTTTGGCAGGTGTGAACGGTCGACAAAGGATCATTTCTCCTCTAAGGCACCTGATTCCAGATCGGAAATTTGTTCCTTGTTTTTACATTGGTTATAGAATTGTTTTGTAAGTGAGGTCATGCTATAATTAAATCAAACCTGAACTGATCTTTCCAATAATAGTTCATAGATCACAAATAACACCGAATTGTTAAAGGTTTTCCGTTATTGTTTGAATGGATTTTTGAGCTTAAAAGTATTTGTTATCTCTATCCATTTCAAGGCTCACTTGTTTTTGCATTATCCTCTCTTTTTTTCATGTAATTTTGGACAAAAAGAAATAAATCAAAAGGGCAGATGGCATTGTTTATCTGCAAGTCCCTGGAAATATAAGAATCTGTAATGATATAAATTTTTGATTGATTGTATGTTGTTTTACTCCCATTCGTGAATTTTTCAGTCATTTAAAGACGTTCCTTTATACCGGTAAATGCTTCAAATTTTGTCAAGAGCGGCACTCAGCGCCATTGAACAGTGAAGGGATCTTTATCTTGCCTACGCCTGCCGTGACACGGGACGTCGGTATTTAAGGTCCCATCCGAAGGATACGCACCTTTTACTTCAAGTTCTGAGCGCATGGCGAAGGATCAGTTGATACCCAAATTTTACCGACTTCTTAAGGACAGATGATACAAACAAATTTTTTCTTTGAAAAAGATTTATTATCATGTCACAAGTTTAGAAAAGTGAATGGTTGTTAGAATTTTTTCTCCGAAGAACTGGAAAATGAAATAGACTTGGAAAATATTAGTAATATTTCAATGAAAAAACAAATATACACAAATCACATTCAGTAAACGTTTACAGGTGAAAATAAATTTCAGAATATGTACATGTTATCTTGGTACTAAAAGTGTAATATAAACTTTAGAAAAATATACCAAGCCAGGTGAATTTTAAGAGGAAGGTCAAAATGTCAAAAAATTAGTAGTATCACATAGGCTTAGTTTAACCATTTAGCTTTTCCTAATAAAATTCACCTGGCTTGGTATATTTTTCTTAAGTTTATATTCTTAAAATTTTCTAAACTTGTGACATGCTATTAAATCTTTTTCAAAGAAAAAAATAGTTTGTATCATCTGTCCTTAAGTCACTCGCGGTCGAGATGCAAATTCGGAACTACCCATTTTTTATCGACTTAAGTCAGTCGCGGTCGAGATGCAAACTCACGACCTTCCGAGTTTGCATTTCGGCCGCGAGTGACCTAAGTCGATTTAAAAAAAATGGGTAGCAAATAGATTACCGACAGTAATCAAGCTTAAAACCAAATGGAAACAAGAAAATGTAAGGAAGAGCAACACATACCTGTAAAACATCGTCTGTGAGATTAGGTGCCATTAAGAAATAAACATCCTCTGCTGACAGTTCAAACCGACCGTAAACTCCTTACCATGGTTGGGAAGAACAAAAACTAGACATATCAAAATGTTAATAATGATCTAACTATATATAAAACACGGCAATAAGCATTGGACTCAATTATACATTTTATTTTCTGACTACATGTACTTCAATTAATCGACCGATCACAGTGGCTCGGTCGGTAGAGCATTCGCTCCATGATCGGGAGGTCATGAGTTAGAATCTAGGTTTGAATTGAAATATGGTGGAATACAAGACATGACCCTTTTGTGATAACTGGTAAAAATATTACCTATGTTAATCAAGTCAATTCCTCAGTTGGCCTATTTATTGAAGCTTAAGGGGAAAAAAGGATAATTTTAGCTGCAAAAATTGTTCTTTAGTAAAACGTGGGGGTTAAAAATAATATAAAGAAAGTTATTTCTTCTGATATAAAAACTCTTACCCGATATTTTGGGTGTCATTATTTATAGTCTCCGTACATATATAACAAAAGTTAAAATGTTAAAGTAAGCTGTATACTGTAAAAGTCAGTGCTTTTTAGAAAAGTTCTTTAGTGTTATAGTTACATTATACATATTAAAAATCATATATTCAAAGCCCGTTTTAAAGGTAAGATTGTTTTCGTAATAATGTGTAAAAATGAAGAATTTTTTTATATCTAATATTCTTGGACACTTGCTTTTTTCCTTTATTATGAAGATAATGAATTTTTTTTTCAAAAAAAAGTAAATAATTAAATAAAAAGTGTCATCAGATCTTTACATGAAGTCATGAATGAATTTTTGAAAATTTTGAGTATCTGTGGCATTGTACATAACGATCAAAAATCGTTTACATACATACATACCAATATCAATTTAGTATAACAATAATTTACAATATACATGTACAAAGACATTGTTTAAATGATCGGCGTCGCCTTCTTTATCACATTTTAAAACACTTTTTAAAAAAAATATCATTTCCTGTGTTTTTCTTCATACAATTTGTCTAAAAATTGATATTTAATTTATCAGAAATACTAGTAAACAACAACAACTTTTTTTAGATTTGACTTCTTTTATGAAGATAATGAATTTTTGATCTTTAATGAAGATAATGAATTTTTGAAAATTCAAAAACAAAGTCTATGGAAGATTAACTTTGGGTCGTGCGCACTATCCCTTTTTGGACAAAAAAAATGTCAGACAATAAAAATTGATTTCATAACAAGTATGATTGATTGTTTGATTGCATATTGTTTAACATCCCTCTCTTTTTTTTTACTCCTATGGAGAAATACAAATTTTTGTTCTATACTCAGCGCCATTGAGCAGGAAGGGATCTTTTTCGTGCCAGCATCTAATGTGACACGGGACCTCGGTTTATATGGTCTAATCCAAAGGACCGTATGACAAATACGAAATTTCATTATCATTATATCATTCTCATTAAATTCTGTCAAAGTTAAGAGAATGCCTTCGCATTTACACCTCTTTTCAAATTAATTAAACAGATTTCTATTCTGTTTGTAAGTAATCATTAATGTAGGTGAACAAAAACTGCCCAAGATATATCTGTCATTCTCAATCAAAAGCACAATAAATTTCATGCACAATTGCAAACTATTCAAAGTTGGACTATGCAGAGAATATAATTTAATTATACAGGAAAATCCTATACATCATGAAATTATTTTATTTTGTTTGTATTCTAGCCCTTCAATTGATTACTATACAAAAAAGGAACACATATTATTTCTGCTTAATCCGGCTTGGTATGGAGACACACCCCTGACAACCAGCTGAATTATCTGTATCCATGCAATCCTCTCATTTCCAGTCCTTGAGATTCATGGAAAATTCCAGATTAAAAAAATTCAGCTCTAACTTCAAACAATGATTCGATCTTACCTCATGTAAACAAACAACATGGCTGCTAGTTACTTTTGTTCCTTTTATGTTTTCATACCGCAAATTGTACATTTTACATTTTCTTTTCTTTTTTTCCATTAATTTTCATTGATGTACATACGAGGGACGTTCAATAAATAATGTCATTAGCTCGATGACATACAACATAGAAATCATATGACATTATGCTAGACTTTCTCTCATTATTGAATTTTTAATGAATTGATAACAGTTTATGTGACCACTTTTCATCACATAGTTTCATCGTGAGAAACTGGGAAACAAGGGCTAATCGAGACAGTGCATTATAAATGAATGGTAAAGAATCGCTAAACTAGAGTGAAAATAAAAGCTTCATTAAAGCTGCTGTTAAAAGTGTTAAAATCCCAAAGAAATTTTCACTGAAATATGTGACATTTACATCAACCAATGCCTGTTTTATAGACAAATAAGCAAGTGGATTTCAATGATGAAAAATTTTATAATGGGCATCAAAAATGGGTACCGTCCTTGCCAACAAAAATTATAACAACTTATGTACTATTTGCCCAATTTCAACAAATAATATCTGATGATATATGACTGACTTTAAGACACATAGCAAACTTGATATACATCATATCGGGAGTAGTTTACAATGTTTTTAAGAAACGTTTGACGGTAAAAAAAAAAGCTTGGTACTCAAAGATCACCCTATATTTTGAAAAATGAGTGAAAACGACAGCGTGTAGGAATGTCTTAACAATTATTTTAAAATATCAGTAACTGTAGTTATCCAAGTTTGTTTCATATTCAAACAGATAATGGAACATGAATCTATTGCTTAAAACACTCAATACAAAATTTACCATAAGATGTACTTGATAAAAACAGCAATGGTCCGACAAGAGCAAAGGTATGCAAGAACACAAAGACAGATTTATATGCAATTTTCTTAAATATTAGTGGTACTGTTGTTCAATTTCGTATTCGGGGAGACAGTTTAATTTTTGGAGGAGTCTATAAAGCAATCTTTTTGCAAAAAAATCGAAAGGTTTATTAGAGAAAGGACCTAGAATCAGGAATCACGTACATTAAATTTCTTCATGACAGCGTCCAAACCCTGCACCCCTGAAGAGTAAAGGGGTTTTCGGGATAAAAAGAAAGTTAATATTTTTTCACATTAACAATATTCGCTAGATCTTTTACCTTTTGACTTGTTTCTAATTCCAAACTTGAAAAATCACCTTTCAGAAAGAAAAAAACAAGTCCAGGAAATCATTGGATCTGCTATTTTCCAGTATACTAAGGGTCATACCCAAAAATGTGTTCTTAATACAATCAGAAATTATATAAAAAACTTTAACGGACATCTATTTTAATCAAAAGAGATTAATAAGTAAAACCATGAAGACTAAATCATTAAAAAGCGTCTTTTGCTTCTTTCCGAGCCCCGATGACATTATTTATTGCACGTCCATCGTATGTTGTAATTGATGTTTTGTTAATAAAATCTCCAAATGGAAGAAATAAAGATTGAATGAATGAAAGTAAATAATAGTCCCTATATACATGATATAGAAACAAACTTCCAACATAATTGATATAAACTCCTCGGAAAAATACTGACGGCAAATCAAAAAAAAATCTGCAGGGTCTATATACCAGTATTTTGTAACGAATCAAGTTATTGTTTTATTTTATTTTTTTATCAGTCAACAAGAAATGTCTTAAACTCAGCATTTCTAACCCTCAATACTTTCTAATAATATAAGGCATTATTATGTCATTCGTATTATTACGCCAGAGTTACGAATGGCAAATGCATCTGATATTTTCTGGCGGGATTTTTTTTTAATATTATTTTTTTGAAGAAAATGCTAAGTTTTGCCTTTTGAAACATATAAGCTCTGTTTAGTTAATATACTTTTTTTTTTACAATTAAGAAATAAACAACAATGTTAAAAAGTTCTCTTGGAAATTAACTATTAGTTGGCCATGTGATCAAATTCTGTGAAGCCCTAAGGGCTTCGCAGTAGATTTGATCACATACCAACTAAAAGTTCATTTCCCAGTGAACTATAAACTGCATTTATTACACGAACGGGCCGCCGTATTGCTATGTTGTGACGTGCAATGACCTAGAAGTTATTAGTTCACTCGCTCCAACATTTGAATGTTTACATTCATGTTTAGCAGTCTAGCTCAGGAAATATCTGACATAAAGTGAAAGAACAATGATTCCTACTGGGAATAATCTAAATATTTTATAAGCTCCTATACTATTTGAAGTCAAAAGCGGTGGTATCGCCAGTTTTAGTTTACGTAACACCAAAGGAATTTCGGGTTTAAAAAGGTAAGCGCGGTTAGGGGCCTTAAGTGTTAGTATTCATTGCTATTCAAAACCTTATTCACATCCAAAGAAGATTAATTGTACACCTCGTAAACGGTAATTGAAAAATTCATAATTGTTTATCATTTTATCCTTTTCATCGTATTAACTAAGACCTTTTCCAAATCAAGTTGCACCGTGATAGAAATATGTATAGGCCTACAAAATATCACCTCTCTTTGTGATTCGGTCGCGCTTTGACCTCTGACCCCCAAGTAAAATTCACAAAGAATTAAACAATATTTTCTCTTCAACAGGTTCATCTAAGAAAGATATTTGCAAATGTAAATATTGCTAGTTGAACAAAGAGCTGTTTTTAATGAAAAAATGTTTATACTGGTTCATAAATATTTTTTTTTATTATTTCTTATGATTTTTTTCATTGTATTGTGACAAATATAGTTCATATATTCTGAAAGCTCAGGAATAAAATTGATCCAAAATAAAAATAGATTTTACAACTTTTTCATCATAGACCCCAACCTTTGTTTTCTTTTTCTGAGTACATATGATACTTTTGATCAATCTGCTTAAATTCAGAAAAAGATAAAAGACTTTAAGATAATTTTCGTGCTTGTCAAATTTTCTGTGCCAGAAAAATAACATTTTGTTAGTGCAGAAAGTTCAAATAATTGATTATATTAAGCAATTTGAAACTTTTTTCTTAGTCACAATTTTAGTGTTATTTAAATAGATTAAAAGTTTATTAGTCCAATGATTTTTTTCGGATAAGAACATTTAATTGAATTATTAGTTGAATATTGTTTAACGTCCCTCTTTCATTCATATGGAGACGCCACCACTTGCCGGTGGAGAACTGCAAATTTTATCCTATACTCGGCACTCAGGAAGGGAAAATGTCAAATATGTGATTTTTGATTAAGACACCATTTTCAGTGCAAAAAAGTCATATTAAATGTACTTTAACGTCAAAAGAAGCATATTGACCTTCATTCTTTATTCTGATATTAAATAAGCTATGTGTGTATATAGTAACTAAAAATATACTTGAAAAAAATAAAGACTTTTGATATAAGGATCCAAACTCCTTCATATACAAATACCAAAATTACTTGATCATGTGATCTAATGTGAGCCAATCAGATAGTTTGCAAGAATAGAAAAAAAATTCTTGTCACCATTGACCGGGAAAGAGAGTCTTTCAGTTTATATTTTTATGGATTAAGATTCTGATTAGAGGATTATTTATTGCGACTTAATTATACCCTCACATCTTCAAGGAAAAAAAAATGTCACCCGCGTGGCGCAGTGTTTAGAGCGTTTGCTCTAGAGTCGCGAAGTAAGAAATTGATCTTTACGTCGCGGGTGCGAATTACACTGAGGGACGTGTAGACCGGTCCTTCGGATGAGACCGTATAAACCGAGGTCCCGTGTCGCAGTAGGTGCTGACACGAAAAAATCCCTCCCTGCTCAATGGCCCTTGGTGGCGGGCATCGGATAAAATTTGCAGCACTCGACCGGCAAGTGGTGGCGTCTCCATATGAGTGAAAAATTCAAGAGGGACGTTAAACAATATACGAGGGTCATTCAATAAGTAATGCAATACACAGTATATCATAATAAATAGTGAGGCATTTGATTTTTTTTTCATGTTTGAAAAGTTCTATTAAAGATCTCCTAAACACAGAAAATCCCACAAATTTTTATATTGTCTTTGCAAAGAAATTCATTTTTAAAGTTAGCATGGTCACTACACTGAGCCGAAAACTGTTTATAAATGATCTCTACCAAGCAGATGAAAATAAGAGCGTATTTGAAAATTGCGCTTTTTACATTAATCGCTGCAAACCTCATATTTAAGATATAATTTTTATAAGTAGAAAAAATTATCTTTCACGCTGTAAACTTTTCAGATGGATTCAATAAAATAGAAGAAAAAAAAAAAGAGAGCTCAAATATAACAGTCAATGTTGTCAATTGAAATTTGTGGGAACATTAAAAATATCAGCTTCATGTGTTACATGAAATTTAAAAATGCTATATTTAAATAAAAAGACATTGTTAATGTACTAAACATTTAATCGTCACAGCATTTTGTAGAATTCTAACAAAGGAACAATATATAATAACATTTCAATCAGATAGGTGCCATATTTTCTCACAAATGCCCAAGAGAGAACATTCGTTAAAGTGCCAACGGTTTATTTAAAAACAAATGTTTAAACAAAATTGAAGAATTGCTAAACTCGCTCAATGTATGACGAAACATAGGTGCACTTAAAATGTGATTAAAGATAAAAAAAAATTTGGAATCAAAGAAAAGGGTGTCATTTATTTATGATAAAGAGAAGTAATGGGTCCAAACGTTTTATTAGCTTTTGTGTATTTAAAGAGGTCCATTAAAACACGTACATACATATAAATGAAGGACTAGCAATTGTAAGTTTTATCCTTAAATTTCACAAAGGAAAGTTGAACAGATTTCCTGCAAAGGAAGTCCAAACTTCGGTGACCAGGGTATTTTACTTGTGCCTGACAATGCAGCTGCATATACACTTAGAAAAAGAAACAGACTTAAAAAAAAGAAAATATAGAGGACTTTTCTATCACCCACATTAGCTTGATCGCAGACATTGTGAGATCTTTTCATACCCAAAACACATGAAAACAATCTAAGGAAGTTTGTACAATATCAGATTAGTCATGGGAAATGATATTCCTCAGTGTCTTTGGGGCACCCCTAAAGATGAGTATGCTGAGGATTTCTGTTCATGGATACAAAGACCCAAGACATGCATAAAGGGTAAGAGGAAATGCTTTGAGGGATTGAAACTAATAAAAATATGTATTACGCACTTTTCTTACTTTTAGATGGCATGTTTCATTATTTATTGAACGACCTCCGTACAATGAATAAATGCATGATATATCACTTTACATGGAAAGGAAAATATAGACTAAGACCACTTTTTTGCCCCTGATTTCAGGTGTCTTTCAGAATTATGCAACAGTTTATAAATAAAAACCTGTTGTCACCCCTGTCATGAAATGAGTATTGGTTCTAAGTTGTGAAATACACAGAGGTCAATTAATTTCTTGTGACATTGCAGTCTTTCAATTCTTATGATGGACTGGCAGACCGGTCAACAGTAAAATTCTTAAACCGATTAAATAAACATTTCTTTTGTTGGACTTTTTATTAGAAATAAGGATATAGAATGATATTAATAAGGGTATAACAACAATTTATCAACTGTGTGTTTCGGGAAAAATGGAACTGAATCGAATGTTAGCCTCTTCGGATGAAAATATTTCCCTCCTCGCCACGTAGGGCAAAGTTTCATCCCTTGGAGACTAACATAATTATCAAAAAAGGCCCTCAACCAGTCACTATTTGTATAATATGCAACTTTACGTTGATGGAATATTTTCATTAAAAATATTGTATGCAATTACACAAAAACTACGATTTTTTGAAACTTAAATAAATACTCTGTTTGCCAAAGATCTGAATGGTTATAAACTGATGAAATGAAATATGTGGTTTTGTGATCATTGAATCCTTACCTTACAAATCATGAAAAGTCGACAGTAAAACAAACAAATTAACCACTATGGTGGAAGCCATGAACTACAGCTGGGTCATAATGATTTGTTTTATTATCAGATATCAAAGATTACTTTAAATGAAATGGTAGAATTCACAAGCCAGTTTAATCGACGTTTGTGCTGGTGTGAACCCTATTTAAAGAATTTTTTTTAAAAAATGCATATAGACTACCATTTTTTTTCTCTTTCACTCAACCCCCCCTTACCTTTTTATTTGTTTCCGACGCCAATGCAGGCCAGCGGTCCTAGAAAGCAGTTTCAGCCGCCCCAGTGGGCAGGGTTAATTAATTTAATAGGCGGGGCTTACTCAGAAATGAATAGGGCGTTAAACAATATACAATCAATCAATCTCTTTTGCATAATACTTGTATTTATTCCAATTAAACAAACCAGTAATATTACTTATTGAAATTTTCTTTTATTGTATATTGCTACTGGGAAGTTTGAGTACATAATTTTACAGCATAAACTACTCTAATCGGTCCAGATATTTTTTAAAAAAAAGTAGTTTAATTTAAGGTATAAAAATCGTATATTTACTTCCTTTTTCAACTACTTAAATTTTATAAAAACAATTTTGGATAACATTTGTATAAATTTGCAGTTCCTGAAGACATAAAGTAAATAAATTCTTACGATCTCTACGTATTAAAAATTTGTAAGAATTCCTTGTTTCTTGCATGACTACAGGGAACATGCATATTCAGTATACACGAGGGGGCAGAGATGTCCCTCTAAACCTTTTTCAAAAACCACTCCCCGAGCAGTCCCATATCTGTACCAGAGCAGTCCCCGAGTAGTCCTAGATCAGTCCCGGGGATTGCATTCTACATGTAGGACTGTTTGGGTGTCAGGCTGGGTCTGGTTGGTCCTGTACACGTACTGTCCTCTACAAAAATTTAAATTTTTCAATTAAAATTTGTATATGACATTAGCACATTTTTAATGATTACACCAACCCGATCGACACTCGGGCCGTGCTAGAATAAGACCCCACTAGAAAACTTGAACGGCTTATTGCTCGCTTGACGAACTTCTCTTGGAGTTCCCTGACGATCCGGCATGCCCAAAGATTCCGTCAGCTAATTTCCTGACGATCCGGCCCAAAGATTCTGTCAGCCACGATTTGCGTTCTTTTCCATCTATGAGTCTTATCAAACAGATTTAAGACAAACTCCGACCGGCGTTTTAACTTTTAATATGGAACTGACAAATTTTGATACAGGTCGGTGTGCTCGGGACGGCTGTCCGATTCCGACTGATTATACAAATCAAATTCAACAGTATATATAACAATTATGATGTGACATGTGTAAAAATGACATTTGGAGATAAATAGATAAAAAGTTTTGACACTTGAGTAAAACCTCAAAATAATAGAGGGCCGGATTATCGCCCTTTTGATGTTAATTTACCTAAAGATAACTTAGCAATATCAAACGAGGACAGGTGTTAAAAACCAATTAACTTCGATTACCTGAAACCGAAAGTGTTATAATTCAATAAAGATTAAGAGTCGTAAATTCAATACAGAAAATAATTTGAAAAGCTCAAAAATTTAAGAAGAGTTGTTTTGAAAACATGAAACAGAAGCTAAATTTTAGAAACTAGAAAAATATTTTAAAACAATAAAATTTCATCGTGATAGTACTCTTCTTTAAGAAAATAGTATTATATCTTATAAAAACTAGTCAATTTTTTGCATTGCTATTACCACTTTTTCTATTTTAGTAAAAATATATCCCACATATTTATTCCAATATGCGTAAATCATGAGATGCAATGTGGATATAGTTAGAAGTAATCAAGCTCAAAAATTAATGAAAACAACAAAAATTGGAGCAGAACAAACACAGATCACATCAAAGGTGCAAATGAAAAAATAAAAGATTGAAAATGAAGAATGATTAAAGACATGGGAATTTCAATGTATTTTCCGACTTAAAGTTGGTTGCCGTTTATAAAAGTGCGAAGTATATGTATACAAATATTTTTTTTTGCATTTTGACATGCAAATTTTGTCATTGTTGGGATTTTTGATCACCTGCGTAACTGATTTTCTGCCATATAGGTTCTATATAAGGTCCGACCAGATATAGCAATACTTGTCAACAATCCATAGTATCAACAGTAAGTAAATTATATTTTATCATTCTCCTTACTTATATTTTAACTTTTTGATGGATAGAAAATATTTAAATTGGTTTCAGTTGTGAGGCATAATGACATTTTTTTGATTGAATATTTTTAACTGTTTAGGAAAATGATCATTTTTTTTCAAAACATTTTGTTTATCTCATAATCCTATAATGAAGTAATATCTAAATAGAAAGAGAAAATATTATAATGATGGATATTATTTAAAAGGTAGATGCACTTCAGAATACATTTACTTAATATATTATTCATCTTTTTTTTTTTATTTACAGATGAAATCTTTTTTTGCCGTTTTGCTGACTGTGTTCATGCTCGGTAGGTTCATAGGGAATTAATTTAATTAAGTTTTGTAATTAATGAAATTAAGATACACTGTATCCTCTGAATTTATCGAGATGAGTTAAGGAATTAACTGCAAAAACGGTAGAGGAAAAATACAGTGTTATAGTTTTGTTGAAGGCAACACTAGTTAAATGACAAATATTAATTTTATCCGAATACGATAAGTGTTGCAACCAAATTTATCGTTGAACCAGGTTTGTAGCACAATATCATGTTAACCATAGAGCGTTTTATCTACTTAATACCATACATGTAAAATCACTTTTTAAAGAAGGGTGATAAATACCGTGTTATAATATTTTATGCTTTAAAGATATCCACAATTCAATGCTATCTACGCAATTTTGCAAATATTTCAAAGTACAGTATTATGTCCATTTACATAAAAAATTCTTTGAATCTTGCTTTTGAACAATAATGATCCAAGGCCGCTACTGTCGTCAACTTAAAAGATACCCAACTTCTATTCGGGAAAATTAAATTTTTGAAGGTTATATGAGGATTTGTAAATGGTATGGAAATGAGCGGAAACCCCATGCATGAATGAGATTTTGAGTATCTATATCAAATATATTTGTGGCAGCTTGTGCAGGACTGTTTTTGACTTTAACAGTAACACCTTTACATTTGTTCCAGCTTGTTCTTTATATAATGTCAACATTATGAAATACATGTAGTCATCTATAATAAATGATATTTCGTTTCCTTGCAGACACAACCTTTGGGGTTAGAAGATTTCGTGTCTTTGATTACAACAGATACGGCAGTCGCGTGCGAACATGGGAGCAAGCCCGTGCTGCATGCCGCAAACTCGGTCGAGGATGGGATCTGGTGAAAATCGATGATAGGGCAGAGGATAACGCTATCAAAACAATTTTGATGCAGGAGTGCAGTAAGAACCTTATATTTCATTTGATTTTACAATAGATTATGTTCTCATATTACTGCGCATTACTTGAAAGAACCATATTTAGAACCTTTATTATATACCCATCAATTTCCTTGTTTTTGTTACTGTTAATTTTACAGAATTTGATCCGATTTTCCGGATCACCACACTGTAGTTTTCTGAATCCATATCACCCCTCTCTGAAACTGATGACGTTACACAAAAACATGACGTTATTTTTCTTGCGCGTTAAAAAGTCCCTTGTTATTATGCTTTGTTTTATGGATAAATATTATACAATTGATCTCTTAAGTTTTATTCTGCTATATTAAGCTAGTTATTAGGGGGTATATAATAAAATTATCATTATAACAGTAACTTGATCCGAAGAGCCGTATCACGTCGAGTTGACAGGCGCGGATCATCAGATCAAACGCGACGCTTCGCGTCTCGTTATATCTGATGATCAGCGCCTGTCAACTCGACGTGATACGACCATTTGGATCAAGTTCCTGTTATAATAATATATATTTATTATATACCTAAAGTGTATCACTCAATTTCACTGTTGATTTTACACTATCACGTGACGTCGTGATCCGACTTTTCGGATCACCACACTGTGGTTTTCTGAATCCATATCACCACTCTTTGAAACTAATGACATAGTACGTAATAACATGCGTTATTTTTCTTGCGCGTTAAAAAGTCCCTTGTAATTATGCTTTGTTTTATGGACAAATATTATACGAACGATCTCTAAAGTTTTGTTTTACTATATTTTGTTAGTTAAGAGGGGACATATAATGAATTTATCATTATAACAGTAACTTGATCCGAAGAGCCGCATCAAGTCTCGTTGACAGGCGCGGATCATCAGATCAAACTCGACGCTTCGTGTCTCGTTAGATCAAATGATCTGCGCCTGTCATCTCGATATGATACGACCCTTCGGATCAAGTTACTCTTAATAAATATATATTTATTTTTTAAAACTGACCAGAAATTATTCATCGGTCACTCCGTAAAACCCCTGTCACACCGGGGCTGCATCCTCAAGGCGAATACACGAGGTTCTTAAAAAAATAAAAACGCCGAGGTGAGCACAGTAGAGTGTCCTACAGCGCCGTGACAACGTAGCGAAAAACATGTATCCACTAAACGCCGTAGGGTCGCGTAGGGCTTAAAGAACGCAAGAGGAAGGTGCGCACTTCGTTTGAGCATGCACAAAGTACGCACCGTGTGATCGCCGTCTGGTAAGAACGCAGTAGAAACGTAAGTATGATCGCCGAAGCAGCGCGGTGAGATCTGCAACAATGCAGTGTGAGCTCTGTACGAACGCCTTGAAGACGAAAATGATCACATCATGTACGCAGTGATAGTAGACCGCACTTCCACGGCACGGATAGTCCTTGGAGATGTCACTGCTCTTCTATCGCGCTTTTACGCCGCTTCTGATGAGATTTATCGTGTTGCTATTATCATATCGTATTATCATTATATAAATGGTGCCTGTTTTTGAGGGTAACAGTTGAAGTTGACACCCTAAGGAAAACCATTGTCAACCGACGCGTCAGCGGCACCATTTATTTTATTATACTGAATGTCTTCTTGATTTACTATTATCAGCAATACAAATCGTCGATCGCATTTTCGTTCACGTTTAGAAAGCTTTCAAACTCCCCGCTACTTCGGAAAAGATTTACTGACCTCTTTATTGTCTATTTGATACTCTACGAGTCCTTTAACATCTAAAGTTTCGTTATTTCTGCACTTGCAAGCATCTTTCGTCTGTCATTTGTTGTTTTCGAGTAAACTACATCGGACGCAAGCTTTTATTCCGGTTCTTTCAAACGCGCAACTGACGTTTTGAGAATTCTACGGTGAACCGTACGCGCATAATTTCCACGAAAGTGGCAATACCGTTGTGTTACCCGTTGTCACGTGTTGTTAACCGCGTCTAAACCAATCAGGTTTTAGTATTTAACATGAAAGTATAATAAATGGTATTATCGACTGCGATTACACAGCGACAGGGTTGTCACTGCAGTCACTGCGCTCTTCTGGCGTTTCTACAGCGTCTGTTGGCGATCACAATGCGCTTTTACTGCGTTGATAAAGCATAGTCAGCCAGTTAAAAAAAAAACAACACACAAACAAACAAGAGGAATGGCCTCATAATTGCACTGAACAAGAGCATGGTAGTAGAATTGGGAGGAAGTAAAATTTACACCAGAACTTGTTCTGTTGTTTCGATGGAATTGCGGTCGAATTACTCAAATTTTATAACACCTAGTAGTGTGTGTGTTTTTTTCGTTCATATTAAAATCAAAGAGATAAAAATGCATATGAATTGATAAAATTAAAAAATATATGTCAACAATTTAGTACTAAATAGATCATTTTAATAAAAGAATATTTCTGGACACAAAAAGAAGTTTTTTCATTTTGTAATCTTTAATAAAAATGTCACATACCTTCTGATTATTTATCCATGGGTGAAGAACGCATTGTAAACGTATTGAGAACGCAGCCGGTGCAGTGAGAACGCCGTGAACTCTTAACAAGCCATGAAAACTCCGCGTAAGCGCAGTCAATTGCCAAGAGACCTCGGTGGAAGCGCAATAGCATACCGCGAGAATGCCATAGAAACGCGTCGGTCGCCGTAGGCAAGCCATGAAATCTTCACATTGTAGACATTTTAAAAGAAAGCTGTGCAATTTCCCCTGTAATTCCAGGGCGATTGTACAAAATTAAAAACGCATTCATGACTCCGTGTAGACACAGCTTGGTGTGACAAGACCTTCATTGATCATGTTTTTAGGGTGGCGATCTCGGTTTACTGCAAACATTCCATTGAAAAAAGCCTTTACCTCTAAAGCGTTTCAAAGACCCTCTTTAAGGCGGAACCAGGCAAATCGCCGGTGCACAATCTACACCAAACCGAAAGAAATAGAAGTTTTTCTTTATATACGTCCAAGTCACTGAATGTGGAGAACCCTTGATTTTTCAATATTTGAATTCTAGTGCTACGGTATCACATACAAAGAAAATTACTATTTGATTCGGGGTAGGTTGATATTGAAAAGAAATATTCTGTTGGGTTTTGATTGCAAATCTTTAATAATTAACCTTTTTTGGCATGGGTAAAGAAAAATTTATAACCAGAAATTGTTAATTTTTTAAAATTAATCAATTTATCTAACTTTATCAAATTATATCTGTAATTTAGCTCCAGATGAACATGATGGTTGGTTTATTGGTGGAAAATCTATTAATGGCAGATGGAGATGGGCAGATTACTCTAGGATGACATATTCAAACTTTCCTCTAACCTATATAAGTTCTGTGGGTTTGACAGGTCGTGGTCGTCCACAGTCGACCGTGGTTAGATACGCTGTCATTTTCAAAAGAAATTTTCAGTGGGGATCCGTAAATGCCCGTCAACGATCGGGAATGGGATACATTTGTGAAATTCAATGTAGTGACCATTTCTTCCCTGTGCCTTAAGCTGACACTATTGGGAAAGCAGTTGGAAGATTTGAGGCACCCAATTTTTCATATATACCTGTAAAAATGAAAATAAATATATTTAATAATTTATATCTTCATCATTTTTAGATCACCCTTTGTTGAGAGATTTTCTAATCAAAATCTGTCCGTTGTCTGTTATTGTCGTCGATGAAACAAACCTTTCACATTTTCATCTTCTTCTCAAGAGCCACTGGGCCAATATCAATCTATCTTGCCATAAAGTACCTTTGGGTGAAGAGGATTCAAGTTTGTTCAAATGAAAGACCACGCTCTCTTCCAGAGGGAGATAACTGAATTAGCGAAAAAAATTAATGGCATCTTTTAAAAATCTTCTTCTCTAGAACCACTAGGCCAGGAAAAAAGGAAACTCACTATATATATATATATATATATATATATATATATATATATATATATATATATATATATATATATATATATATATATATATATATATATATGGGGTACTGATACATGTATATGGGGCTATGAAGATCTTGATATTATTGAACGTATGTATCTTAAGTTTTTAAAGTATGTATTTTATTTTATTTGAAAAGTTCTACGCCATCGTACATGGTCTATTGTGAAACAGGTCACTTTCCTTTGTATATCTCGGTGTATTGTAGAATGATTTCTTATTGGGCAAAGCTTAATTTTTTCCGGCCCGCCAAATTAAATTGTAAATGTTTTATATAAGTATATGTTTAACAGTATTGTGATGGAAACTTAACAAATCCATGGTTAGACTGTATACAGAAAACATGTAATATGTGTGGTTTATCAAATATACGGTACGAACAGGCTGTCAATATGAATTGTAAATGGCCACTGTGAAACAAATATTACAAGATCAATCTATTCAAAAGTGGCCCTGTGACGTAAATAACTCTTCAACAGGACAGATCTACAAAATATTTAAACAAAACTTTTGATTAGAACATTATATTGATAAGATAGAAAAAAATATTTATAAAATTTCGTACTGCAAATCATCATTTACCAGTAGAGACTGGAAGATGACATGGTATACCACTGTGTGATAGAATATATAAACTTTGCAACAGTACTCAAACTGCTGATGAATTTAACTGAATGTAAGGAATGTTAAACCTTACCTAACATGAGAAAAAATTACCTTGGTTATTTTTATTCACACAGACCAAATGTAAATATGTAAATAGTGTTTGGTTGTTTAATAGTTGTGCTTGTTTTTTTGTTTTTTGGTTTTGTTTTTTGGTTCTCTTTTTCCTTTGTTCTTATGACTTTTTAACTTTTTCTTTGTCCTGTCAGGAAGGGACAGGGCGTCCCGAAAATTTGACGATTTTTTTTGTTCCTGTCATTAGTCATTTTAAGTGCTTGAACCTGAAAATTTCCCTGTGTTACAACAGGACAGAATATTTTGTCCTTAGATATGAAGCAATTTATAATTTCGAATATATTTTAACTTTGTATATTGTCATAGAACTTTGGTCGAAACTATCTGTTCGGTCAAACATACCGTTGAAATTTGAAGTGTACGAGGGTTGTTAGAAAAGTTCGCGGACACATTGAATTACAGAAAATCTATTGTTTACTGTGAAGTATGACCTATGACTGAATGAATTCCTACATTTTGTTTATTGGTATGTAAAAAATCAGGTCAATATAATAAAATCTTAAAATTTTACAACTATTTTTACTATGGGGTTATGGGATTCACGGAGCAATCACTTGACGTAAGGCGACGTGACAACCAGATTTCAACCCTTTAAGCTTTGTCTCAGTTCTATGAATCTTTAATTTCTTTATATTTTTCTCATATTTTTTCTACTTTAAAATTGAATACCTATATCAAGACATGTTACTTTTCAACTATAATGTCTTTTTATCTGTTTCGGATATTATTGAGATCTTAAAAAATAAAAAGGCTGTGCATTCAATCGATCAGGTATGGAAACTATGCAAAACATAGGCGAAACGCAACGTCCATGCGATAGAGGGGTATTGAAGTATCGATGTAGTTAATCATGTAAAATGTTTCTCCTTCCATTCTTATGAAACTTGTTCTTTGTATGTGTAGGATATTCCCGGCAGCATCTTAAACATTTTAGTCTCTTTTTAGACATTTTCCTGTCTGCACACATAATTTTTACGTAGTGCACTGCTCCATGACGCTCAATGACGTTCCGATTTTTGGCTGTGTTCTTACGCGTTGATCATTTATAAACAGCTATAAAACAGCCATATACCCTCCAATTTAGTTCAAAATTTTCCCCAGTGACGTTTCCTGCATACTTTAGCGGCAGGTAAAATATCATAATTCTCTTGGCACTACAATTGTGCAATTTTTAATTTTAATAAAGAGTCTTTGTGATGTAAACGTGCCACAATGCAGCATGCTCCGTGAAGCAAGATTTATCAAAATAAAAATGCCGTATATTTTTCAATAATCACCGGAGAGCACCAAATTTTTGTATATTTATTGGAAAATATGTCAAGATTATATCTGGAAAGTTTGACCGGTTTCATGGAAATAGCGCGATCACAATGGAACTTGTCCGCGAACTTTTCTAACACCCCTCGTATATTGTATTTTATATTCTGGCGAATAATGCATGGTTAATAAACAATGACAAAGTGGAACATGACTTAAGTACAAAGATTATTTCATAAAAAGACTACTAACTTATAAATGCTTGATTTTCTCCTTTAGATAATCCACAAACAGTTATGAACAGGTATTGTACATGGGAATAGAACCGAGAGACCCCTCCCCTCCCCGAAAAAAAAATATATAACCGACGTTTAAAATACTGTATAAAAACGCAGCTACTTTATGCTTGTGCTCCCTCAATTAAAATAGTCTTTTTTATGGCTAGCCAAAGATTTCTTTTTCTTCTTTTTTGACAGATTCCTCAAACTGAGAATATTTGGTTGCTCCCCCCCCCATACACACATACACATCTAAAACTGCTTTCTTTGAGCCCGTTTAGTGACCTAAATAAAATAAGGTAGGCACCAGCTGGCGCCTTATAAAATAAAGGTAGTCGAAAGGCAATTTTTTAAAGGCGCATACTTTAAAAAGTATAATAATCATTACTGGAGTATGTGTTTACTAATCAGAATAAAAAAGAAAATGGTGACTAAGAAAAAACACGGCTATTTCTAATATTTATAATTACCTCCTCTTCAAAAATGTTCTTTTCGCTTCTTCAAAAAAATTTTTTTTAGAAGTGTATAACATGTAATATGAAAAGAGGCTTAAGGTAATGTGAATAAACCTCACCATCTAATGCATCACCCAGAAGAGATATTGTCTACCATAATATGTCTACCATATGAATGCTGTTTTATTTCTATGAAGTTATATTTTTAATATTAAAAGAACACATTTTTTATACAAGACACTTTATATATAAAGCATGCCCCCTTTAATGAAGTTGTTGGCACAGATTTATAATGCACGTGAGTTTAGATTTTGAAAGCTGTCAAAAGTAACTTCCCCCTAAATGAACACAGCGCACACTACGAGTGGTAAATATACGTTTCCTTACTGACGTTCACAATCCGTATTTTCCTCTATTTGTCCGCTTTTTAAAAGCATTGAAAGTGATATTAAGAAGTTTGAAATGAGAAAGTTAGGGCGAGTTACTTTCGTTCATAAAATGTCGGTGTTTCTCTATTGAGGGAAAAGTCTGCAGTCTGCTGTAAATTGTCAGGTGTCTAAGATTCCGATAATGTTCATATGCAGACCTATTGTTGTTTCCATATAAAGTAAAAAGTGTTAAAAAATTATTATACGTAAACAGAGGAAAATACTTGTTGTGGCCTTCAAATCGACATTCAGATATATCTGTATATCGACGACGTATTTTTAATTAGCAATGCTTATTTCCACTCTTGTGCATATATGGTATATCCGTTCATTCGATATGCAAGAGCATGCTCTACGTATGTACAATTTCTAAAATGGGTAAATTATTGACAAACAAGTTGATGAAAAAGAAAATCGACAGTCTTGTTTAAAGTCATTATTTTGTACGTTTTATGGTCGATATAATGACCTTGTTAGCAAATACAATTTATCAGTGAGTCAAATGCTGACTGACGTTTTTCATACTAATTATGAATCCATTATTTACACACTAAATTGTCGACGGAATATTCCGTTATTTCCCGATCAAGGAGCACAAGGTATGACCGGTCGGCAGTGGATGCTCACTCCTTTATGGCATCTGATTCCACTTCTGATTTCTCGGAGATGCATGTTTGCTCTGCTCCTAAATTAGTATTTTTAATGTACTTTTAAGCTTCAATGCTGTAAATTATCTCTATATAGATTAGTATTTCATTATTTTTATCTCAATATATTTCATATCATAAGTTATAGAGAGAAAAATTTTTAAAGCTGTTTTTCAGGCATGGCATATCAGGAGGACCTAAATTACCGACAGTGTTTTATTTCTCTATAGCACGATGTATATAACAATAAAATACAAGCTTTCAAGCCAATAACTAAAAATGTTTTGTTTGATGTACTCCGACCGACCCGTCAAAACCACCCAATTTTTTCCAGCTCTTTGAATTTTCAAATTTAAAAAATTAAGTTCAAAGAAATGGACATTATTTAATTGTAAAGCTCAAATATATTTTCTCTAGGATGTTTACAATTGAAATTTACATAGCTAAAAATATTGAATCTGTTTTGCTTTCCGATGTGTAATGCAAACATCAATAAATTGCTCACTCTGCGATTTTTAAGACAATTGATCAAAAGTGATCGTAAGGAGTAAATCCTTTCGTCGCAAATTCGAATCCCACTGTTGGACGTGGAGACCGGTCCTTCAGATGAGACCATAAAAAACTAAGGTCCCGTGTCGCAGTAGGTGTTGGCACGAAAAAGACCCCTCTCTGCTCAATGGCCCTGAATTCCAAGTAAATGTCAAATTTTGTAGCTCTCCACCAGCAGGTGTTGGCTCTCTATATGAGTGTAAAAAATGCTCGAGTGGGACGTTAAACAACAAACAATCAATCAATCGTCACCTGCATACGTAGTTCATATATCTCAGTTGAAGCGATAAGCAAGAGAATGCTCTACGAATTAACAATTCAAATAAGTTGATGACATAAGATAACCAGCAGTTTTGTTTAAAGATATCATTTCGAAAGTTCTATGGTCGGTGCAATGACCTTGTCAGCAAATACAATTTATCACCGAATCAAATACTGACTGACGTTTTCACACTAACTGTTTGGCCATTATTTATACACTTTGACGACGGATATTTCCATTATTTCCCGATCATATGACAAAGAACACTCAGCGGGTGTGACCGGTCGGCAGGGGATGCTCACTCCTCCATGGCACCTGATCCGATCTCTGATGTTTTGAGGTCAGTGTTTGCTCTACTCCTGTTTTGTATTGTTTGTATCTCCATATGTTTCATCACGATGGATTAAACAGATCACTAATGTTACGGTTTTTTTGTACTGCCAAATTTATATATATATATATATATATATATATATATATATATATATATATATATATATATATATATATATATATATATATATATATATATATATATATATATATATATTAAAAAATGGTAAAAAGAAAACACAAAAATCCTCAGTTAAGCTTTAGCGCTTTCATTTTCAATCTTCAGAAGCTTATAATAGTATCATAGTAACAGTGATTATGACGTCATGTTAAGCGGAACGTTAAATGTTTATTATGACGTCATAGATACAATATGACAAAAGTACGGGGAAATCACAAGTAATTTATAAAACACTATTAAGTTTTGGCTGAAAAATACTAATAAAATGTTTTTCTTTTTCCCGTCTCTGGATATCAGTGGCACAATTGAGTTTATAGAAAGGGAAAATTCTGAATTGTTTTTTACCACACGCCTCCAGGTGCGAACTTAATTGAATTTGTCTGTATTCGGGTGTACTAATGTGTTGCTTATGTACACGTACACGGGCACGGAGAGTGTTGCTGGTTTCACCAATATAATATTCCTTGCATCCAGGACATGTAATGACATAAATGACATTTTTTGTATCGCATGACATGTTTTCTTTAACTCTAAATTCACGCCCATTGAAATTATAACTGGTCCCTTCTGTAATGTATTCACATGTACCGCATCGAGGGTTCTTACACTTAGAGACTGTATAAGTATGGTCGTTGAATTTGGAAGAACAAAGTATTCTCTTTAGGTTTTTGGGTTGGCGTTTACTGTTGATAAAACGACAATTCTTGTATACGTTTTTCGTTTGTTCGTCCTCTCTAAGTACGTTGTTCAATTCATGAATAATTGAACTCACGTTTTGATTTCTCGGGTTATGCGTGTGCACAAATGGAATTATTTCAACGTCATTCGCACGTCGTATGTTTAAAAGTAACTGACTTCTATCGCACTCCTTGGCTTTCTTTATACCATTATCTACAAGTTGTTCTGGATATTTTTGGTTTAATAAATACAATTTTAATTCCTCCAGTCGAATATCCCTGATATTGGTATTACTCACAATGGTGCATATCCTTCTTGCGAGGTTATATGGTATAGCTGTTTTAGTGTGATGGGGATGGCTTGATCCAAAATGCAGATATTGGTGTGTGTCGGTTGGTTTATAGTAAATATCCGTATTTAAGCTGGTATTATCCTTTGTTACAAGAACATCGAGGAATGGCATTTGCAAATCATCTGTTTCCATCGTGAATTTAATATCCGAATTCATTTGGTTAAGTAAATCATAAAACTCCGTTAGTTTATCGACATCCTCCTCCCATAAGATAAAACAATCGTCTAAAAATCTTTTCCATTTAGACCGTATTTTGTTTGCAGATTCTATCCCCCACAACGTACACAGTTGATCATGTAATTTATGTTCTAGATAACCAAGGGTTAATGTTGCATAGGTAGGTGCGACTTTTGTCCCCATTGCTGTTCCCTTAATTTGGAGGTAATGATGGTCTGCAAACTCAAACGTATTGTTATCTAGAACTAATTTTAGAGCCTCTAGGATGAAGTCCCGTTGAAACCTGTTGTTAAGAACATCGGGATAATTTTCAGTCCAGAATTTGACAGCTAGCAATCCCAATTCTGTAGGAATATTTGTATACAAACTTACAACATCCAGTGTGACAAGTTTGGTGTTAGAGGTGACATGAGTAGGTAAATGATTTATAAAATCAAGATCGTCTCTCACAAAGCTGGGTACTTTTTGACAATATGGTTTTAAAAGTATATCCAATAAATGACTCAGTCTTTGCGTTGAAGAGTTCGGTCCTCCTACAATTGGTCTGAAGCTTAAATCAGCGGGATCAGCACATGTAATACATATACTATTTTGCTCTTTTATGGCATCCTTTATAATTTTAGACTTGTGCACTTTAGGTAAACCATAGAATTGACTCTCTCGGAATTCAAAGTTTGTCAGGTAGTCCTTTTCCTTATCTGTTAAGCCTTCCGATAGCGGTCCATATACTAAGTTTTTTATTTTTGTAATTGTTTTCTTCTCATGACAGTTGCGCAATTTTTCATAAAAATTATTGTCTTGCAACATTTGTAAAATTTTACTTTTGTAAAAATCCTTATTCATAAGGACGACTCCGCCTCCTTTATCGGCCTCTTTGATTATGATGGTAGGGTCATCGCTGAGGTTTTTAAGAGCCTTTTCTTCTTCCTTAGAAAGGTTTGGTTTAATAGTCCTGGGTTTATTTGGGAAATGAATATTTTCCAATGTGTCGCAAACAGCATCCAAAGTTTTATTTCTTCCTCGTTTTGGGTTAAACTTGGATTTGTTTCTAACATAGGTATGTTTCTTTGCGTCTGTAGACTCGGAATCAGATTCACTGGTATCACTTTCATGAAAATATTCACGTAGCCTGAGTCGCCGAGTATAAGCTTTTATATCCGTTTTAAGCTCTTGATTATTTACTTGAGGCGTAGGGGTGTATTTTAGACCCTTAGACAGTAACTTTATTTCGGAATCCATTAGTTGTCTATGGGAGAGATTAAATATTTTTGGTTCCATCTTAATTACATTCTTGGACGTGTCCCCGGCATTGCTGTTGCTTATAATTGTGGCATTTGATTTTTGTATCTTTGACCTTGGTTCATTTTGCCTCCTCCTAAAAAATACTTGTGTACCCCTCTTCCGATGTATGTTGTTTTTTCGTTTCTGTAAAAGTTTGGTTGTTGTTTATTTGTACCATTTCCTCGGTGGTTTTTATGCTTACCGTTATTGTCCCGATTCTGTATGTCTCTGTGCTGCTTAGGAAATGGTCGGTTTTGTGAAATGGCTGAAAGAACTGTAACTCATGTGTTTAGAGTTCTCCTGTTGATTCATCCTTTTATATTTTCGTTTCCCCGAAAAAGTATTCTTTGCTTTTGTTGCATTTTCCATAGGAAGATCCACAGTTTCTGTAGAATTATTTGTTGAGTTGTTTCTAACGGCGGACGCGTAACTTTTCCTAGAGACTTGTCTATTGGACAATTGCTGTAGTCTTGTGTTTTTGGGTTTAAAAAATTCTTTTCATAATCCAAAAGCCAGGTTTCTGTGTATCTCCATCTGTTGTATGAGATTTGTTCCTCCTTTAGGCATTCAGATCTCCACATATCTTGAAGTATTTCTAATATTCTGCCGTTTGCTTTAGTTTTCAGTATGCGTTCCATTTCTAGGTCAATGGACATAACTTTTTTATGGTTGTTTTCTGCCCTCATTCTGAGTAGCTGTATTTTATCACACGGTTCTTAGCTGTCTCAATTCTAACATTTGTTTGTTCTACTGGTTCTCCCCGAATTGGCTTGATTCTGAATTTCCTAGGGATTACGGGATTTTCCAGGTTTACCCATTTTTCGTAATATTCTGCGCGGTTGGCATTACTTATTTGTTTAAAGTAGGTTTGTTTCCTGGAGTTGAGAGTTTGCATCCAATTTACTTTGATCCTTTGTTTAATTCTGGTTGCTTCATTTTGCAAAGCAAGTTCATTAACTTCCCTGTATCAATTGAGTTGGAGACTGATATGAGCTTACCTCAAAATTTGGCGTTGGCACGGTTTTCAAATTTGTTTCTTCTGCATCCACAAAGTGATTTAAATCAAAATTTGAATTGAAACAAATCCAAGTTTAACCCAAAACGAGGAAGAAATAAAACTTTGGATGCTGTTTGCGACACATTGGAAAATATTCATTTCCCAAATAAACCCAGGACTATTAAACCAAACCTTTCTAAGGAAGATAAAAGGCTCTTAAAAACCTTTTGACCCTACCATCATAATCAAAGAAAGGCCGATAAAGGAGGCGGAGTCGTCCTTATGAATAAGGATTTTTACAAAAGTAAAATTTTACAAATGTTGCAAGACAATAATTTTTATGAAAAATTGCGCAACTGTCATGAGAAGAAAACAATTACAAAAAAAAAAACTTAGTATATGGACCGCTATCGGAAGGCTTAACAGATAAGGAAAAGGACTACCTGACAAACTTTGAATTCCGAGAGAGTCAATTCTATGGTTTACCTAAAGTGCACAAGTCTAAAATTATAAAGGATGCCATAAAAGAGCAAAATAGTATATGTATTACATGTGCTGATCCCGCTGATTTAAGCTTCAGACCAATTGTAGGAGGACCGAACTCTTCAACGCAAAGACTGAGTCATTTATTGGATATACTTTTAAAACCATATTGTCAAAAAGTACCCAGCTTTGTGAGAGACGATCTTGATTTTATAAATCATTTACCTACTCATGTCACCTCTAACACCAAACTTGTCACACTGGATGTGTGTTTGTATACAAATATTCCTACAGAATTGGGATTGCTAGCTGTCAAATTCTGGCAAAATTATCCGATGTTCTTAACAACAGGTTTCAACGGGACTTCATCCTAGAGGCTCTAAAATTAGTTCTAGATAACAATACGTTTGAGTTTGCAGACCATCATTACCTCCAAATTAAGGGAACAGCAATGGGGACAAAAGTCGCACCTACCTATGCAACATTAACCCTTGGTTATCTAGAACATAAATTACATGATCAACTGTGTACGTTGTGGGGGATAAAAATTTAACAAAATACGGTCTAAATGGAAAAGATTTTTAGACGATTGTTTTATCTTATGGGAGGAGGATGTCGATAAACTAACGGAGTTTTATGATTTACTTAACCAAATGAATTCGGATATTAAATTCACGATGGAAACAGATGATTTGCAAATGCCATTCCTCGATGTTCTTGTAACAAAGGATAATACCAGCTTAAATACGGATATTTACTATAAACCAACCGACACACACCAATATCTGCATTTTGGATCAAGCCATCCCCATCACACTAAAACAGCTATACCATATAACCTCGCAAGAAGGATATGCACCATTGTGAGTAATACCAATATCAGGGATATTCGACTGGAGGAATTAAAATTGTATTTATTAAACCAAAAATATCCAGAACAACTTGTAGATAATGGTATAAAGAAAGCCAAGGAGTGCGATAGAAGTCAGTTACTTTTAAACATACGACGTGCGAATGACGTTGAAATAATTCCATTTGTGCACACGCATAACCCGAGAAATCAAAACGTGAGTTCAATTATTCATGAATTGAACAACGTACTTAGAGAGGACACACAAAAACGTATACAAGAATTGTCGTTTTATCAACAGTAAACGCCAACCCAAAAACCTAAAGAGAATACTTTGTTCTTCCAAATTCAACGACCATACTTATACAGTCTCTAAGTGTAAGAACCCTCGATGCGGTACATGTGAATACATTACAGAAGGGACCAGTTATAATTTCAATGGGCGTGAATTTAGAGTTAAAGAAAACATGTCATGCGATACAAAAAATGTCATTTATGTCATTACATGTCCTGGATGCAAGGAATATTATATTGGTGAAACCAGCAACACTCTCCGTGCCCGTGTACGTGTACATAAGCAACACATTAGTACACCCGAATACAGACAAATTCAATTAAGTTCGCACCTGGAGGCGTGTGGTAAAAAACAATTCAGAATTTTCCCTTTCTATAAACTCAATTGTGCCACTGATATCCAGAGACGGGAAAAAGAAAAACATTTTATTAGTATTTTTCAGCCAAAACTTAATAGTGTTTTATAAATTACTTGTGATTTCCCCGTACATTTGTCATATTGTATCTATGACGTCATAATAAACATTTAACGTTCCGCTTAACATGACGAGAGATCACTGTTACTATGATACTATTATAAGCTTCTGAAGATTGAAAATGAAAGCGCTAAAGCTTAACTGAGGATTTTTGTGTTTTCTTTTTACCATTTTTTAATATTGTTATCCGATTACTGAGACACTATTTAAATTTTGGATATATATATATATATATATAATTTAATTTCACTTGTATCAAGCAATTTCATTGGCTGAATCATTCAGAGGAACATATAATATTTTGGATAACATAACTTGCCTACGTCACAATGAGTAACGTCAAAAATGTATTACTCCGCTTGACGTTACTTTTAAAATAATGCTCAATTTCAAGTCTTTTTCCGGAGGAAATATTGACTCATTGTCTACACTAGAATTAAATTATACAGAATGAAGCTAATTTCAACTTACGTTATCCGATATAACAAAACTTGGGGCAGTTTACGCTTTTTTATAAACCGCTTCGCGGTTTATAAAGCGTAAACTGCCCCAAGTTATGTTATATCGGATAACATAAGTTGAAATAAGCTTCATTCCTTAAATATTTAAATAATGATAAAAGTTTTATCACATTAAGCTACATGTATTTAAAAAGCCTACTTCCTATCTCTACATGTACCTTTGTATAACCAAATTGAAGTCTTTACTTATTCAAAAACTTGAAAGCATGAAAGCATTGAAACTGGAATGAAATGAACACCTCACGTTGATCAAACTTCTTTTGAATTATTCATAAGTCAGATAAAACTCAAATTTACCTATGACAATACCATATTCTTTATCAAATGTTTTAATCCATACAAATAGTCGAAATTTCGTATATAGTATCTAATACTAGCAACTGCAATGGACAAATTTTTTAAAATTATGTTCATCTCTCATTCTCAATCAAACATTTACATGGACGATTTATTTGCGGTAAATATAAGTTTTTCAACAAATGACTTTTCATATGGTATTTGATAAAGAATTTACGAAATTATAAATAACGTGTTTACTTTCGTATGTTAATAACATGAATGTATGAATTTGATTTAATAGAAGTGTTATTTTGAGACTTGATTTATGTACATACATGTATACTTGTAAAAAAATTATTAATATTTAAATTAACATTGAAGCAATTTATTTGTATTTAAAAAATATAGTATGCAGTTACATGTACATGTACACTGAAAAATACATTTTGAAATGTACCTTGTTTGCAAAAAGTAAAGTTTCTGTGCTTAAACTGTGAAATTAAATACGCAGCTTTGTCATGTTCGTGATCATTGAATCCTGACATTGCAAATTTAGAAAATAAGTAAGTGAAACAAACAATTGAAACAAACAAGTTTACAAATAAATAGGCCGTGAACTTTAATATCTCTATAACATGTACTTGCACTGTTAAAGGATTGATATTTTTCTTGATTTTAGAAAGATATACTTTCAATAAAATGCCGTGAAAAAATCACTTTAATATACTTTGTTGAGTGTTTAAAAAAGAATATTAAGAGATAAACTCCTTGCTTTTTAAAAAATTAAAAAAGCAAATTCAAATGATTCTTCATAAGGTTAACAAGGCTCTGTCTTATTTTTGTTTAAAGATAAAAACTATCATATTTAAAGTAAAATAAGATTAAGAAAATCACTAGGAACTGTCTAATGGTACTGAGAATAAAATTCTTTTTTGTAAAATCTGCTTTGAACGAACATATATTAGTATATTTAACCTATGTAAACAAAAACATGACACGGAACTTTTGTACATAACGAAGTTTTGGAGATCTGTATCTGTCTAGACAACTGAAATTAAAACTTTTGATAATCATTAAATATAAGAACTGTTGACGTACTTTTTTCCATGTGGTCAAACCGCAGAATCTCAATTTCTGTGTAATTCGCGGGTAGAAAATTCACGGACTGTTACTATATGCCTGACATTTATATTACATGTAAGTACGCTTGGACACATATCCGCGGAAACTTTGTGACCGCCTACATAGCGTAAATTAAGATCACGCGGGAAAAGTACTTCAACAAATTTTGTAAGCGTAAAAAGGGAAAAAAATAAATTTGAAAATTTTCAGCTGAAACTGTGTACATGTTCCTTTATAAATCGCTCATGTTTAAGTCTGAATGAGAAGACTGAAAAGGAATACTAACTTCTAAAAGAAAAAGGAACAAATATCAATGAAAAGGGTATGCAATTAAAAAACGTTCATGAAAACTTGTTTCTCAAACTGATGAAAATTTCAAGATTTATCAAATCCTTTATTTCTGCCTTTTTTGATTTGTTGATTGAATGTTGTTTACCGTCCCTCTCGAATATTTTTACTCATATGGAGACGCCACCACTTGCCATTGGAGAATTACAAATTTTGTCCTATACTCCGAATTTAATTCTATTGAGCAGTGAGGGATCTTTTTCGTGCCAGCACCTACTGCGACACAGAAACTCGGTTTATATGGTCTCATCCGAAGGTCAGGTCTCCATGTCCTACATTGGGATTTGAACCCACGCCGTTAGGGTCAACTCTTTACTCCGCGACTCTAGAACAGACGCTCAAATCGCTGCACCATTATTTTTTGTATACAGTATATCTTTATATAAGGGATGGCAATCGATTGCAGAATTGCTAGTTAGTTAACCGCAGAAGGTTCCAACCGATTCGCCGGTTATTCGTATCAAGATATACATTTGACATTTTCTTTCATATTCAGAGAAAGGCTAAAAAGACGTTAGAAGTTACATTTTGTTTATTATTCTTATCGTGGAATTTTATGTACATAAGAGTATATTTCATTTCAATTTAAATAGACAAGAAAAAATTACAAAAAAACCTTGAATCTTGCTTGAGAAATCAGACAGGGATAATTTTCCAACGGAAAATGTTAAAAACGTTAATTCTACGTTGTCACCATAATCAGAACTAGTCTATGTCTTAACTCTCATGTTATTTAAAATTTCCAACGTTCTTTATAATAATAATTTTATAGATAACGGCAAATCAAATATAGACATACTATAATTTAAGGTGCTTAACGGTGTTTTTTTTTATATCATAAAAAGACCACAGGACTATCTGGGTAATGGCATTATACATATATAAACAGTAATTAACACTTGACGTATACACTAATTACCCTACGATCTCATTCTGGAGAGCTATAATTATTTTTTTCGACTAACCAATTACGGATTCTCTAACCGATTAGCATAGTTCCGATCGATTAATCGATTTACACGTTACAAAATGACATTCCTACAGTATATATCCATATAAACCGTTTTAGAAATGGTTCATACGCAGATCACGCTCTTGCTTATCAAATCAACTGAGAGATATAAACCCTGTATGCAGGCGATGAAGGTATATTGTTGCATAAGTAAGGGAAGTTGACGATTGAAAAAATTAGTCACCACGTTTATCATAAAGTTTGGTTTTAAGATAATCATGAACGTCAATTTTGCAAGTAAAAATATATAGATATGGAATATATGTGTTAGACTCTGTGTTATCTTTTATTTAAAGGGATCTATGCCGCATCGACATAAGAATGGAAATAAATATGGTTTATTGTCAATAGGTCGTCTATTTATTTATCTTCATTTCGAGTTAAAGGCCACAGCAAGTGTTTTCATCTTTTTCTTGTATAACATTTTGAACTAAAACTGCTTTATACGAAAACGAAAAATCGTACTGTTAATAACGGCACTTAACTTCAATATATTGTTGAAAGACCTGGTCACCAAAAACCACATAGATATTGTCAATCAGAGTCAATTTAAGCAAATTTTTTTCATAGTATTTCTGTGTTTAATTAGAAAACAAAATAATTTTGCAAATGACCAGTGACAAGGTAGGTCAATGTTTGAGTTCAATTTTTATTGAAAAGTAACTTCAATGATAACTCATTTTTATCATAGCCAGTAAGACATACCTGAATGAGAAAAAGACAAGTAACAAAACTTTGCTTACATCAATCCAGTTTAAGCTAACTTTTTATTTTGAACATAAAATGTTGTATTATTTCTTAAGTATCATAAGAATATCCGGAAGTTAAACATTATGGTCTTAATCAATTATTTAAAAAAATTATTTGATAACAGGAGTTATATCTCTATAGGAAATGGGGAAAAGGTCAGCGTGGAAAATTGCTGAATTTGTAGAAAACACAATTAGATTAAAACACAAATCCCTATTCAGTTTTTAATTAATCATTAATGTGCCTACCTTTTTCAATCTACAATAATACGACTTCCAAAACAGGTCCATTGAATGTTCATAACAATTTTGTTTATCAATCGTTTGGAAAGTGTAATAATTCAAATCATGCTCTAATTCAAGAGAGAGAGAGAGAGAGAGAGAGAGAGAGAGAGAGAGAGAGAGAGAGAGAGAGAGAGAGATATATATATATATATATATATATATATATATATATATATATATATATATATATATATATATATATATATATATATATATATTTGAAAAAAAAGAAATAATAAATTATATAATAAATAATATTTATAATTATTATTTATATAATAATTAATATAGATAAACAAAAGAGTAATAATATTAATATTCTAGTACAAATATAAATGTTACAAATTCTTTGTACGTATGTTACTTATACAATATGTTTATACATAATATGATTATGTTTTTATGCATTTATTACAGGCTATCCCAATCTTCTATCCTTTATTTGTGTGTCCTGAAGGGCCCAAAATTGGTTTCAATAAATCTTATATCATATAGAAATAATGCAGCCGATTTCCCCCTTCCCAGTTAGTTCCTATATAACCCCCAAAATATCATATTAATCGAATTTTGAGAGTGGATTTGTACAACCCTCTTTTGAAAAATCATGGATCCGCGTACGTTTATGAATAAAAATTCAATTTTTGGCATTAAAATTGAATAACATACTTTTTTGACATCAAAACAAATGAAAAATTCATCAAATTAAGATTTGTTGATTTTAAGGAATTATTTTAAATGAGATTTCATTTACAAAGATATATTTTTCATTCTCAATCACAATCTATTTCATGCACTAGTTATTCCAAGTTAAACAATAAATAATTTAATTATACAGCAAATTCCTATCATGTGTATAAATATGAAATATACAAGATTGTCTTTTTTTAACAATTTAATTTTGGGGGGGATTTGGGTGGGGATGTGGAGGATTATTAACTGAAGGAACTCAGAAACCGTAAAAGATGTTCTTACGGTTCTTTGAAAATCGTTATGAATGTATAAAAAAAATACTGATAAAAATGATAAATTTAAACAATGTTATATTTTTACTAAAATGTTAGTTAATTAATATGTTTTTAATATTAAGTATAGAGTAGTTCCTATATAGAGAAACAATATAATTGATATAATCTCCTTAGGAAAAATATTGACAGTCATACATTTATATACAACTTAAGCGTTTTAATACGTTCAATCCCAAGACCCTAGAGAAAGTGTTTCTACTGTATCGGTTAATTATATTGATTATGTTAGCATCTTCGGATAAAAATACCCTAACAAAAATTTACGATAGTTACGATAGTGAAAACTTTGATACTTTGATTTACTATGAAACTTTACTCCAAAACTTTTTGAAGTTTTAAAGCCTTAATATATCTTAAATTACATACTAATGATGTATTTTTTTGATAAAATATGTAAAAATACATGGAATACTTCATTTTAATTTCAGAAAAGTATTTGTTGGAAGTTTAAAAAATAAAATATATCTATCTGAAATTCATAGTAAAAATACTTTGATTTACTATAGTGAAAATTTAACTATACATGTAGTTAACTATAGTACTTTTTGGTTAGGGTATTTCCCTTCGCTCAAAAATCAAAAATGTTACATGTACCATCAACAACAGTCAGATTAAATATTCAATTTCACATTGAAAGAGTATTTTTAATAAAAATACGTTAAGTAATTACACCGAAAATACTTCTTGAAAAATAAACTCTGATTGCAAAAGATCTAAATGATAAAACTAATGAAATGAAATATACGCGGTTTTTGGTCATTGAACGACACTATAAATCTTGAAAATTCGTCAGTGAAACAAACAATTTAACCACTAACCGGTGTACGCTGTAAATTACGGGGTTATATTTATGTGTGCTGATAACAGATCTATTTATCATCGACGATTTATTACAAAGATATAATAAAATGATAACAAATCAAATCGATCGTTTTATATTTTGAGTGGTAAACCCTTATAAAAATATCTTTTTATAAATAAATAAAAAAAAAGTGCATGTACGTACATGTATTTTCCTACAAGAAAATAGCATAAAATTTAATATAAAAAAAATATATATCCAATTAATTTAATCCAATATGTTTAAAATGAAATATTGAAATGGTGATCTTTAAACAAATCCATTTAAACAATGAATGAATGAAAGGAAAAGAACGAAATAGCGGTAAAATGAAACACTAAAAAATACAATTGAAGAATATTCGGGCGATTTCTAAGCATTCTCCTGCTTAAAGTTGGTCACATTTTGTAAAAGTTCACATTATGTATACCTGACCAACAAAAATTTCTTTGTTTTACATTTTGACATGCAAATTTGGCTATTATTCTCAATTTAATTTTGTAACTGACGCTTAAATATAATTTGTAAAAACGTGCGAAAATTATCGAGGATTTGAAAAAATCACGAAAAGATACTGTAAACCAACTTTTACTCGCGTGCGAGAAATTTTCGCGAAGTTCGCGAGAGCCTCATCATCGTGAATTTTTCTCGCCGCAAACGGGTCCTTAAGGTCTCTCTCTCTCTCTCTTTTTTTTTTTTTATAAAATCAGCTCCAAAAAAGGTTTGATCGCGAAAATTAATCGTCGCGAACTACTTAACTCCTGGTAAATCGCGAAATAAAGTCGCTGCGAATAAAAGTTGGTTTACAGTACCTACATTAATATTACGGTTTCTGTGCTACCAAATTTATTCACATATTTATATTTCAAATAATAAAGGTTTAATCATTTTTATCTACATGTTTATACTCATCCTACGTCTTATCTTTTCATGTTTTTGTATTACCATAAAGTATATATGTCTTTACTTATCCACAAACATGAAAGCAATTTTCTGTACTGGAATGAAAGGAACCCATACCTTCTACCAAACCTCTTTTGAATTATTCCTAGGTCTGAAAATCTCAAGTTTACTTAAGGAAATACCAAATTCTTTATTTATTTATTTTTTCTCCACACAAATATTAAGAATTTTGTATATACATGTACCATCTTCTTCTAGCAGAGCTGTAAAAAAGACAACTTTGGACACCTTTTTTTAAGAAGAAGAAGAAGAAAAAGAAGAGGATATCTTTCTCTCATTCTCAATCCAAATTTTACATGTACAATTTATTTGCGACAAATATGAGCTTTTCAATAAATTACTTTTTCGGCAAATATATGTTTTTCAATAAATGACTTTTTATTTTGGTATTTACTAAAGAATTTTTGAAATTATAAACAATGCGTTGACGTTTTAATGTTAATATCATGCATATATGAATTTGAATTAATGAAAGTGTTATCTCGAATCTAATTTCAAATATAAACCTGTATACATGTGAAAAAAAAACAACAAAAACATTTTATATATTTAACTTAATGTCGAATTTAAAAATATGGTATGACAATACATGTACACAGAAAAAACTTTTCGAAATGTACATTGTTTGTATATAAAAAAAAAAAAAAAAAAAAAAAAAAAAAAAAACTTTCCATGCTTAAACTGTTGAATAAAATATGAAGTTTTGTGGTCATTGAATCCTGAAAATGCATATTCAGAAAATAGGTAGGTGAAACAAACAATTCAAACAAACAAGTTAATTAATAAAAAGGTCGTTAACTAAATTGTCTTTATTACTTGAACTGTGAACGGATTTATAATTCCATGATTTTACAAAGATATACTTTCAATAAAATTGCGTGAAAACTCACCACTCTGGTAATTTTTATCTACTTTGTTGGCTTTTTAAAAATACTAAAGAGACTGAGCCCTTAATATATATAAAAATCAAAAAAGAAATACATATTTATATCTTTTAAGGAAAATATTAGAAAACCTTCTAAAAATGATAAATGCTTTTAAATTTGCATTACCATTTTGGTTATATTTGTCAAATTATACTCAGCATACTTTTTATTATGTGTAAAATTTAAGACACTTATAAGAGTGAAATAAAGATAGTTATAGAAGGTTAAATGGGAATTTCCTATGGATTTTCCTGTTTAGTTTTAAGTATCACGTCGCAAATACTAAAAGTACAAATTCTTCATTCCTGGTCAACATACATGTTTTTTGTTTGTTATGCTGTTTGACATGCAAATTTTGTCATTGTCATTGTCGGGATTTTTATCACGTGCGCATATGGGTTTTCACCAAAAAAGCTCTATATATATAAACTCTAGTAAAACATTGTAATATTATCTACAACCACATGCAAATAAACAAGGTAAGTAATAAATTTAAAAAGTTCTTTTTAAATTGTATCCATTGTTTATTCCGATAAAAAAATGATTTACGATTTAGATTATACTGTGAGATACTAATGGGTGGCGGATCAATTGTATGAATTTTAGAAAATAGGGCTAACAGGTAAGGCGTCGGGGCACCTTAAGGTCACAGTAGAAGACTAAGACACAGACGTCCTCAAATCAATGATTTGGTCTTAAAATAAAGAGAAAAACTAACTATTAATTCTTAATGATCATTTTACGTTGAGAGCATATACATACTCGATAATTTGAGAATGCATTATTCTTTCAATACACAAGTTAACTTAATACTTGGAACTGAAAAAAATATTGATTTTGATATGTCGGAAAATAAACCAACTCATTACAAAGGTGAGTTAATGGCTCAGTGTTGAAAAAATATCAATATATACAACTTTTTTTAAATAATAAATACGTTAAATTTTTAAGGCAACAAATCTAAACTTAAACACATGCAGTTTTTAATTGAAATTTTTGAAATTTAAAAGATTTCTATTTAATTTAAGTACAAATATTTCAATTCCATAGTAAAATACATGACGGCGTATTCGTGCCATATTGAAAATGTAGGAAAAAAATTAAAAATCCTTTGTACGATTTTTAAAATCGTTTGAACGATTTAGAAAATTGTTTGTACGATTTGTTAAATCGTTTGTGCTATTTGTTAAATCGTTTGTACGATACAGAAAATCGTTTGAACGATTTAAAAATTCGTTTGAACAATTTAAAAAAAAAATGTCTGAAGGATTAAGAAAAATCGTTTATACGATTTAGGAAATCGTTTGTATGATTTTTTCTTCTGGTTCGAAACAGAGGCGCACTGGATAAGAAACCTGGTAAAGCTATTGTATAGAGTAGTCCTTTCGCTGCTGACTTTAACTGTTACAGAAACATTTATAATAAATTGTATCTTGTTAATTTAACTGTATGAATATTGTTGTTATGGACCTTTGATAGTATACAATCTTCGTCTTTATCTGTTTCTTTTCCTTAAACACACTCCCTCCGGATTTTCTAAATAGAAAACATCGAATATCTTCTTGAGAAACGGTAAATCCTGTCATAATAGCTTTTCAGTACAATCACCTGTATCCATGCAATTGACAACATGACTCAAGTGTTTCCTCAATCAAAAGAGCTACATTCCCTATGTCGGATTTGTTCTTTCGTCTGAACAGTCCCAACTTAGCTGTTGTAATAACAAGAAATAAAAATCGTACCAACGATTTTCTAAATCGTACTAACGATTTCTAAATCGTACAAACGATTTTCTCAAACTTTCAAACGATTTTTGAAAATTTTATCTACTTTGTCAAATGGCACGAATACGCCGTCGTAAAAATACTATTTAAAGATATATAATTTTTAAGAATACAAGGATTGAAAAATGAATATGCATGCTATTAAAGTTTTTTTCCACTTCAGAATAATTATATTCTTTATAATATCTCTAAATTATCAAAATATTATGTTTTAAAATTAAGTTTTAATTAATTAATTTTTAATTGACAGATGAAGGCTTTTCTGGTCGTTTTACTGACTGTGTTTGTAATCGGTAAGTCTGACAAAAATTGATTTCACAGATTTATGATTATACAAGATATATACTGCATGTACACATATAAAAGCAGGCTTCATATTCTAAGTGGCTTTTGTGCTGACAAAGAAGTGCAAATTCAATCAATATCGTTAAGAAATCCGTTTTATAGTACAAAATACTACGCATTAGACTGTGGAGCTAACTCAAAAATGAGCCATAAACTCATTTACCAGTGATTGCACTAGTACTAATTTTTGGATAACGCAACTTTTTGTACACTTTTATATAAAAAAAAAATCTTGAACTAGACTCACATTTTCTGTAAATTGCCTAGCTCTAAATAAATTCTGGTTGTCTCTATCCCATACATTTTTTTCCAAATCCGATTTAGGTAGGGCTAATTTAAACCTTTTTTTTAAATTCCGCTCTGCTTCTCTAAGTACAGTAATCTAATCGCGGATCGTGTGCCGAAGTAGGAAATATTCTGCATTTAGCTTAGAAAGTCTAGTGTTAAAATTACAATCATTCAACTTAAATACATGTATCAAACACTGTACGAGGGCTGTACAATAAATAATGTCCTCAGTGCTTGGAAAGAAGCAAAAGACGCTTTTCAATGATTTAGTCTTAAACATTTAACTTAATATTCCCTTTTAATTAAAACACATGTCCGTAACATTTTTTATCCAATTTCTGACTGTTTTTAGAAGTCATTTTTGGGTATGTCCCTTAGTACGTATACTGGAAAATCGCAGATCCTATGATTTTCTGGACTTGTTTCTTCCTTCTGAAAGGTGTTTTTTTCAAGTTTGGAAATAGAAACAAGTCAATGTTGTTAATGTGAAAAAACTTTAACTTTCTGTTATCCAGTAAATTCCTTTACTCTTCAGGGGTGCAGGTTTGGATGCTGTCATGAAGAAATTTAATGTAGTGGATTCCAGATTCCTCTAATAAACCTTTCGATTTTTTGCAATAAATTTGCTTTCTAGACTCCACCAGAAATTAAACCGTTTCTCCGAATACGAATTTGAAGAACAATACCACTAATATTTAAGAAAATTGCATATAAATATGTCTTTGTGCTCTTGCAATTCTTTGGTCTTGTCGGACCTTCGCTGTTTTTGTCAAGAACATCTTATGGTAAATTATGTTTTAAGGGTTTTAAGCAATTGATTCAAGTTTCATTATTTGTTTGAATTTCAAACAAACGTGGATAACTACAGTTACTGATATTTTAAAATAATTGTTTAAACATTCGTACAAGCTGTCGTTTTCACTCATTTTTCAAAATATAGAGTGCCCTTTAAGTACTAAGCTTATTTACCGTCAAACGTTTCTTTAAAAAAATGTAAACTACTCCCGAAATGATGTCTAATTATTATTTGTTGAAATTTGGCAAACAGTACATAAGTTGTTATAATTTTTGTTGGCAAGGACGATACCCATTTTTGATGCCAATTATATCAATTTTATCATTGAAATCCACCTGCTCATTTGTCTATAAAACAGGCATTGGTTGCAGTAAATTTTACATATCTCAGTAAATATTTCTTTGGGATTTTTAACACGTTTTACAGCACCTTTAATGAAGCTTTTAATTTCACTCTAGTTTACTGATTCTTTACCATTCATTTATAATGCAGTGTCTCGAATAGCCCTTGTTTTCTAGCTTCTCATAATGAAACTATGTGATAAAAAGTGGTCACATAAACTGTTATAAATTCATTAAATATTCAATAATGAAAGTCAAGCTTAATGTCATATGATATCTGTATTGTATGTCATACAGTTCAGGACATTATTTATTGAATAGCCTTCGTATAATACTAATTTTTCATGTATGGTAGTCATTTTTTTCCTTTTTATAATTGGAAGAAATTCACAATTGCATGCCATCTCACACATATTGCTAATATTTCAAAGTATAATGATATGTCCGTTGTCGCTAAATTTTAGCAAATATTTAACTCAATACTGATCTTAATTCTTATAATTTCTGTGCGGGAAAATTCAGGGGAAAATAAGGGGAAACCTCAGATATGAGTTTGTGTATTTAGGTTACTTAGGTGGTAGCGCCTCCATAACTGGAAAATAACATCATTTTTTTCCATATATTGCTCACATTTCAAAATTGTTAAAACTGATAAACATGTGACCATTTTAACCATCTTAGATCTACGCTTTGATCATCTAATTTTGTTCATTCGTTTCTTTCCAGACACAACTACCGGGGATAGTCGATTTCGTATCTTTGATTACAGCAGTCGCGTGCGTTCGTGGGAGGAAGCACGTTCTGCATGCCGCAGACTCGGTCGAGGATGGGACCTGGTAAAAATCAATAATAGGAGAGAGGATAACATTGTCAAAACGTTTCTGAGAGAGGAGTGTAGTAAGAACCTTAATATTAACATGATTTTGCGATTGATTGCATATTTCATAAAAAAAATATATATATATTTTTTTTATTTTGGGAGAATTTTCAACCCTGTATGTATTCATACTTCAAATACTTTGAATTTTTTATCCTCTATGATAAAAAACACGACCATATGATAGAGATTTGGGAAATTTATATTCTGTGAATGCTTTGAAAATGAATTATCTATCATTTACAATCCCTTCTGCTACACACACAGAGTTGATGTTTTTAGGAGATATAAAATATTAATAATCTGGGTCATTCTGGAAATAATTATTTTCCTGCTCTGAAGTCAGAAATATAAGAAATCTGGAAAAATATTAATAGTCGACCTCTACATGTAACTGAATACTTGAAAAATACACCTCTCAGTAAAACCAGAACAAATTAAGTGTCAAAAATGTTCTTAATTCATTCCACTAATGCAGATCATATCTGTTATGTTAAATAGGCAATCGCGGGGACGGTTGGTTTATTGGCGGGAAATCTACAAATGGTCGATGGACATGGGCAGATGGCTCCAGGATGATATTTACAAACTTCCCACGACCCAGTATTGGTTCTTCTATTCGAGGTCGCCCACAGACGACCGTGATAAACTACGCTGTTATTTTCAAAAGTGATTTTGAATGGGGATACGTGGCTCCCCGTCCGACACCGAGAATGGGCTACATCTGTGAAAAACAATGTGGTTGGCGCTGACCTGGCACATTTGGTACTTCATGAGATTTCATGGCACCCGATTTTCCATAGAAACATGTAAACGTGGAAATAAACAGATTCAATATAATAAAATCTTCATTTTTGTTTTTTTTTACTGTATGCAAACATGATGATGTCATATTTTCATAATTATGCGCATAACAAATCAAATGGCAGAAAAAATATTATTATTTTGATACACCTTAAACAAATACATATAAAATACATGGTTACTATCTTGAAATATAAGCGATATTTGGGCGAGGGTAAGAAAACGTGATAGAGGGCGAGGCTTGCCGAACCCTCTTACATTTTCGACCTGAGCCCAAATATCGCTTATATTTCAAGACAGTTATCATGTATTTTGTTTATCCTGCAATAAAATTTTACATTTGAACGTCGAAAACAAGCTAGTTCCGACAGGCAATCTCTGCAGTTGAAACTATGACGCCATGGCGTAAACATTGCAATATACCTGACGTCACAATGCGTTTAGAACGTCGGAATACATGCACGAGGCTTTATTAGGGCAGTGACCGGATAAAGCTTTGGTTTATTAGGTTACCTTTATTAGGTCAATGCAAGGGGTAGTTGCAGGATAAACAACAATAAATCATTAAAGTGATGACAAATCATTAAAATAAAGATGTGCAATTTTGATTGTGTGTTGCAAGCTCTTATTCGCAACAAGTATGCGAAAATTATGAAGCAATTGAGAAAGTCACTTTTAAACTGTTATAGATACTGTTCAATTCTGCTAAATGAAACTCTGAAATGATCATATTCTCTGTAACAGATGCACGAACCGGAATTTTATTTTTTTACATTGTGTGTTGTAGATAAGATAAATCCAGCGGAAGATAGCACAAAGTCAGTCAATTATGCCTAATTTTATCAACTTCCTGCAAGGGCATGCGAAAGTAACTTCAAGTTTACTTTGATTTCTTAACATCTTTGTCTATTGTTTGTTGTATCCCAATTACTTATAAAATCGCAACCGGTAAAATATTTCTGTTGGTGAAAAGGCGTCAAAAGGCGTCGCTTGGTGATAAAGGGGTTATATTTATCTGTACATATCATTCTAAATCAAAATTTTATATATATTAAATTATACAGGGAATATTGTTGACATGAAGTATTCTTTAATTTTTTTGAGGGGGGAGGGGATGGGGTGGTCAAACAGCTTTGGCACAAGAAAAAAGATGTAGAAATTGAATTTAATTTAAATGGACATGGACATTGTTTCAATGATGTTCTTGGAACCAATTTTAATGTTTATAATTCCTAATTAAAGCAATTCAAATGATCACCAAAGAAAAAGAGACAATTTGGGCCATATTTGACCCTGAGAATTTCTGAAAAATCAAAACCGCTCAGTTTAAGGTTGCCATTGTAGTATTTATCACTTGGAGTGTTGGTGACCTCGTATCTTTTAATCATGACGTAATTTTTCCTTTAGTCAATGCATTTTGTCGCCATCGGCTTGCGTCATTTTCCTCATATCCTGTAAATTCCTTTGGAAAACGGCTTAAAGTTGAAGTATTTTTTAGATATTCCATATAGAGCACAACATCTGATTCAAAATATGAAAGTACATAACGAAAAATTTGTTTCTAAAGATAAAAAAAACAAATATCAGAGAAAAGGGTTTGCAAATAAAAAGCGTTCATGAAAACTTGATTCTCAGCCAGCCTAATCACGGAAATGAAAACTGATAAAAATTTCAAGATTTATCAAATCCTTCATTTCTGCCTTTTTTGATTGATTGATTACATGTTGTTTACTGTCCTTCTCGAATATTATTTTTTACCTATATGGAGACGCCACCACTTGCCGGTGAAGAATTACAAATTTTGTCCTATACTCAGCACTTAATGCCATTGAGCAATGAGGGGTCTTTTTCGTGCCAGCACCTACTGCGACACGGAAACTCGGTTTATATGGTCTCATCCGAAGGACCGGTCTCCATGTCCCACAGTGGGATTCGAGCCCTCAGCGTTAGGGTCAACTCCTTTCTCCGCGACTCTAAAGCAGACGCTCTAACCACTGCACTATTAATTTTTGTATACAGTATATCTGTTTATAAGGAATGGCAATCGATTGCAGAATTGCTTATAGATTAACCGCAGAACGTTCCGACCGATTAACCGGTTAGTCGTATCAAGATATACATTTTGACATTTTCTTCTCATATTCACAAAAAGGCTAAAAAAAACGTTAGAAGTTACATTCTGGTTATTTTTTGATCGTGGAATTTTATGTACATAAGAGTATAATTCATTTAAATTTAAATAGACAAGAAAAAATAAAGAAAACCATGAATCTTGCTTGAGAAATCACAGGGATAATTTTCCAACGCAGATCTTAAAGAAGTTAATTCTGCGTTGTCACCATAATCAGAACAAGTCTATGTCTGAACTCTCACTTTATTTACAATTTCCAACGTTCTTTTTAATAACATAATTGTATAGATAACAGCAAAATATAATTGTATAGATAACGGCAAAATATAGACATACTATTATTAAAAGTGCTTAACGATGATTTTTTTAATATCATAAAAAAAACCACAGGACTATCTGGGTAACGGCATGATGTTATATGAAGAGTAATTAACACTTTACGTATTGACCAATCCTGTGGGGATCCGGGTTAGAATAGGTCCTCAGTACCCCCATGCTTGTCGTAAAAGGCGACTAAATGGGGCGGTCCTTCGCATGAGACCATATAAACCGAGGCCCCGTGTCACAGCAGGTGTGGCACGATAAAGATCCCTCCCTGCTTAAAGGCCGTAAATGCCGAGCAAGGCCTAAATTTGCAGCCCTTCACCGGCAATGGTGACGTCTCCATATCACTGAAATATTCTGGAGAGGGACGTTAAACAGTATACAATCAAAAAGTATACGTATTGACCAATTACCCTGCGATCTCAGTCTGGAGAGCTATAATTACCTCCAAATATTCTTAATTATAAGATGTGTAAAACACTAAATAAAAATCTATGCAGCACTTTCCTTTCTAAAAAAAAACAGAAGGGATTTGAAGGAAACTGCGCTCAAATTTACAATATATTTTATTTTTTCCGACTAACCGATTACGGATTTTCTAACCGATTAGCATAGTTCCGACCGATTAATCGACTAACCGGTAACAAATTGCCATCCCTACTATATATCCATATCAATAGGTAAATTTTTTAAAAAAGAAACACGAAAACCTTTAGTTTAGCTTGGGCGCTTTCATTTTTTTTAAAGATTTGAAATGAAAGTGCTAAAGCTAAAGGTTTTCTTGGTTTTTTTTAAAATTCACCTGTACTTCATCGAGTGCTGTGAATATTTTTTTTTCTGTTTCAATCTATATATACATATATATTTTAAAAGGTATCGTTTCAAAAAATCAATGTGGCCAAAAAAAAAAGATATTTGTTTGTATTTTAAACGAGAAAATGCAAGTTTAAGTCTTCGTTGATAAAATATTTATTAACAAGAAGAAGGTTCGATTTGGGCTTTATTGTGCCCTAAAAATTTAAAGTTGTTAAAATATTAATGAAATTCGCTTCATCAAGAGTTGAGTAGAAGAATGTGATAAATCATTAAAGAGTTATGGAATGAAGGAGGACTATTCTGGAAATATGACGCCAATAATTCGGTACATATCTAAGTTTAATACAGAAAAGCCTCAAACTGATCTATTATTTCTTTTTTTTGGGGGGGGGGGAAACAGTGTCTGCCACCGTCGCCCACTTCAATTTTTTGATAGATTATGTAAACTGATCTGAAAAATCTCAAGATCTCTGTGGGCGACGGTAGCAGTGTGTGTGTGTGTGTGTGTGGGTGGGTGTGTTTTAAGAAAAGTCCACATAAAAATTAATGTCTTCTGCAACTTTTTAAAGAAAATACGAAAAATGCACACGTTAATGACGTCACAATTAACATTTAGGGGGTCATGTATATGACAAAAAAGAAAAAAATTGAGTTTTCTTACTGCTTGTAATTCCTATGCAGAAAGAATGAATTTCAATTTCTTATATCACTCATAGTTTAGAAAAATGCAGGGCTTAATTTGTATTAAAAATTGTACTTTGTTAATAAATTCACTATAACATTGGAGCAAAATGTATATAAATCGTAAGTGTAAGATTTATTTTCTTGTAGTTAAGAAATTACTAATATGTAAGCTAGGTCCGTACTTTCAGAATTTTCTGTCAAACTGTTAATTTTTCTAATTTTAATACCTTGAATAAGTCATTAACTAGCTAAACACCCATGGAAGACATATTTTTGCAGATTAATTTTCATACAACATGTCTCAGAGTACATACCTCTAAAAATTCAACAGCCAAAACTTAACATAAAGAAAAGTGATACCATATTTTATTTTGCAATGCACCAAATCACATCAGATTTATGTTAAAATTTATGAAAATCAAACTTTTCATTTACCTGTTCACGTCTTTCAGAAAAAAATCTTAAAATATCTTTATCTTTAAAAATTCGCAATCTCTAAACTGTTTATATGCCATTTTTTTTCCTTAAAAACCATTAAGAATAATATCTACGGTTAACAAAAATACATACTTTATTATGATTGACCAGATAAAATTGACGAAACAGCCTTTTGAACATGCATACCCCCATTTTTGGAGTATCAATTTTTTCAATCATTCTCTGCAAAATTTAATAAAAGTAAAATTAAAAAAGACGATATTGACTTGAAATCAATTAAAATAGATCTTAAGTTAATTTGTGTAACAAAAAAAAGCTTTAGGTCCATAAAGGCAATTAAGAATTTTGTTTCTGTATATGTACTAAATGACTTATAGATCCTATAGACAGAGTGCGTTAATTTCCATAAATAATGTATATTAAATGCTATATAATTGCTAAATTGTTTTCAGTCATCCAAAAATATTTTATTTTAATAGACAAATGATAATCCAGAATTTCATATTGGTGTGTAAAATTAAAACCGGATCTGTAAAAGTATGGACCTTCCTTAATGCTGAATTACTTTTCATAGAAGTATATGTGTATACAAATATCTAGAAGATAAAATTTATAGATATTGAATAGAGAGTACAAAATTTTATTAATCTTTATTTCGAGAAATGGTTTTCTATACATTCAGTAATTTTCAATACGGAGCTCTCCCCCGAAATCTTGTAAAAACGTCATATCATTAAATTCTATTTCCAGTTGAAATTTTCCATTATGTATTTAAACTAACATAAATCGAGGACAATCAAACCTGCCCAAAGCTACTTTTCAATCTAGATGTAATATGTCTTCCTCAGCACGTCCATTGAGTATACATAAAAATGTTGTTAATCATTCGTACCAATGTGTAATGTACGCTGTAATACAAAATTAAAATAATCGAGGATTTGAGAAAGTCTACGAAAGCCCAATAGCGCAAACCAAAAATAAAAAAATAATTGAGTACAGAATAAAAGACGAAAATATAGAAATTCAATACAATTAAAGACGAAATTATTTATAAAAACGAAACTACTAAATAAAAAAAAAGAAAATATCAACTAAAAACGAGATTAAGAAAAATCTGAAACTAAAATAACGAAATATATAAATGTGCACAGGAAGGGCCTGAACATAAAGCTCACATGTTATAAAGCATCACTTAGTAATTCTATAGACCTGGGCCGCGTTTCACAAAACTATCGTAAGATTTATCCTAAGATAGATCTTACGATCATCTTAAGATCTGACTTATGACAATCATAAGATTTGTCACTGCTGTTTCACAAAACTATCTTAAGTATAAGAAATCTTAAGACAGTCTTAAGACATATTCCATTCTTCAATATCACAGGGATTTAAAAAAAAGTTTTCACGAGGTCTTTCTTAAATTTTCTTTGAAATATTGAAATAATGCGTGTCTCATATAGTTTCTTTTGCAGATAAACCCTCGAAAAACCCCCCAAAATTTATTCCATCAATTAAAGTTAATGTACTTTGTGTGTGTGTTGTGAAGGGGAGGGGGTCATTAAAATTAAATTTGAATTAATTTCATCACAAAAAATTAATAAAATTTGCTGAAATGTCTTTTTGCTCGGGAAATAGAAGTTTTTTGACAAAATGCATGTGATCACTTGTAATTAAAACTACTACTGTATATGAAGCTTTGCAAATAATGGAAGATTTTTTCAATTAATCCATTTGAAACACCAAATTGTGTTCAAAGTTCGTTCATTAAATTTATTCGATGCAGTAGCCCTTTTCACAAAAAATCTTAAAACTAAGAGCAAAACTTCTCCACCATTCTACAATTCTACAACATTATTTAAGCTGCGAAAATCTTTCTATTACATTACAGAAATATTTTATGAATAAATTTCATTCAATTATTTAGAAAAATATTTTAATCAAATTAAAAAAAAGAAAGTGTGGTAAAATTTTAGATTTAGTCGTAAGATTTTTTTTGTGTCTTTGAAACGCTTCAAAAACAAAATAACAATGCTAACAGACGAAGAAGAGAAACAAAAGAAAAAATTCAATTCAAATTTTTAGGGTTTCAATATTGTTAAGAAAAGGCATAAAGAAAGTAAGTGCATACAGCATCAAATATTACAACATATTGCATTGTCATACACATTCATGTGGATTAATAAGGATACCTCATCTAATTTTGTACGACTGAATAAAATGTTTAAATTGAAATTAAATCACCACAGTTAGAAACATATAAAAACCATTTATATATTGTCTGCCACAATGTAACAAAATAAATTAAAGTAAAATTCATGGACTTATCAAATCCATAAAAAATACACATGGTCCAAAGAAGCATTTGGGTTTTTTGGGGGTGCAAATCAGTTGGGAGGGGGCACAACCAAAGAAAATTTCTTGAAATGAATAAAGTGGAAATACATAAAGTAGGTACATTTATACATTTTAGTTTTTCAATCATATATTTTTTGGCATTTTTTTTGGGGGGTGGGGGGGTGGGGGGGGGGGGGGTTGGGAGTGTCATTGTTATAGTCCAAAGAATTGTTCTATCTCTAAAAAACCGTTTTCTTTAAATATCCTTCGGTTTATAGTCAAAATACATACCGTCGCAAGTTTCACTTTAGACTTAAGACACGTATCTTGTTGTCTTATTATGATAGATCTTACGATTATCATAAGATATGACAGTTTTGTGAAACGGCTATTGTGCAATCTTACGATAATTTTCGGTCTTAGGACAGATCTTAGTCATAAGATAGTTTTGTGAAACGGGCCCCTGATGTTGTTCCGACATATAAACAATTGTGGGGGGGGGGGGGGGTTAAAATAAAAAAAATTGATAAAACATTAAGTGTCCACAGGCTATAATTTTCATTTTTGGAGTAATAAATTTAGTGTGTAAATGATGGCCTAGCATTCAGTATGAAAGACTTTTTGGAAAATAATATTTGCTGACAAGGTCATTCTATCGACTTTAGGATTAACAAAATGAGGACTTTAAACAAAACTGCTGATCTTCTAGCTGCAAAGGAAGTTGTTTATTAAACATTAAAGTCATCACGTCTATCATAAAGCTTAGTTCTTATATTCTGATACTCAAAAGAATCGTAAAACCCTAATTTTAGGGGGGAATTATTTTCGGGTTATAACTATGTACCAAAAAAAGTTAGGAAGTTCTTGCGAACTTTTTTATTTAATAATTTCGTTTTTTATTTAATAATTTCGTTTTTATTAAATAATTTCGTTTTTTATTTAATAATTTCGTTTTTTATTTAATGATTTCCCTTTTTACTTTTTCATTTCGCTATTTAATATTTATTTATTTTTTTGCTTGCAAAATTGGGCATTGAAATTCAAATTTTATTTCATATGAAAATTTATATCCTTATTTAATCAGTCTATACAGAAACTTGGAATTCCACATGCACAGTATTCTAGTTCATGTAACAGCTAGTGCATGATGTTTATTTCATTAAATAAAATTCTAAATGTTTAAGTGTAACGATTGGTTGAAGGATTAATGTAATTAAAATCTGATTATTTAGAAACCATTAACTAAAGATATATTTGTCATTCTCAATCAGATGTACAATTTTTTCGTGCACAATTTCTTTTAACTGGCTAATGAATAATCTAATTATGCAGGAAATTCCTATCTAACATGAAAAAAGCAATGTTTTCTAAGATTTCCCACTTTTGATATTTTATTCGTGATTTACTACAATTTATTTCAGTTTCCAAAATTAAATACAATTTTTACGTGTATTTCAAGATATTGTGAAATCAATTTATAATCATATTCTAAGTAAGAAAAATTATTTATATGCAACTTCACGTTGAAGAAATACTAAAATATAAAATATAATATGCAATTATACCCGGAAAACGTTTTGAAATATTCACTCTGTTTTACAACGTATCTCTATGAAAAAAAATGCAGTTTAGTGACCATTGAATCCTGCAATGACAAATTAGAAAAAAAATCAAAACAAATTAAAACAAATTAATCAATACGATGAAAGTAGTGAAATGCATTGTCATTTATAACTTTATGACCTCGCATCTAAACTTTATCATTGCCCATAATTCTTTATTGGCTTGAGCTATGGCTTTCATACGGTATTTCACATCCATGTATATACATTGAACCAATGCCTTTGTTTTGGATACCAACATATACCCAGAAAAGACTTCTTGACCTTGGGGTTTGACTCAATTTTGCTAGAATTCAATCAACGTCCTTTCCACGGATATTATTTGTCACCATTTGGTCTTGACCTACTTTTAAAGAAACAATGACCTTTGACATAACTTTTGAACAGTTAGTACTAGGGCTTTCATATTTCACAATTGTATCCCATGTTAAAAGGCCTTCCCTTGGTTACCAACGATTTGACCTTTTGGCGCTGGAGCGTGATTTACTACTGACAAACGTTAATTTTGACTATAGCTTATAAACAGTTGTTGCGTTGTTGCTAACCTTTACTATTTCTTACGACAATGCCTTCCTTTAAGGAACTTTAATTTGATCCTTTGACCTTTGTGTTTCATCCTAATTTAAAAAGCTTTTACTTTACTTTGACAATGGCTTATCAATAGATAGTGCTTTGGATTTTATAGGTACATGTGTACATGTATATTCATCAAGCAGCAGTGATTTCTTTGGGAAAAACATTTTAATTCCTTGACCTTGAGGTTTGACTTCATTTGAACAACTTCAGCTCTCACTTAAAGCTGCTATATGAGGGTAACAGTGTTCCAAAAACAAATCTTGTTCATCATTTTACAAGGATATACTTTCATTAAAATGACATGAAGCTCACAAGGCCGTTTAATCTACTATCTTGAGTAATAAATACTTCAGAGCTTGAACTCTCTCCATAAAAGTTAAAAAAGAAATATGTATATAAATGTGTGTTTTTTCGAGAAAAAAGTCTGAATCTTATTAAAACTAGTAAATCTTTTGATTTTGCATAATCAATTTGTTTTTGTTAATATAAATGTATCCAGCATATTTATTCCAATATGTATTAAATCAAAAGATGAAATTTTGATATAACGATCAGTTACTTTGCTTAAAAATTTGTTAAAACAATACAAAGAAAAAAAAAATTCAGAACTAGAGGTAGGAATAAATGAAAAAAGAAATGAAAATGAATGAATGGAAAAATGAAGGGGAAAAAATGAAAATTATTAAAGAAGAATATTCGGTGAATTTCAATGAATATTCTACTTTAAAGTTGGTTAAACTGGGTAAAAAATGGGATACATCTGATCAACAAAATTTTTATTTTTTGTGCACTTTGTCATGCAAATTTGCCTTTGTCGGGATTTTTGATCACGTGGGAGTTTGGTTTTCCGACATATAGGCCTATATAAACGCTAGATAGATACTGCAATTATTGTCTACAGCTCCGAAGAAGTAAACAAGGTAAGAATTTAGCTTTTCTTTTACTTTAATTTTTACTATTTTGGTGAATTGAAAATCATCTAAAATTGCTTCAACTGTCGGGTACAAGTCAATGGCGGATCCAGAATTCTTGAAAAAGCCTTACAGACAGGGTTCGTGGGCATTTGATCCGGTGGAAGGGGGAGGGGGGGTCAGAAGGGAAAAAAAACTCTGAAATCTCTCATGTCCATATCTAAGTATTTCCTAAAGTTATTTTAGCTATGTTTTATTCATGATACCAATACTTTCAATAACAAAGGATTTATTCCTGTGTATGTTGTTTTTGGTAACGATTTGGGATATAAAATGTCAATGCGATAGTGCTAGCAATGTTCTTCAAGACAGTGTTATCGGTATTCTTTACAATGGTAGATTAAATATATTCGATATTTTGTTAAATATGTATTTTTCTTTAAATCTATATAATTGTGTTTATTCAATAAGATTATAATGGATACTTTCACCATTGCAGTAACCGAAATAAAAGAAAAACTTCTTTAAAGAATAAAAATGATTTTTATATGGTGAAATTAAAATACACATCATAAAGCTTGAGAAATTTTATTACTGATGAAAAAGAAATGATTTTATTCAACCTTTTTTTCTGATAATAAGATTTTTTCCAATTGAACTTTTAACTGTTTAGAATGAATAACTTTTTTTTATAAAAGTACACATGTTATAATAAATTTGTTTATCTCTTTTCAAAAAAATTGCAACTAGAGACAAAGAGAAATTATAAATTTACTGTTTAAAGCTAGATTCACTTCAGCGTACTTATTTTCTACATTATATCCCAAACAGGGGCCAGTAACATACTGTATTTGGTTTTACTTAATCACCTACAGGTGACTCTCGATGTATATGTATACAAAAAGAGAAAGGGAAACAACGTCAGCCTGAATTTACACAGGGTCGATCTCGGAAATATTTCGTGTTTTCAATAAAATACTGTGAAGTTGGTGGAATAACGGCTGGAATGATTCAGCAATAATAACTCTTTAATAAAAAAATATCATCACGGTCATTTAAGAATAGTGTATGTCGTGTTTTGCAAATCCGATATCCTGTCATGCTAGTGATGTAGTTTAATTCGTCCATTAAATTCGCTAAACATCGCATCCAAGATTTAACGCGAGATGTCGATGTGATTGGTCAACAGTACTTTTCTAGAACAGATCTGACCAATCACGCTCCGCCTTTTACCTTACATGGTTTTTTTCAAAATGTCGTCTGTTCTCGGCTTGGGCCTTGTAATGAACAAAAAAAGCCAAAAGACTTCGAAACTGGAGAAAAAGTGCAAATTTTACCTTGCTTTTGTGGACGACTTCAAGTACATCGACTCGCACAACTGGATATCGATTGAATGAATGAATGAGCTTTCTGTTTTATTAAAAAATATTAATTGTAGTATGATTCTAGTTATTATTTAATTGGCTGCATGGTATTTTCTATGAAATACAAAATATGTCCGAGATCGACCCTGTGTAAATTCGGGCTGACGTTATTTCCCTACCGGCCCCTGTGATATCACCCATAAATTTTTTGCATATAATTTTGTTTCAGACTAAATTTGATTTTTTTTTAATTGACAGATGAGAGCTTTCCTTGCCGCTTTGTTGGTTGTGTTTATAATCGGTAAGTCTCACAAAGAAATACAGAGTTTTACGCAAGTTGTAATTTTTTAAAAACTTAAGGGACTCAAACCCTCAGCCAGGAAGGACAACTCTTTAATTTATAATTTAATTCAAAAAGTCTTTAAATGAAGCTTGAAAATTAAATCTTTTTATGCAACAATTTTCATAATATGCTTCTCAATGTGTTCGTTGAACTTCTCAGAAAGGTCTAATTAAAAGTAGAAATGTTTATCCCGAAAAAGCATTTTTAAATACCAATGTTTATTTACATAATATGAAACTAGAAGTGATTTATGGAGCTTTGGAAAGAACCTTGAAGCACATTGAGAGACATATAATAAAAATTGTTGCATGAAAATATTAAATTTTTAAGCTTCATTTAAAGACTTCTTGAATTAAAGTATAAATTAAAGAGTTGTCTTTCCTGGCTGAGGGCCGGAGTTTCTTAACAATAGTTATACAATATATATATTTTTTCATCCAAATAAAAACAAAGAGTCACAACCAGAATCTTATTATTTAGGGAAATAAAAATTGCAGGTTGGATTAAGAAACAAACTCTATTTTAAGAGAGTTCGTATAAAATATTTTTTTTAGGTTTTATTAAGATAAAGCTTTAAATAAAGTTAATAAATTAAAACCTAACGTTTTCTTTGCCTACTCAAATTCTATTGAACATGTTTTGGAGAAGGAAATTTTCTGAAGTTAGCCTTGAACTTTCAGTATCAAAATAATAATCATTTAACCTTATAATGGCATGCGTTGCATGCATTTATGTATTTATAACATAGTAAATATGTTCACATTAATATCAAATACTGTGAAATAATTAATTTTAAGAAAGATAGTTGTTCGTGTTCCTACCTTCGAAGGTACTATAAATCTATGTCATCTACACACTTTGCTTATAATTCAAAACATGGTACATTGTATTATGCTCATGTACAAACCACAAAATTAAATATCTGTGAATCTTTTTTTATAACAATGATCTCAAACACTACTGTCTCCAATTTGTAAAAATATACACGAATCAATATTGATCTCAAATACTTGAAATAAATGTGATGTGCATTGAGAATCAAGGAATAAAATTGATGTAAGTCCTCAGTTATGAGCCTAAGTTTATACATGTTGTTAAGTAACGATGGTGGCTGCGTGTCCAGAACTGTAAGTGGTCTTATAGTAATATCTTAAATTTTTTATAAGCATCTTTGTATATCGCTGGCATTTGAAAATGAACAAAATTGCTACCATTTGGATCATTTAAAACTTATGCTATTATTTACAGGTTTTATAATATTGTAATTTTTCTTCCTTGCAGACACAACCACCGGCGATACTATTCGCATCTTTGATTATAGAAGTAGTGTGCAGACATGGGAGCAGGCACGTGAAGCATGCAGAAATCTCGAGTTCGGTCAAGGCTGGGACCTTTTGCAAATTAACGATTTTGAGAATGAACTTATCACCAGTCTTCTAAGGAGGGAATGTAGTAAGAAACTTAAATATTTGCATAATTTTACAAAGAATTGCATATTTCATGAAAAAAAATCCAAGAAATCTTTATTTTTTCATTTCTTAATTTCCTGTGTGCTGTGTCTTAAAGAAAGATGACCATTTTATTCTGGGGAGTAAGATTTTGGTATGGAATAACTCGTTGAATTTGAAAAAATATAAATAATATTTCCTCTTCTAGCAAGAGACTTTAGCTCGGGCTAACCCATCCTACTTCCCACGGCAAACAAAGTTTACAGTTTTTCCTTACTTCTAAAAATTTTAAAGGAAAAAAATTCATAACTGTTTTTATTAACCTGTGTTATCTTGAAAAAAAATGTTTTGTCCTGTGAGAGTATCACAAGAAAAGATATGGGTTACTCAGTCTCCAAGATATTTGACTTTTGATTTACCTGAATTTTCACTGTGCGCAGCTGATCTCATTTCTACTAGCCAAGGGTTAACAATCTGTTCCATTTCTCCCCAAAAATGTGGAGGAGATTGCAACACTTGACTAGCGAAGATACTGATTTCTAAGGAAAAAAACTTCACTTGTACATGTAACTGTTGTAAAATTCTTCATGTCCGTACCAAATAGTGTCAACAGTCTTGCATCACTAGCAAACAGTGCACACACCTGTCCTTGCAAGACCAAATTGCAAGGTCTACACACTTGTGATCAGAAATCTGTACCGGTGTTGTGTGACAATTTCGTTATTTAAAAAAAGATTCATTCCACTAAAACGTATCATATTTGTTTTAAACAGGCGATGGCACGGATGGTTGGTGGATTCGTGGGACATATTCAAACTTTCCTGGAGAAAGTAATGGGGACGGCCGGAATAACTTCGCTATTTACAAAAATGATTTCCAGTCGAGATCTGTGGCTTTCCGTTCAGCACGGAGCTCGAGATTAGGCTACATCTGTGAAAAGCAATGTGGTTTGGACTGGCCTAGGACTGACGGAGGATCTGTTGCCGGCACCGAAGAGTTTGGTCCTTCCACTTCCGGAAGATTTGGACTTACACCTTTCCAAAGAGTTCGACCTTCCCCAAGACCTCAAATCCCTCCTTTTGGAGGATTTGATAAAACCCAAGAATTATCAGGTCTTCAATTTCCTGATTTTACCGAGTCTAGAGGATCAAATCGTCTTCAACAAACTCCGTTACAAGGAAGTATCTTTACTTCCTTTGTTCCCGATCCTAGAGGATTCGCTCGTAGTTCAACTTCTCGTAATAGATTGCCCACTCTATTTTAAAGTAATCCTCCATTGATTACTTGTAAGCATGAAAATAAAAAACTTTCAATAATTGAAAGATCTTCATTTTTTTTTTAAAGAATCTTGAGTTATTCGACGGAATTTCGTAGTGAGGTCATGAAGAGTCAACACATAATCAATATATATCAAAGAAGGGCCATTGAGTTTAAAAGATAAAACAGCATTAAACGCCTATACGAAAAATCGAAGTATTGAAAGAACTGAAAGCCGGGCTCTCTGGTTGCCCGAGTATGTTGTCTGATCCGAAATTAGTATTTTTTTTTCCTTTTGGCCCTTGATTTTTAACAAATAGAAATGCATGCTTATGATTCGAAACAATATCCCATATACCAGTAATATTAAAATTGACAAGATATGTTATGATTTTTAAATTTTAAAAAATAATATTTCCAAGAAATTCTCGCATATTTTCTATTCAATGCGCACTTTTTCTGATAATTTCAAAAAATTCAGTCTTGGAATAGTTAGAATAACGCACATGTGTATTTTATGGACATTCTGTTAGTTTCAAACAAACAGTACGTTAACCGCCAACATGTAGAAACACATACATGTACATGTACATTGTCAAGCGACTTCACGCATGTTAATTCTTGATATTCCAATTCACTACACTATTAATTTGCTAAAAATCAAAACAGAATATAATCCCTATCATAACATCGACGAAAACGATATGAAACATGAAAGTCTTCAACAATTTCAACATTTCGAAAAACCAGCGCTATTGAAAATAGTTCGCTTACAATATGCATTCATCAGCGTATGTGCAAATTCTATTTTTTTCAATAGTTTTATTGTATGCCAACATGATGATTATTAACACCACGGTGGTATAAATAGTCAAAATGACAAATATCAACAGGCAGGCAATTGATGTTAGCAAAGAAAGGGAACCTCATCAAAACAATTTCACACAATTAAATCATTTGATGGCAATGCGTCAGATGCATTAAATTAATAAATTTATGCCAATTTCATTTGGCAACGAACTCTCTAATTCGCAACAAACGTGCGAACATCATCGATAATTTGAGAAAGTCACTTTTTTATCAATAAGATACATGTACCTACAAAATTAATATTACGTTGCACTGCCAATAATTTTCGTTCCCTCTTTAACTCGCCCAATCTGTTGGGAAAATTTAACTATTTTCTTTTATTTACCTCGTGTTAAATTCGCCAATCTGTTTCTATATAATGAATGGGGCGAAAATAAATCTTCATGTTTATACTTAGCTAACTTTGTATCGTTACCTTTGTATTAACGTATAGAAATAGGCTTTTAAGGCTTTTTTTTTTTTTTTTAGATCTATTCTAATTCCATTTGATATTTTCTTCACTTATTCACAATCTTGAAAGTCTTTTTTTTCTTAATTGAAGTAACACCCTGTTTCTTTACAAACCTTCTATATTGAATTATTCTCGGGCTCTTAGGTAAGAAAATAAGTTTATATATGAAAATACCGAATATTCTTTATCTAATACTTTTTATCAATCCCTTCAAAAAGGCAGAATTTTGTATTTTGGACACATTTAAAAAAATGTTTTTCGGTAATCCTCAATTGATGAACGATTTATTTGAGGTTAATATTTTATTAATGTAGGGAATTCCTGTACAATATAAAATGATCAATCTTTCTTAAGTGCTTTAACAAATAATGACTTTTTTAGTTTGGCATTTACTTAGGGGTTTCCTAGATATTAAATAACATGTTTACGTACGTTTATATGTAAATATTGTGAATATATGAATATAAATGATTAAATGTGTTATTTTGGGACTATGTTCATATATAAACATGTATTTTAAGAAAATATTTATATTAAACTTACATGGAAGTAATCTATTTGTTTTTAAAAATATAACATGCCATTACATGTACATCGAAAAATACTTTTTGAAATGTACACTGTTTGCAAAAGTCTTTGTATGCTTAAACTGTTAAATTAATAATTAAATATGCAGTTTTGAGATGATTGAATCCTGACATTGAAAATTTAGAAAATAGGTCAGTGAAACAAACTATTGAAACAAACAAGTTTACAAATACGTAGGCCTAAGTCGTAAAATATAATTAAAAGGTCTTTCTTACGTGTCAATGGATCTTTGTTTTTATTGATATTACATTTTATAGATACATGTATACTTTCAATAAAATGACATTTAGATTTACCAGTTTGCTACATGTACTTTTAATCTACTTTGTTGGGTGTTCAGATTGAACCCATTTTAAATATAAAATTTCAAAAATAAATACATCATTTTGTTTCTTGAAGTACTAGTAAATTATATATATATTTTTATAAGAACCGGTGAACGCGTTAAAACTTTAAATATACTCAGCATAATTTCGTCATTATGCGTAAAATTTAAGACACTAAAAATTAATCAATCAAAGTTATGGAAGGTTAACTGGGAATTTTCAATGATTATTTTCATGTTTTAATTTCAATTCTCACGTCGTAAATTATACTAAAAGTGCAAATTTTGCATACCTGGTCAACATATATGTGTATTTGTTATGGTATTTTGACATGCAAATTTTGTCATTGTCATTGTCGGGATTTTGATCACGTGCACATATGGTTTTTTGTCAAAAAGGTCCTATATATATATAAATACTCTAGGTAGATACTAGTATGGCAATACTTACCTTTTAGAGGAATAAACAAGGTGGGTAGTAGAGTTAAAACGTTCATTTGTTTTAATTGCTTCTTCTGAATAGGAAATAATTTTTAACTTTTTATACTGTGTGCCAAAAATGAGTCCGGATCAAAAATTCTTAATATTTTTTAGGTCTTTTAAAAAAAATCTCGGATTAATATTTTGGTCTTTTTAAAAAAAATTAAATTTCTGAACTATTAAAGCTATGTTTTACGCGTATCAATAAAGACAACAATTTTTTCATATGCACTTTCATGTAACTTTTTGGAAACAAGTTTGGTGTGCTTGTCAAAATTTCAATCCTCCAGTGCTGGTGGTGCTCTTAACAGAATTGTGGTGGAGTTATTTTGTATAAAACGATAAAACTTTTTTTTATTAAAGATTAATTGCAGTCAGTTTATATATAATTATTTAAAGTTCTTGATGACCGTCATACTATCAGAGCTCAAATGTTCTCATTTATGAATTATTCTTTCAAGATAGGTTTCCTTAAAACTACAAAAGGATAAAAATATCTTTTAAAAATATATAATTGAATTTGATACGTTGAAAAATAATCAATTTTTCTATTTTTAAAGCTGTATTGATTACACAATTTAAAGTTAGAAATATCAATTTATACAAATTTTTCTGATTATAAAACATGTTTGATTTTTTTTTATGGCAACAAATCTGAATGCAAGCACTTGTGCTGTTGTTTTAATTGAACTTATTTGAATTGTTTACGATTTCAAACAAATAAAATTAATTACTTTTAATTTTTAAAAAACATCTCTCACTTCAATAATAAATTACGATTTAATATTTTACATGAATAATTTTAAAGAATAACAAATGCTTGATAAAAATGAAAATATTTAAAGCTAGTGCACTTCCTAATAATTATATTTTTTTCATTTTATCTCTTTTCAAAACATTAAGTTTTGTTTTAAAACAAAATTTTGATTATTTTTTTAATTGACAGATGAAAGCTTTTCTGGTTCGTTTTGCTGACTGTGATTGTAATCGGTAAGTCTCACAAGAATAAATTTAACAGATTTAAGACCCAACAGTTTAATTTGTTATATTTGAATTTTTCCAGCTGTCACACACAGGTTTTACAAGAAATACCATGGGGTATATAACTTTAAATTTAAGAAAAAAAAATTTATTCTGTCTTGCAACCAGAATAGCATTATTTGGATATTGAAAATGTACATAAAGATTCCAAAGCAATTTCAAAGTGTCCATTTCATATATTTGTACCCAATTTTTATTAGGTAGGGCTAGTTTTTTTAACCCTTATGTTCTGTACGGCTTTTTTAAAATAAGTGAATAAATAAACTTACGGTAAACGTAGAATGTAATTAAAATAGGCACAAATTTCAGTGAAATCTCATTTTCATACAGGGTTATTTTTATTTTCCTTGTTCCATAGTTTATAAAGATATCACTGTACAAATATACTGCATATAATTCAAAGTATAGTGTTATGTCCATAAACATACCAAGAAAATAAATAATCTTTTTCCATTAACATAATTATTTAAATTTTCCCCACACATCTTCAAAAAACTGGCTACATTATAAAATTGTATTAAAAATGATATTGATAACATATAAGCATTAAAAGATCTATGTTATAATCATCTTATACTGTTATTCCGTTTTCTTTCAGACACAACTACCGGAGATAGTCGATTTCGTATCTTTGATTACAGCAGTCGCGTGCGTTCGTGGGAGCAAGCACGCACTGCATGCCGCAGACTGGGTCGAGGATGGGACTTGGTTAAAATCGACAATAGGAGAGAGGATAACATTGTCAAAACATTTCTTAGGGAGGAGTGTAGTAAGACCCTTAATATTTACATGATTTTACGATAAATTGCATATTTCGTTAAAAAAAATGAAGAATTCTTAGCATTGAAAATTTCTCCGAAATTTTATCGTTCATATCAGTCTATTCAAGCTTCTGGGTTACTTTGAATAGTGAAAGGCTTTTCTATGTTGCAAAAACTTGTTACCAATCCCATTGTATGTGAATTATACAATAAAATAATGTTCAAATCACCTGGAATTTCTCAGTCCTGCGTGATATAAAAAATGCAAGCATTTGATTCCGGAGAGGCAGATTTTAAAAATGAATAATTCTTGAAAGTTTTGAAAATAAATAAAATATATCTTCTGATGGCAGGAAAATAAACAGGAATCTGGATTGAAAATGATAGTTTAGGAACGATATCAGTAATTTACCCTTTCAGAATCAAATGGTTTCTTTAAAAATCATAGTATTTTAAAGGTAAAGTATTAAAGTAGATCCTAAACGACAATATAGATAATGGTAAAAAATGCCATCATGTCATTAAATCAACAGTAATAGTATGTATATATTTACAGGCAATCGCGGTGATGGTTGGTTTATTGGCGGGAAATCTACAAATGGCCGATGGAGATGGGCAGATAACTCTAGGATGACATATACAAACTTTCCTCGACCTCTGCCCCCAATCAGCTCCTTTGGTATTCGCAGGGGCATTCCACGGACGACAGTGGTTAATTACGCAGTTATTTTCAAAAATGATTTCCAGTGGGGATATGTGGCTCCCCGTCCACCACCGAGAATGGGCTACATTTGTGAAAAACAATGTCCTTTCCTTTGGGGACCTGACATTATTGGTGGTGTTAGACCCGTTTCTATATAGATACATGTGTACACGTAAATATGCAAATAAATACATGTTAAATACATGTTATTTTGAACTTCATAATCATCTTTATTTATTTATAATAATAATAATATAATAATGATTGTTTTATATAGCGCTTTTCACAACTAGTGAATGAGTTTAGCCTGTGTCATTCTATATTTAGAGGTCGCGGTTATCTTAAGCTAACACTGTTGATGTGAAACTTGATGCTGAGATCACGTGACCTGGTGTACACATTGTGTGTTTGTGTTAGATCCATTATGACGTCATAATTAATTCAATGTCACTTTTTCCCGTAATTTACAGCTTTAATAGAAATGGTAGAAAATACTGCATTTTGAAATACACGGAAATCAAAATCATGCCAAAATAATCTTAATTAAATTGAAAAAGTTTTTGGTTATTATGCCTAATGACAATATATTTCTGGAAGAAGAGAAACCTGTAGGCAACTTTCATTTACTAGATCTTGACCTTAATTAAGTTGATAAATTCAAGACTATCCTGTGTAATGAAATTATAATGTATACAACTTACTGTCAAAATGTTAATTTTATGTAGCCATTTCATTGGCATCGGAAGCAAATTGAAAGTGGGGGGGGGGGGGCTAAGTGATAAAAAAAATTATACCATAAAAAAAACCTGACAAGGAAAAAAAATGTACCAATCACGAAAATCCTATTTCGTGGGGGGGGGGGGGGGGGGGAGGGGGGGATAGTGATTAGGTTCGAAATTTAGTACCAAAATTTTTTCCAAACACCACGACTTTCCCCATTTTTAACCTATACTGCGACGTGTCTGTGGAAAGTGGGGGGGGGGGGGGGGCTAAATAACGAAACAATGTTAAATATCAAAACTTAGTACGAGAGATGATCAAAAAGTTCGCGAACTAATTGAATAACTTCCATAATAGAAGTAATATTTGGTTTCAGTGTTGATTATATTTTAAATTAATCCTCTCCGATTTTAATGCACATCTGTCACCGTTCTGCGCATGCGCGAATCACGTGATATAGGCGGTCACGTGACCCCCTCCGTAGCGTTCTGTCACAAAAGCTGAAAGATTTTTCTGAGTTCTATATTTCTCTCCGTGTAAGTTAATTTTTATAACAAGAACAATTTATTTGTCAGAAATGGTCAAATCTCGGCAACAGAATGGGTGGATAAGAATATCCTTTCCAAAAATAAGCATGGCGACCATCAAAACCCAAATCCTCTGTCTCGGGAGAAACGTCCACCCCTTGCCCCCCCCCCCCCCCCCCGATTCCGACGCCTATGCATTTTGAAGGAATGCAAAAGTCCTAAGAAATCTTCAGTAACTAAATAGTGCAATATATAGATGAAATGTGTCTAAATGAAAGATGTACGTATTGTAGTTACTTATTCATTTTCTTGGTGTTCGATTACAATTTTTCTATACATTTTTAAATAAAAAGTACAAATTTTGGTTAACATTTTTAATCTCAAAGTAACCCAGAACAGACACTGGTCCCGTGTAAGTGCAAAAAGGTCAAGAATATTCGCATCGGTACATAACCTATCTCTCATTAGTTAGAGGCGAAAGGTATATATTTTAATATTTTTGGTAGGGATGTCAACAAATATTCGAATATTCATTCGATGAGATGATATTCGAATATAAATATATGATTCAAATATTCGGTTGTAAAGTATACAAGCATTTAACAGAGAAAAAATCTAGCAAGTTTTATTTGAAATTGAACCAAATTGGACTAGGAATAATATTTGGTTAAAAAGGAAATTAAAAGACACTCCTGTTGGATTACTTTAAAAGAGTGAAGAGTGTATCTATTAGAATAAATTATTCTTTGATCATTCAATTATTGGTATATAAAGTACTTGCAATCAGTTTGTATTGTTTAAGAACACAGCTGTACAGAAAACACATTGATCCCTTGTTTATGTATATATCGTTAAAATAATTATCAGGAAATTAATTAGCTAAAATTAATTGAATTTAATTTTTCTTCAGTAAATAATTCTTTAGCGTGGTATAAATTTGTAGGAGTAATTAGTGCAGGCTTTGGTACATTGTAAGACGATCAATTAATCTGGAGCATACTAAAGAATATTTTGAATTTTCAAAAATAATTTTTATTACATTTTGGATTTACATGTATTCACTCTTCATATACTCTGTAAAAGTTTAAAAATATAATTACTTTGCATTTACAAAACTCTACTTGAAATTTTATTCCAAAATAATGACATAAAATCTATACTGGTTGACTGGACTATGAAAATATATATTCTATAATGCAAAATGTATTTATTTGATCGAATATTCGAATATATTCGAATACTCCTATCGAATATTAGAATATCAATTATTGACAATTTTGACATCCCTAATTTTTGGTAATCATTTGGTTATGTTCTTCATCATATTAAAAAACATTGTGATAAGGACTTCTGAAAAATATTTACAAATATAGGATGGATAATTGACTTTAAAAAAATTTGACTTCATTTGCCTATTTTTTTTTTAAATGTGGACTTATCTTTTATGTCAATTGAATAAAAATAAATTATTTTTTGAGAAATAATTGATTAATATTATTCATATAATAATTTATATAAACGACGATGTTTGAAGGGGTATTTTTGTGATTTTTCATTTTTTCTTCTTAATTTGACAAGTACCCCTAAAAATGTGTAGTCGCAGAATGTAATTACCATACCAAATTTCACAGACTGTACTAGATTTAAAAACAAGGAAACATATCATGAGCTTTTAACTGATTGATAAGCATGTACTAATTTATCATTTTGAAAAGTTTGAAAATCTTGTGACAAAGACATTTCCGACATAGGTTCTACCTTAAAGATTTCTGGTAACTATTTATTAAAAACAAAGGCTTATAACTAATGGTTTAGATAATTATATATACAACAAATGTTTGTAAATGTAACTTTTCTTTTTCTACAACATGTGTAGTATAGAAAGTGCGACGGCTTTTCAATAAATAATTTCCTGAGGATTCATATGGCATTAAGCTGGGCTTTCTCTCATCATTGAATAAATGTATTTAATAAATTGATAACCGTTTATATGACTACGTTTCATAATTTTTTTTGTCATTGTGAGAAGCTGAAAAACCTGGGCTATTCAAAATACTGCATTAAAAATGAATGGTAAAGAATTAGTAAATTAGATTGAAGAAAGAAGCTTCTGTAAAACTTGGTTAGAATCCAAAAGAAATATTCACTGAAATATTTGATGTTAACAGCAACCGATATTTGTTTTATAGACAAATGAGTAGATGCATTTTAATGATCAAAAAATAATAAAATGGGCGTCAAATGATAACTATGGCAACTAGAACTAACAACCGATGTGATGTTTATCAACAAATTAACACTGATGATGTTTGATTGACTTCATGCGCATAGCAAATTTGGTAGGTATGTTTTTTTGGTAGTCGTTCACAGTGAGAATAAAACAATTAACACTGGATTAGTTTTATTCTCAATGATTACCCTATGGTCTGACATTATTTGAAAACGGCAGCCTGTAAGATATGCAAATATTTACTTTAAAATCAAAAATCGATATTATCCACATTTGATTAATATTCTAACAGGTAATGGAACCTGAATTGCTTTGACCCCCCCCCCCCCCCAAAAAAAAATTACAACAGGATGCACGAGACCAATAAATGTAAATGTCTAGAAAGGTCAAAGAATTGTCAGAGCACAAGGAAAGTTTTATGTGCCATTTTCTTCATTAGAGTGGTTTTGTTGATCAGATTCTTATTAAGGAAGACCTTTTAATATCTGGACAAAAAACAAAAACAAACAAAAAAAAAACATTGTTGCAAAAAAAGTTTATTGGAGAAGGGATCTGCTATATTAAGAGCCATTCTCTGTAATGATTTGAAATTTTATACAAGCTGTGGCACGAAGAATTTCTCCAAACTCTCTATGATAAAAGTCATTGATACCCTAAACTGAAATCAGACAAAAAATGGTTGCTATGTTTTATAGTTACCATGGCAACATGTCTTAAAGTTTGAAAAATGGCATTTTTTTAACATGTTTAGAGCCCCATAGTTAACATTTGCGGCAAAGCAAACAATTGGCAATGGCTGTTTCCAAAAGTTGAAGGTCAAATGTCTCAAATGCATGATAAACATGTTTGGTAAATCAACTATTACATACGTTACTATGGTAACAAAGTATTTGAGTAAACAAAAATATTCATTGAATTTTATAAAGTCATACACGTAAAAATAAAAAGCAATTATAGAAAATGTGACCAAATAATAAAAAAAGAGCCTTGAAACATATACCAAGAACAAAATATAATATTTCATTTTGGTTGGCAATGGTTGCCAAGGTTTTTATACCACAAAGAGCCTTCAAAGTAACACTCTGTATGTTTAAATCTGATCCTATCTTTTAAAAAAGCACATTTCCTCATAACTAATGATAAATTTTTAAAGATGTTGGGGTTCTCCTAATTTTCCCATTTGAAAAAATTCAGATTAGATTCTTCAAATAGAGCGTTGCTATAGAAATAAGCAGAAAATCTATGCTTAAAAACCTGAAAAATATTTTCTTTCCTTGGATACGTATCCTTAAATGTAGAGTCCCAAAACTTTTATGATTGATATTTATAAACAGCTCACCTGACTTTTCATTTTGACTGCAATCTCTAAGTGGATGCAAGAAGTTGGCACACAGGGTTTAATACTGATATAAAGTTCACAAAATCGAACGTTTTCCCTAACCATAGCAACAGTGTTGTTTTCTTCATCAAATTTTAGCAATATTTGACATTCAACTTCAGTTCTAATAGATAAGTACATTCAAGCTGAGTCCTTTAATTTGTTTCTTGAATAAATGGCAATTTAATTCTTAAAGCAGCGAAAAAAAATTCACATTTAAGCAGTGGTACTTTGTTTCCATGGTAACACTGCAAAGTAGCAATTATACCCAATTTTTCTTATGGTTTTGGTGTTGCAATGTCCTAAGGATGCATATTTGCCAGTCTTGAATTTTCATGTTTTTCCTAGACAGTAGCATTAACCCAATCTTAGTTACTGGTTTTGCATGGTTACACCGTGTTACCATGGCAACCAAAAAATTTATTTATAGAATAATATTGCTTATACTTATATACTTCAAACAAACATTTTCATTGTTTTTCTTAAGTGTTGATTGAATTTGAGCATGTATGACCTACCATTAGTGAATACGGGGTATTTTTCAGCATATTTCAAATTTTAAATGTATTTAAATGTACCCTTGGTTACCACTTATTAGGATATATTCTAAACAATTTCTTTACAGTATAAGTGACATCAATTGTCATGTTTTTGTTAGAATGGTTTGTTTGCTTTTTCTAGTTTTTATTAAGCCACAGTCAAGATTTAAAATGGCTGAAAATCTTGATTTTTCAAACTTTTCCGTGTTGCCATAGCAACCGAACACATAGCAACGAAATTTTGTTTGATATTTGTTTCTGGTGTCAATACTAAGCATGGGTGAAGTTTCATCAAAATCGGTGACCATGCGGGCAACGAAGTTTAAGTGGTTACAGAGAATGGCTATTAATTTTCTTCACAACGCTTGAACCCATTCGTCAAGAAGAGTAAAGGAGTTTTTGAATCAACGGAAGCAAACACGCTTTTCAATGATTTAGTCTGCATGATTAAAATAATATATTCTCTTTGAATTGAAACACATATGTCCGTAACATTTTTATCCATTTCTGGTTGTTTTTCTGTTCATTTTTGAGTATGGCCCTTCGTATACTGGATTATGGCAGATCCTATGATTGTCCTACTTGTTTCTTCTTTCTGAAAGGTGTTCTTTTAAAATTTTGGAAAATTAATGAACCAAGTCAAAGGTTGACAGATCCAGCGAATATTATGTGTAGCAAACTATTATCTTTCTGTTTATCCCAAAACTTCTTTTCTCTTCATGGCGTGTGGGTTTGGAAGCTGTCATGAAGAAATTTAATGTAGTGAATTCCTGATTCTAGTTCCTTCCTCTCAAAAACCTTTCGCGGATTTTGGTTTTTTTAATGCAAAAAACTGCTTTATAGACTCCTCCAGAAATTGGACTGTCTTCACGTACAAGAATTTGAACAACAAGACCACGAATATTTAAGAAAATGGCAGATAAGACTGTCTTTGTCTTCTTGTGATTCTTTGCTCTTTTCAGACCTTTGCTGTTTGAATTTCGGACAAACATAGATAACTACAATATATCTATTTAAATAATTGTTTTGATATTCTTACACGATGTCGTTTTCACTCATTTTTCAAACATATGGTGACCGTTGAGTACTTAGCTTTTTTACTGTCAAATGCTTCTTTAAAATAGTGTGAACTACTCACAAATTGATGCCTATTAGCTATGACATTTTAAAGTCAATTGAACAGTACAAATGATTATTTGTTGAATTTTGGCAAACAGAACATTGTTGTTTCAAGTCCTTGTCGCCAAGTACGGTACCCATTTTTGATACCCATTATATCATTATTGTTCATTGAATAATACAAAATCAGAGCAGATCAAACATGGGCCTCTCAAACATTAGATGTGGATTCAGGTGCCATTGAGGAGTGAGCTTCCCCTGCTCCCAAACATCAGATGTGGGATCAAGTTCCATGGAGGAGTGAGCTTCCCCTGAATATCCACTATGTACTCCTTATATGATGGGGGAAATAACGGAAAATCCATCGACAATTGTATTGTGTGTATATTGAATGGCCTAATAATTAGTATTAAAAACACCAGTCTGTATTTAACTTTATGATAAATTCATTTGCTGACAATGTCATTGTATCGACAATGGCATTTACGAAATAATTACTTTAAACGAGATTGCTGATATTCTTGTCTCATCATCTTTTTGTCAATAATTTGCGTCGTTTTAGAAAGTGTTCATACGTAGAGCATGATCTTTAGCATCGAATCAACTAAGAGATATAAACCCGTATGCTGGTGATAAAGGTATATTGCTGCATATTAAGTAAGGAAAATTGACGATTGAAATGTTAAACTAACACATCGCTCGGTTGTTAGATTATTATTTGCGTTTTCTTCACAAAAATATCAAAATATTTCAGACTCTGTGGTGTTTTTTATTTCACACTAACCGGGATACCGACATAAGAATTGAAATTAAAATTGTGAATTGACAATATGGAAAAACCATTTATAATTGACAATACATCGTCCATATACATGTATATCAAAATGTCGAGTTGAACCTAGGCTACATCAAGTGTTTTCTTCGTTTCATGTATAAGAGTTTTCAGACAAATTCTGCTTCATACGAATATTAATCTCGGCGAGATTCGAAGGGACTAAAATTTTTGGCCTGACGTCCCGTCGGGCCAAAAATTTTATTCCCTATATACGAATCTCGCCGAGATTAACGAATACAAAAATGGAACACAATGGGAATTCCAATAGATTTTTGGAAAACTTGGTCTTCAAAAATCACATATATATTGTCAATCAGAAACTCAAGCATCTTTTTATATTAACTTCAGATGACTTCTGTGTGCAATCAGTATTTTTTAACAAAATAATTTCTAAAGAGGACTGTGCAAGTAAAAATTATTAATTCAACTAAAATCCATGCAATAAAAATATATGAGAAATACAAGTATTTATATTATAAATTTTAAACATGTTATTTTTCCTTGAAATGTTATAGCATGTATAGATTTACATGTAAAATACACGATTACCATACAGACCATAACATATTTGAGACTCATCGGCACTGAGGTAAATAAAACTCGACATAGTAAATCTATATTTACGGGCGTCCTCTGCCTAAACACTTAGAATTACAGACTGCAATCACTTAGTCTTGTTGCTGTCTAAATTCAAAAAATTCAAGAATTTTCAGATAAACTGATAGAGAGCGCAATATATAAGGCTGTATCTTTTCCCCTTTAAAATATTTTCTTATTTGTACTTCTATGCATGAATTGAAAGCCTTTTAAGACTATGGAGTCATTTAACATTTGATTAATGTGATTAAAAATTTATGCCAAACTGGGATAAACCACAGAGCACGACTTGTGAACAGCAAATATACTACATGTTCATATTTCACTGCCCTCAGAAAATAAGATAAGAAGAGAACATAACACAAGTCCCGTCAGTACTCTTAGTACTTTAATTCAACTTCATCTGCGAAGAGTGCTCTCTCTTAGTACGAAATCTTCAACATAAGGAGGTGAAAAATTATTTGTTGGAAAATTTGGTTTGCGAGGGAGAAAGAAAGGGAATTCTATATTTTTAGGAGACCGTAACGGCAAAATTCAGCCTCCTCCTTATTTATCCATTTTGTTTGCTCTAAGGTAAGAACTGAAGTTCCGGGAAAGTAATGCTTTGGTGATTTTTTTGGTTGTGTGTAAAAGGGGGGAGACAAAACACATTTTAAACACATTTTAACTAAAACACATGCAAAATATTTAAATAAAGTGGGTCATATCATTATTGAAAAAAGTATGTCACACAAAAATGTTATTTAAAATATTAAAAGGAACCTGTTACAAGTAGGTATTTTGTAAAAAAAAAATGTATTTATTTATCCCATGATATACTGATATAGGGAGATGTTGCACTTGCAGTTCACAGATACTGTACTTTTTTTTTTCTCAAAAATTATTTTGTCTTTTAAAATCATAAAGAAATGATAACAACGAATGAATATTTTATGTTGTAGATGACCATATAAAAGCAGAGCAACATGAATTTCAACCGAATGCCTCTGCACCCCCAGTTTCCCTCGCCCTCACACCTGCCCCCCAATGCAGGCCCCCCACCCATGCCACCTAACCCTGGACACATACCCCAAGGCATGCCCCCACCCCCACACTTACCGCAGCACATGGGGCATGGAGGGGGGCACAGTGGACCAGACCTTGGGAGAAATGATGGCATGATGATGCAAGGACATTATACCAACCAGGTAATATTGTAATTCAGGTTATAGCATTTGTTATTTGATGGGCTTTTGAAATGTTTTGAATCGCTAAATTTAAGTTAAAATGTACATTTCAATTTAATGAAAACCTTATTCCTTGGAACGACTTTACTTTACCGGTCCCCAGAAAAAGGTGCTAAAATGTAGTGTCGCCGAAGGCGACTTCAGTATATATGAGATTGCATGAGTGATCGAAAAAAAAATAAAAATATGAAGTTTTTGGCCATTTTGACCCCAAAATCGAATTCTACGGTTAAAAGTTTAGTTTAAGACATTTAGACAAAATCTTCAGGGAAGATGCTAGACTAACCCTAATCTGACAAATAATGTGTGAGGAATAACCCTAATCTCTTGGATGGATTCGAGACTAACCCTAATTAATCGCATACTTGTGCAAGGACTAACCCTAATCTCTCAGGTAGGTGCAAGACTAACCCTATTCAGTCGAAAAGTGTGCAAGTTTAATCCTTATCAGTTGAGTGACGTAAATGTTATGTCATAGTCCAATGAGTGCAAGGATCTTGCGGATCTGGGGACCGGTAAAATAAAGTCGACCCTTATTCCTTTATCAGAGTAAATTTTTTTAGCAGAAAATCTTTCAGAAATTGTTTTCTCTCTTGATCGAGCTGCTGTGTTTCATTTTATCCTAAATTAAGATGTAAAGATAAATGAGAATCTTTCACAATAAGTTTTTTAACTTGAGCTGTGGTGTTTCATTTTATCCTAGAATGTACAATTGATAACTGATGTCTTTTAGATATAGTTTTCTAACGCTAACTCCTGTTTAATTATTTCACTGTAGGATGTATATACCAGTGGAGGGGATCTTAACCAGGATTTTATGGAGATGAATAACATTCTGGTGGACGGGGGGGATAGGTTTGGTGTGTCCACGCTCTGCTACGATACTCAGGAATTACTCTGGATGGGCAACCAGGGGGTGCGTATGAGAAATTATTCAGAATACTGTAAACCGCAACTACATGTAGTATTCACGTCATCTTTTATGTGTAGTTTGTTAGTCTGAAATCAGTCCTCAACGATTTGTTTTTTGTAACACGGAGCAAACATTCTCTACAAAAACGAAACAAAATAAGTGGTTTGCAAAATTTAATATTTGCATGAGCAGATTGTGAAACATTTGTGAAATATTTCTCGCACATGTTTAAAGGTTGGTTTAAAATTATGTCTTTGGGTTTATTTATAGAAATACAATTTTAAACTAAAAGAAACTATATTGCGTCTACAGTGGTAAAACTTGTCTAATTTTGGCACTACTTGTTCCAGAAAAATGCCTAGATAAGACAACATTTTGGATAAGATAATATTTTCATCATAGACTTTTATGGAAAGGGGCTTCAAGTTTAAAGATATTGGGCAAGATTTCAGAATATACAACATTCGGATTTAACAAGTTTGAATGTTTTATATGTTTTATCATATAGGGTCATGTGACATCATACTTCGGATTAGAATTACAGAAGTACACATCCTTTCAAATTCACGTGAATGAAGACGTTCGACAGATTGTCCCGCTGGCGCGAGGAGTTCTCTCCCTTACTCAGAGTTGCCTTGCCTGTAACAACAGGAGAGGGGTTCCCATATTCACTTACAGGTAGGCCATGAAAGTAGCAGAAAGGTAGAAATGTTGATGGAAGGTTATTTAATATCTGTGGTTGCAAAAGAGTGTCACAGGTGGTGAAAAAAGTCTCGTCTCAACCGGGACTGAACCCAGGGTCTCTGGCGCACCGTGCCAGTGCTCTAACCAACTTATCTATTGAGACCCGATATATTGACTGACTTTCACGCACTGTAAACCCAGTGACATATTCACCCTCTTCATAGAAATTCGTCTCCAAATTCTATGAGTTAAGAAAATGCAAGAAGCATATTTCAAGGAAACAGTGGGTTTTTTCATAGGGCGCCAAATGTCACTAACCAACTGAGCTATTGACTGACTTTCATGCACCTGTGAACCCGGTGACAAGAGTATGAAATTATCAGTGAAATATATGCTAAAGGGGCATAATTCTGATTTAGATTCTGTTTGTTTGTTATGTTATGTAAGCAATGTCTTAAAATTTGAATGTATTATGGACTCTGATGCTTGTTTTATTGTAGATTATTAATTAGGCTATCTAAATTTAATTCCCTGGTTCTCAGGCCAATTTTCTCCAAAACAGATGCGGGAGGGCGGCATTTTATTTTTAATTTTATTGGCAATAAAGTAGATGAGGGAGGTATTTTTTTTAATTTTAATTTCCGAATTTTCTTTAACATAAAGATAATTTTTTTAATCACAGATATACTTTCCATTTCTGGTCAAAATTTCTGCTTTATCCATTGCTTAACAGCGTGTAAACATCGTAGGTAATGTCCTAGAATGTATTTTCAAACGAAGTAGCCAAAATCTCATTGTAAATGGCTACCGGAAGTGATATTTGAATACTAAAGTACGAAACAAATGAGGTCGGAATTTTTTTTCCCGGATTGGTCTCCGCAATACCAACTTTTTATTTTATCAAAAATACAATAAAATCGGCAATGCGGCTACCTCAAAACGGATGCGCGCGGGCCTGAGAACCAAGATTTCAATTTTATATGGCCTTAATGGCTTTATTTATTCTTACTTTAATATTTTTTTTCCTTTTCAGAGGAAAAAACCACATGTGAACCTACATGTATAATAATATATCTAGTTTTTACATACTATTAGAATCACTTTTCTGGGTGTAATTAAACTTAAGTAAAAGCTTATATATATTTGTTTACTTTAGTATCTTGAAGGTTAACATGTAGAATACAAGGATTATGTTGATTTGAGTCTATACATGTAGCCCCAACTGTAATATTGGCTTCTAATTTTTTTCTATAATACTGTACCATATATTGTATTATAGTATACCATTCACTTAAAGTCATTCATTTGATATTTGCTGTGTATAAAATTGTAGAGGGCCGACAATGCACAACATGCAGTGTATGATGATGACGGGACCCTCCACGGTAATCATCGGAGGTCACCAGACAAAGGTCATAGAGATAGAGGTCGAACACAAGGAGGTCATTAGAGAGGTGAAGGACTTAGTCATAGCAACAAAATTAATTCAGTTTTATATGTCTCTCAGTACTGTAAAAATAGAATATTCAGTGGGGATTGAATTTGAATTTCATCTATTTCGTAGATAATTTTTAGCATCAAGAATTAATCTCTAACTATAGATTTTTAACATTCATTGTTTTGTCTTTGTTTTAAACAAAAAAATTAATGTAGGTATAAATATTAATAAACAACATATTATCTTATATAATCAACAACATTTTATCCCCATGAAAAATTTTGCCTATGTATAAACATGTTGTGTACCTAGGAAAGTTGTTTTAGAAAAAAATATTTCTCTGCAAAACCAAAAAAAAAAAAAAAAATGAAATCTCAGAGAAAATATTTCTATTTGTAAACAGGTGGATATTCCTGAGCCAGGCTGTGCTATATTAAGAGGCACCAACAAGTACATCTGTGCAGGGGACACTGCAGGAAAGGTACAAGGGAAACGTTCTGAGGGGCGGGGGTGGGGAGAATTGATAATTTTGGGAATGAGACCACTTCAGGTTATACATGTATGTAAGACTATCTATTTTTTGATAATAATGTAGAATGTATTGTTCAGAGTGAGGAGTTTTGAAGTATTTATATGCATGTATATTTCCACGTAAATTTACATATTAAACTTAATTTCATTGATGAAATAGGATGATGATACAGTGTGTTGTTTTATTATCTTGTGTATTTGAATTTTACCCTCTCAGGTGACCCTATTTGACCACGGGACCATGAAACCGGAGCACGTTCTGGATGCCCATACTGGTACCCTGTCCGACTTTGATATACAAGGCAATCTCCTGGTCACCTGTGGGTTTTCAACAAGGTAATGTACAATGTTAAAGAGGCTGGGTGGTCGTGGCCATTTTTAGACTATTTTGATCTCCTTTAGAAGAAGAGCTCCATATAAAGATATAATTAAATAATCAAATTTAAAACCTAAAATTTATGAAATTTTTCTTTGCCAGATGATAGTTGAAAGCTCAAGATATAATAAACTTCGGTAACTCGACATCGGATATGTCGACAACCTGGAATATGTCAATGTCCGTCCGCGGTCCCAGCATTATTTACTATATAAATGATTGACAAAAACTCTGATATGTCGACCTCGGTAATGTCGACCACCCCGCTGATCTCGACATATATTCACAGTCCCAAGAGCAAAATTTACCTGGTATATGTCGACATTGGGGCAATATTCTGCTCTAATTGTTTGTCAGATGGTCGCTCGTCATGCATGGACGACTCCGTGTCTCTCGATGTCGTCAGAAATTCACACCTTTCACACCCATGTTTCCACTACATACTGCTTTGTAGAAATGTGTTTGTAGAGAAATCCCAAGCCCCCTCGGTGTCTTTGAGACGTTATAATTGTTTAATGTTCAGCTTTAGTAGTATCATTGATAAATATTTACATCCACTGCATGAATATTTTCTCCTTTATTTCTTAAGAAACCCCATTGCGTTCATCACTGCATAAACTACAGTAGGCATGTCGCCGGTACAGATTTCTTAATCAGTGGCTGTTCCATCAATGAAACGTATAAAGACGTTCGCATCATTAATACAATAATTAATCTTTTTAATCCTACTTTAATTGATTATTTAAACAGATATAAATATAAACAATAAAATGTCTTTCTTTGTTTGTTATTACTGGAATGAACGGTCGCAGCTATTGCAGAAAAAATTCACATAACCCGCTTATGCGTGTTATGTATTTTTTCTGCAACAGCTGCTTCCGTTCATTCCAGTAATAACAAACAAAGAAAGCATTTTATTGTTTAAATCTTCTCGATTCTGCTTAAATGTAAAACCGTTTATTTATGTCTAAATCTAACTAAACCTTAAAAAATTGTTAAAAAGTAACTGAATAACAGTGAACAATATTCACATTGAATTCAATTTAATTTAAAAATTGAGGTAAAAATGCATTCAACAGGAAGCAATCAAATCTACAACATGCGCGACTATTGCATCAGCCGTAAATGTATGTGTAACATCATTAAGTTTGTTTAATGCGCAATTCCAATTAAATTTTGGTTTGAAAATGAATTTGAAATTATTGATGAATAATTATGAAATAAAAAAAGAAATGAAATGAAATAATTTTTAAAAATATACGCATTAATTTTTTTTTTCTCAGAAGTCGACTTTGTACCGTTCCAGTTTGGAGTTTATAGAGCGCATTTCGTATCCTGTTCAGACAGAGCTAGTTGCACATGGATCTAATGCTGGTTTAGTGGAAGGAAAACTGTTTTTAGTAAATTGAGAAGATTTCAATAAAAAAGAAAGCAGTTCATAAATTTCATTTGAGAATAACTTATTAGATTTTGTAATAAATATAGAGTGATAGCCGAAACAAATGAGTTACAGTCTATTGAAGACATGTAGGAAGTTACACGTCTGTTCAGTTGAGGTCTACGGTTTTACTATGCAGTAAAATTAAGGACGTCGAGTCTCGACTCTGATATCTCGACACCTCGGATATCTCGACATTTTCCGATTGTCCCGTCGATGTCGAGATAACGAAGTTTACCTGCATATCTAAAAAAAGTAATTTATATCTGGTGGTTAATAAAAAAAATAATCTGTTGACCCCCTAGCCTCCTTAAATCCTCTTCTTAGTACAGTGAAAAATGTCTAATCTGACACTTGTGCAATTCATCACACTGTGAATTCTGATTTTTTAAAATTTATTTCCCATTTTACAATTTTTTATGTAAAACACATGAAAAATTGTAAAATGGGAAAGAAATTTAACGTGAAATCCCACCTGGTCTATTCTGATATAGAATTGATCTTCCAGTGTATGTCGTATTAGGTTTCACTGCACATACACAACTAATACAAGTTGTCTTTCTTTCTGCTATCATTTGTTAATTTTTCTCAAAGTTATCTCTTAAAAGCACATTAACAAATAATGATTGATGTTGTAGTATGCAATACTCTGTACTTACACAGTAATTTGTTCTTGGTACAAACACAACTACAAGTTTTTTTTTATTTCTGCTATCATCTGTTTAAGTCTCAATCTTTTCACAGAAAAGTCGTCTAAATGAGCAATTTTAATGAATAATAATGAATGATGTATTATTATTAACAGACACAGTAACTTGACGGCCGACCGATTCCTGATGGTGTATGATCTGAGAGTCATGAGAGCCATGGCCCCTATACAAGTCATCATAGACCCCATGTTTCTACGATTCGTGTCCACGTACAATAATAAAATGGTCATCACATCTCAGGTACGCTGGACAGTTTCTGATTTCTCTGTTAATGAAATCAGGAGATAATTTTAACGGTAATCAAGCTCAAAAGGTCATTGAAACTATAAAAATTGGGAGCAGAGCTAACTTGGGACCTTTATAATATTGGGGTGGGATCAGTTGCCATGGAGGAGTAAGCATTTCCTACCGACTGGTCACATCTACCATGTGCTCCTTGACATGATCAGGCAAAAAGAAAAATACCTAACACAATTCAGTAATCCCTATGTAACAATTTTGTTTCTGAAAATGTCTGAGGGATAAGATACACTGTTTAAGCCACTTTTTTTTCTGTTTATGCATACAAGTTAATGGAAAGCTTGAAATTGTTTTAATCTATATTCTGGAATTGATACATGTAGCTGCAAGTATAGAATTAGATTCAATGATATCTTGCAGTGAATGACATTCTGAGAAAAGTAATTTTTACTTTAAATTTGTGAAATAGTCTCTCTTGATAAGTTTAAATATTCTGTTATTGTAAGCTATTCTGCAGTTCCTTGTGTAAAAGTGCCTGCAGTTTTTTGTATCTTATGAACTGTTTTAACGGATTCTTGTAGGCAGGCCAGTTTCAGATCATAGAGACGACCGCCATGACTCCGTCCTCAATGAATGTCTACCCCATCAACACCCACGGTAGTCCCCTGCTCAGCTTCGACATCTCTAACAGCTGTCAGGCGCTGGCTTTTGGAGACTCGGGAGGTAGGAATAAAATCTCTGCTCTTTGGAGAAAGTTCTGCTTTTTTTTTTAACTCTTCCTCCCTTTCCCCCCCCCCCCCCCCCCCCCCCCCCAATTTCTTTCATTGGATTATTCCAGGCTCAAAGAAATAGTAGAGAAAATTTTAGGAAAATAATATTTCTTTTTAAATTCTGTGTAGATACAAACTTGAATGCATCAATGTGTTTGAGAGCATTCCAATCTCCTAAACCATGTTTGTTCCCATGGAAAAATATTAGACGATGACTACTGTCGTCATATGTTAACTGTATATGGTTATCTGAATGTAATATCATTGTAAAAAATTAGTATCAAATAACTACAGTAAATGTAAAGGCATCATATGGCTAATTTGTTTATGCTATTTTTAGTAACACTGACTCTTAAATTTATTTTTAGGCTATCTGCATTTGTTTGCCCTTGGTGAGCACCCTTGCTACAACCAGTACCCAGAGCAGACAGAATTCCCTGATCCGGTAAGTCAGCTTGTTTACTTTAGGCCTTATTGCATTGTAAACCAACTTCAATTCTGTATGTCAACTTGTTCACCCTACTGCATTGTAAACCAACTCTAATTCTGTATGTCAACTTGTTCACCCTACTGCATTGTAAACCAACTCCAATTCTGTATGTCAACTTGTTCACCCTACTGCGTTGTAAACCAACTCTAATTCTGTATGTCAAGTTGTTCACCCTACTGCATTGTAAACTAACTCTAATTCTGTATGTCAACTATGTGTAATTCTTTCAGAAAAAGATGAAACATAGAACAATTCTTTAATTATAATAATTCTTTGATTAGTCTCTGTTTGTATTCTAGATTGAGCCCATTCAGCCAATACACATCACGAATGATAAATTCGTTGATTGTTTTCTGCTTGTATTCTTTATTGAGCCCATTTAGCCCATCCACATCACAAATGAAAAATTCTTTGGTCGATTTCTCTTTGTATTCTAGATTGAGCCCATACAACCCATTCACATCACAGATGAATACACCCCATACTCCATTATCCCCATGATGTACCCCACTAATGGAACCCTGCTCTCTGATTGGCCAGAATACCTGTCTCAGAGAACATACAGGTAAATTATACCATTACTTAGGGGAACTTAAAGGTAAAACTCAGACATACTGCTTTTAAAGGTGCTTAGAATGAAGTGCAAGGGATGGGCTTTTTTGCCTAATTGTCAACATAATGCGTTATATATATTAGTCTTGAAATAAGTTTAAAACCCACAGGAAATGAAAATGACTTTGCTGGAAGCGTCAATTTATTCTTGCATGTGTTTATTTATATACGTCATTTACCAGTAAATCAAAATAAATGGTACATCTTCACATTTAATAGGTTTTTCTTGCATGTTTTCTTCCATTTGCAGTTTTCAGAGGTGAGGCAGGGCATCAACATATAAAAATTATTTATTTAAAGGAAGTGCTAGACTCCATTATCACATTTATTTATTTATCATCATTAAAATGTTGAAAGTTAATTACAAGACATTTCATATTCACACTAACTTTACTAAAGATTTACTTTTTTCCATGGGGTCATAATTCCGCGGAATCTCTATTTCTGTTCAATTCGTTGATAGAAAATTATGCGGATATCTTAAGACTCTCATTATATGCCTTATATATGTCTAAAGTTCGATGGAACACATTTCTGCAGAAAATTTGTGACAGCGTACATAGCGTAAATTATTACCATGCAGAAAAAAAAGTACTTCTACAGTAGCCTGCATGCAGTCTAAAACTTTTCTGTTCTTTGGACAGGTCACTCAGATATGACGAGTTCTATTATCTTTTTTAGAAAACCCAAGCCCCTGGATGCAGACATCTTGCGGTCCATGAAAATGCAGCACAATGTGGGATACGCCCAAAACCCGGGAAAAGAGAAACGGAACCAGATACCATACGTACAGGTTAATGAGAAGTCCAAGAAAGGCAAGGGGGCAGTACCTGAATCCCCGATCGGTAGAAGTATGCATTCATTTTTGTTACACTATACAATAGGGCAATTTCAGTTCTCTCTCTGCATCCAGCTGCCTTTCATAAACCTGTCTAGCTAATCACAAAAATGTAAACAAGTCAAAACAAAAATTAAAACATGAATTTTATAGTCAATAAAATTACATCATTCTAAGGATAGATTTCATAAATCAATTTTTCTTATTAAAAAGTCTATCTCAATCTGATTCTGTCAAAATCCAAGGCACATATGAATGCTAAATAGGTGCTAAACATAGAAAAAAAAACCTGGAATGGAAAAAAAACTTTCGAAGTTCCTAAACATTTGGTATCCAGGACATAAAAAAATGAGCATGGATAGTGGAAACACAAAGCATGTGTCCAAATGAAGTGATTCCTTGTTATTTCAGTAATGTAGATTTACATAAAACTCGCATACATCAAAATGCCAGGGACAGACAATTTCACTTCATTATAAGCGTAATTCATTATACACGCTATTTGTTAAATTGACTATATAATTTAAAGGTACGAGAAATGAAAATCCCTTTGGTTAAACCATCAATTCATCATAAGTGTGTTCGCTATAAACATTTACTGTATTTTGAAATTTTGTTAAAATGTTGTGTCTCCTTCTCTGTGTTCTAACAGAAGTTTACTACATACATGTATGTCTTCCTTTTTGTTTTGAGATGCACTTACTTTGGCATACACTTGGAAATTCTTTTCTTTACCAGTGGATGACCCATTTATTAAAGTACCAAAGCGATTCAGAAAAGTGGATCTAAAGTACTCCAAGCTGGGACTAGAGGACTTTGACTTTAGACACTACAATAAGACACATTTCGCGGGTCTGGAGACCGACATACCTAACGCCTATTGTAACTGCATGCTTCAGGTAATGTACAAAATTATTCATTCGGGTTTTGCACATCAAATATACTCATGATGTTGTATGTCTAAAACTTACATGTGTTTAAGTTTAACAATGAGTTCATTTAACATTTTCGTCTGATGCAGTATCTGTATTTGTTTTAATACTTAAAAAAGAACATTAACAAATTCATGCACATACAACTCCTATTTTTTTAAGTCTCATCTTCTTACAAACAGTGTATCATCTGTGTACTGAATATTTTATTTAAAGTCCACTAAAAGAAATTAAATTCCCAAGGTAGACAACTCTCTTCCTATATCTTGGATTACTTCCCTTTACCAGGTGCTGTACTTTATTGAGCCTCTTCGCTGTTCTCTCCTGAGCCATTTGTGTGAGCGGGAATTCTGTTTGGCCTGTGAGCTTGGATTCCTGTTTCACATGTTGGACAACCAGAAAGGACAAACATGTCAGGTATTTATAAGCACACAATGAGAGTCAGACATTCAGAGGAGGTCTAGAAATTATTTCCCCAAATCATGTACATTTTAAAATATCATTATTTTGCCTTTTATCAATAGCCAAGTACAGTTAGACAGTGTCACTGTAAACATGTTTTTAATGAATTCACTTTAACAGCCTGTTGAATTTCATTCCTTATAGGATTTTTGTAAAATCATAAAAACCTGATTGATAACCTATTAGATATGATGGTGTATGTGTGTTTATAATGAATTGAAGTTTTTCATTTTTAACTCTTCAAACCTATATTTTATTTGATATTTATTTAGAAAAGATAATTTCAGTCCATTTACAATCAAAACAGAATCTCATAACTGGTATCTTCCCTGTGAACATAAAAAAAGTATCAACAGTTGGAATTTTTCTTTTTTTTTATCATATCAAAACCATTAACTTTCTCACAGATTGAATTTGCCTTTTTTATATCTTCCAGGCCAGTAACTTCCTGCGAGCCTTCCGGACTATCCCTGAGGCCTCAGCCTTGAGCCTCGTGTTAGCGGAGAACGAGGAGAATGACCCGAGAATCAATCTGTCTCGCCTGATACAGAGCTGGCAGAGATTCCTATATCAACAAGTTCACGCAGTAAGTGTTTATTTTGTGTTTCATCATCATAGCAAAAAGCTGTGTACAAAAGCTACAGTAAAACTCATTTAGTACGAACACGGATATCGCAAATACTCGCGGATGATAGCAAAGTTATCTTGGATCCCCAGCTATATAAATTTAAAGAATTCCTTATATGGATATAATGAATTACAGATAAAGCAAAGTAATTTTAAAGTCCCAGTTGCTTCGAGTTTTACTGTATTGGGGAGGTCTGGAGATATCCATATACTGGTTATCCGGGTATCTATCTTAGGACCCCATTGGAAATAAGCTCTCGAGCTTTATTGGGTTATCCTGGTATCTATCTAGTCACCTTGAATTTTAATTTATTTCTTTAAATATTATTACTTTAATTATTTATTTATAAAATCTTGATTGTCAACTTTCGTCTTTTATAAGATGATGTATAATTTTGTGTATTTGTTTTATGTATGACTTAAACCAAATAAATCTCTCTCTCTCTATATGTATATAAAAAAAAATACTCCTACAAGTAATAGCCTTGGTTAAAGTCCCTACGCTCCTTATATATACCTTGAGGCCAAGTACAAAAGTATTTCGCCACAAACCTCTAGTATGATGGAGTAGAGATATACTATATCCCATAAAATATCAATATGGATTTTAAAAATTAAACCAGGGATTCTTTTTTAATCTGTTAACTAATGTCTGGTAGATTCCTTTATTCAATGTATTTTGCAAACCAGTTTTCTTTAAAAAAAAAAAAAAAAAGGCAAGAGGGAAATATGATCACTTCAATTATTATACATGTAATTTGATCTTAATAACAAAATGACCTAGATACATATATTTTAGGCAGTACTGAATAACATGGAAGGTTATAATGCTTATGATTTTTGTTTCGTTCATCTGCATTAGACAATTTAAATAATCTGGAAAGGTAAAATTTGTATTTGCTTGTTTTTAGGAACTCTGTAACAAAAGTCAGCCAGTGAAAGAATCAAAGTCTGAAGAGAATCTGAACAAGTCTTCAGAGAGTTTAACTAAATCAGATGAAAACCTGTCTGAGCAGCTATCAGAGGTCAGCCTTAAGACAGAGGAAGTGTCAGAGGTCAGTCTAAAAACAGAGGAAGAGGCCTCAAAGCCTGAGGAAAAATCTGTGGAAACCACACCCCCCAAGTCCAAGAAGAAAAAGAAGAAGAAGGGGAAAAAGAAGGGGAAAGAACAGTTGGAGGAGGAAAAAGCCGAGAAAGAGACTGAGGGGGACAAGGGGTCAGAGACAGCTGAGGACGAGGGTAAAGAGGGGGACAAGTCAGAGGAAGGGTCAACAGACAATCCCTCCACTGAAAAGTAAGGCTTTAATGGTTAAACATTTACCTTACAAGTGAAAAGAGTTATCCCTCTTGGCACCTCCAACTGTTTTTCTTAGTCACTTTTTGTAATTTTACTTGCAATTTTACGACTTCTTTCCCAGAAACATTTAACCAGTACACAGCATTGTTAAGGCGACATAAAGAGGGCGGGGCTCAATTTATACGGGAAATGTTTATTGTGACATCACACCAAAATAGATATTTGGACATCCCTCATAATGCCAGAAAATGAAAATTATTTGCAAATTTAAACTGTATCAGCATAATAAACCAGGAAACTTTTCAATGCATTAAAAAAAGTTGCTAGAGAAATCTCAAATCACAGGTTTTAAACAAATTACTGATCGCAACGAACATGCCAACACGACATCATTTTGGTAAACATGACATATTTTAAATTATTCCATGTTTACCCCTTTATCCTGTGGATAGAGCTCATGTGATATTGTTTGAATAGTATTTACAGATTTTAGAGAGGCTATTGATACCAATGTTAAATCTTTGTTTAATGTGATTATTCCATAATTATCGGGAGTTTGTATTTAATTTTACCTTGTTTTTGTTTACAGGTTTGGCATATTTTGCATCGAGTAGCTTAATCAAATCGCCTTTTTTGCAAGGGCATACATTTAGTAGACCTTAACCATCTTTATACCCCCCGCAAACGAAGTTTAGGGGGGGTATATTGGAATCACCATGTCCGTCTGTCCGTCTGTCTGTAGACGAGACTTTGTCCGGACCATTACTCAGAAACTAATGGAAGGATTTGTCTGAAAATTTGTACACATATTATTTACCATATGAAGTTGTGCACCTGATATTTTCATCTTGATTGGATTATTATTTTGAATTTTACAGGTGTTTTTTCATTTCTATTTTGTGGTTTTGTCTTGACCGTTTCTCAGAAACTATTGCAAGGATTAATCTGAAAATTTGTACACTCATTATTCACCATATGAAGGTGTGCACCTGGAATTTTCAACTCTTTTTGTTAATTTTTTTGCATTTTACAGGTTTTTTTTTTTTATTTAATTGACTTGTTCATTTTGGGCTCATGTATAAGGTTTGAGATATAGAATCTAGAATATCTGCTCAAAAATACTACAGCTTAAAACTACTCATTAAAACTTAAAAAAAGAAACATCATCAAGTGTTAAAAACACTTTTTACATTGCACAGAAGATAATGTAATTTCATTTGTCTCTTGGGAATAATGTCTGGACATGCATCCAGTTAAAAATAAATTAATGAGTTTGGTGTTGGAAGTTGTTAAGGCATATCTCTTATCAAGCGTGTGTGTGTTATCTTTCTCCAGGGAATAAGGCACAAGAATGAAAGATCTCTCTTCTCTTATTCTCTTAATTGTAATTTATTGTCTGTCAAAGCACTTCATTACTGGATGACCAGCTCTTTATTTTCAAAATGCATTTCAAATTGATATGTCAAGATTAATTTGATTTTGTATAATGGTTTTTTTTTCAACAATCAGTTTGCATAGTGACATAACACATAATTGCAATATACTTTTTTAATGCAGTAATAAAAAAAAAAAATAATATGAAAAAATTATAAAAAAAAAAAATGGTACAATGGAATAAAAATGTATTAGCATTGATGTTTCATTTGGTTGCACATTTGTTTCATTCATTAAGAAACATGATGAGCAATTATATTTCACTGCAAATTTTTGTAAGTAAATTGTGAACACCTCTAGATCCATAAAGTATTTTTGAATTTGCACCTTCTCTGAAAAACCCAGCGGGGGGTATTTGTCCCTATTGGACAGTTCTAGTTGGAATATAAATAAAGAATATTTTCCTTAACTTGAAAAGTGCTGCTGCTTTCTTTAAATTGAGAGTGTGACTTGATAAGTACACAAAATAATTGGTAATGGTCAATCATAATTTTGACATGAGCCTACTTACTTGAAATTTTGATTAATAGAATGTGAATTCTATTTAGAGCAGCAACACTTTACAGAAAGTACAAAGTAGGCAAAAACAAATAACAAATTAAATTTCTAATTTCAACTAGGGTATGCCCTTGAGATATTGAAATTTGTTTATGACCTATATTCAGTACATATACCGGTACATGTACATAGCATTTATCATGTGTCACAGTGACTGTCCATGGATGGCACCAAACTTAATTCAATACAGGGTTGGTTATACTCTGTTATTTCAATAAGTATTTTTAAGTTATGTGATGATAAAATGACTTTATTAAACTAAATCCAGTTTTAAAAAAATCCTGTTTTTAGCAGTCTGTATTCTGTTGATTTCTTCATAGTAAACCCCAACTGTATTAGTATTATCAAACTTCTATTAATACACATACATGTATTCAAATGATGGAGAAACAGGGTTAAAATTTAGACCCTTAGAAATTCTTGAGATGGGATTAGATGCCTAGGGGGAGAAAGCAGCTGATGTTGATTGGTGTATATGCACCTACTGTCCTTCATTATAGCTCTTTATAAAAGTTATAAAATACATTTTCCCTTGGGGTGAAAAAATGAGGACCTATCTACTTGGTGCATAAAAAACAGAAAAGTTTTTTATTTTTTCTATGTAAACGAATTTTTTAAACGTAATTAATTTTTTATAATATTTCTTCAAACAGAACTGAGGAAAAGTCATCGATATCTGAAATCTTGGGATTCAAGATTGTGACGACCCTGAGGTGCCGCTGTGGACAGGAGACCCAAAGACAGTCTGATACCAACATCATAAACCTGAGCTACCCTGACTGTAACCCTCCAGGTAAACTAGATACTGACATCATAAACCTGAGCTACCCCGACTGTAACCCTCCAGGTAAACTAGATACTGACATCATAAACCTGAGCTACCCCGACTGTAACCCTCCAGGTAAACTAGATACTGACATCATAAACCTAAGCTACCTCGATTGTAACCCTCCAGGTAAACTAGATACTAACATCATAAACCTGAGTTACCCTGACTAACCCTCCAGGTAAACTAGATACTGACATCATAAACCTGACGTACCCCGACTGTAACCCTCCAGGTAAACTAGATACTGACATCATAAACCTGACGTACCCTGACTGTAACCCTCCAGGTAAACTAGATACTGACATCATAAACCTGACGTACCCTGACTGTAACCCTCCAGGTAAACTAGATACTGACATCATAAACCTGAGCTACCTCGACTGTAACCCCCCAGGTAAACTAAATACCAACATCATAAACCTGAGTTACCCCGACTGTAACCCCCCAGGTAAACTAGATACTGACATCATAAACCTGAGCTAACTCGACTGTAACCCTCCAGGTAAACTAGATACTGACATCATAAACCTGAGTTACCCTGACTGTAACCCTCCAGGTAAACTAGATACTGACATCATAAACCTGACGTACCCTGACTGTAACCCTCCAGGTAAACTAGATACTGACATCATAAACCTGACGTACCCTGACTGTAACCCTCCAGGTAAACTAGATACTGACATCATAAACCTGAGCTACCTCGACTGTAACCCCCCAGGTAAACTAAATACCAACATCATAAACCTGAGTTACCCCGACTGTAACCCCCCAGGTAAACTAGATACTAACATCTTAAACCTGAGTTACCCTGACTGTAACCCACCAGGTAAACAAGATACCAACATCATAAATTAGATACCAACATCATAAACTTGAATTACCCCAACTGTAACCCCCAGGTAAACTAGATACCAACATCATAAACTAGATACCAACATCATAAACTAGATACCAACATCATAAACTAGATACCAACATCATAAACCTGAGTTACCCCAACTGTAACCCCCCAGGTAAACTAGATACTAATGTCATATTAAGCCTGAGCTACCCAGACTGTAACCCCCAAGGTAAGACTAAGAAGAATTTTGTGACAAGGTGTCAGCATGGGCATATATATTTGTCTCATTTACACATCTGTTTTCTATACTTTTGCATGTACATGTATATAGTATTTAGCTGATTTTTGGTACACAATCAATCAATTTTGATTTTAAATGGAATTCTGATATTAACATATTTTATATGCTTGCTAGAATTTTTATCTGCTTTATTTACAATTCCTATATGTGTCGTTAATTTTTCTTAAAATTTGTTTTTCAGGCAGCAATAGGCCCCCTTTTGAGGTGCCTTTCTGTGACGTCCTTAAGAGTACGCTGACAGCAGAACAAAACATGCAGACCTGGTGTAATGTGTGCGACCGGTATCAACCCCATGTAAGATCACATGTGCAAAGTGTCTCTAAATATTTAAATTTACTCAGATTAAGATTGGATTGAGAGCCTAAAATGAGTCATTTATAAAATACTTTGGAATCGTTGGGTTTCAGGATGGCTCAGTTTTCGTGAAATTCATGGGTAATTCTCATCTGCAAATTAATGTTCTCCACAAATTAAGAAATTAGGGTTACAAAGTCAATTTTCCTTTGCAAGAAATAATGTCCCCACAACCTTGTTCAATATAAGCGATCCACCAAAATTGGCCCCCATGAATTTAAAGGATTTCAGTCTTAAGACAATAGAGTATTGTTGACCTGGTTTCCTCTTCTTTTGACAGACTCAGATTAAAACCATACAGAGTGTACCTGATGTGGTGGCGGTCAACTGCCACATAGAGAATGCTCGAGACTATGAGTTTTGGAAAATGCAGCACATGGTAAGTAATATGTCCTCCTTGTTTTTGACATGTGGTGTGGATATTTCCTGTTTGAATTTTTTTAAAAAATGTGCATTTTGTATGTAAGTGAGTGTATTTACCATGGATCATCCAGGCTTTGTGTGATTACATGACCTACTAATAGACATGCCTATCCAGATAAATGTTTTGAAAATTAGACATAATTTCTTGAAATTTTTGCATTTGCAAATTTTTTTTGCCCTCATATAAAATTCTTTCACCAATGCACAATTCAAAATGGAAGACATCACTCTTTGTTTTTTTTTTTTTAGATTTTAAAACAACGTAAGGAGGAGTACAATGAGTCTTCGTCACAGACAAGCTTTATGAATGCCCCTGGAGGGAACCCTGTCATGTGTCGCTATGGTAACGCCTGTCGAAGAGGGGGGTGTAAATTCAGGCACGAGAGAGACATGCTGTAAGCAAAAAATATATTTCTTTAAGCCTAGGATTTATTGGAATATTTTTGAATGTGCAAGAAGGTGGTCTTCAGTATTATTAAGATTCCATTAATTTTTAGCTCACCCTAGTGAAGGCCAAAGTTAACTTTTCTGGTCAAAATTTGTTAAGAGTAGACATCTATAATTGTATATGCTCTGTTTGGCTTGGTATTTGGACATTTTTAAACTTGTTTGTAAGAACCATTTTGCACGAAGGACATGACCTCTTAGAGAAAGGGTGGGTGGATTGGGGGAGGTCAGGGGATAATAAATGCATTAAATTGTGTGAAAATACCCTTGAATCTCAGGACAAGAAATAAAAAACTTTAAATTAAAAAACCCTAAAAATATGTTAAACTGTGCAAATCATGCTACCCTTTACCCTCAACCCCAATCAAATGGATGGCAAGTATTTGATGGTTAAGATTTTTATAATGTATTTTATTATAAAAATTCTTAATAAATATGAACATACAATGTGACACAAGCTTCCTTGTGTTGCCTTGACCTTAATTGTTTATAACTATCAGAAGCGATGTTGAATGACAAAAAGCTATGTGACTCAGGTGAGCATTGTGGGTCATGGGCCTTTTTTTTACTTTTTCCTAGTGACCCCGCAGCACACAACTATGATGAGGACATCGACTGTCAATGGATTCCCCTAGGCTTAATGATGGACCTACATCCAGACGGAACTCTCAATGTAGAGGAGTACCCAGATGATGTAAGTTAACCTTGAAGGAAAGGTAAAGTTGTTACCTATAGCATGTATAGCCAACTTTAAAAAAATGTTCGGTTGCAGTCTCCTTACCAACTTGCAAAAAAAAGACCCGACTTAAAACTCTCTTTGACCTTTTGGAAACAATAAATTTCATTAATATGCATTCTGGAAAATAGTTTGTTTGTTTGTTTTTTTTTTTTGGAAAAATTCAGCATTGATGTTGAAATTTTGTGGAGAATTAATTCCTGCATACATGTGTACTTTTTTAAAATCCTGAGTCGGGAGAGGGCAAACAAACATTATTTAATGTTGGCCTTGCTGCTTTCAGCTCTCCAATTGATTGATTGAGTAGTGTGGGCTTTCAGCTCTCTGATTGGCTCAGCTCTCTGATTGGTTGAGTGTTATGTGTTTTCAGCTCTCTGATTGGTTTATTAGTACCGGTATGTGTTTTCCAGATCTGTTACCTGTACAGATTTCAGAAGAGCTGTATTTGCTTGCAATTGGTTGATCAATGTTTTCTTCAATTTTGAAGTGTCAATTTATCCAATTAACACTTAATTTATGATTCTGTTTATGCATTTTTAATTACATGTAATGAATGACTGAATTTCTTTAAGTTAATTGTACATGACTGTATAGAGCTTTTGCCCTCTAAATGCCCTGTAAGCAAAAGATATATTTTCCGGTATATACGTGTATAACTGCCTGTTGCCCAATTTGAGACTCGTATAAATCTTTTTTGTAATTTTCATTCAATTTGATAAAACTTCAATGAGGTAGTGTTTTAAAAATTAATAACTCTACTATACAGATTTTTAATGTATTACTTTAGCATTGTTTACATTTATTTCATGAATCACTAATTGTTTACAATTTTATTTCATGAATAACTAATTGTTTACATTTATTTCATGAATCACTAATCCAATGATTACAATATGTATTTATCATCCTAATCAATTGATGTTATTTAAAAATATGTGTGCTGTCTTATTGGCTACAAAAGTATAATTTCCTTTCAGGAGGCACTAGGAATTGCTTAATTATTATAAGAATCAGTTTTACACTGTATCACAACTTGATTGATTGTTTTATTAGGATACCCAAGTCAATAGATTTGTTGTTATCACCATACATGCATTTTTCACCTCTATAAACTTTATAACCTCAGTTGTCAATTTTATTTGGTATGGGGAAAATTGTCGATTTCAGGGATTACCCTTGTTTAGGACCCAAACCGTGAAAATTCATGTGCTATGAACTGTAAACCAATTATTATTTGTGTCATCTTTTATTTGCAAAATCAGTCTGAAACTTGCATTTAATTTTGGTGACCTAGGGAAAATTCTGTAAAACTACACAGCAAAATTTATGATTCGGGGCAGTAAATATTTGCCTAAGAAGGTCGCAGTACTTGTGGAAATTTATGACACGCAAAAAAACCCCCTGGTTTACAGTACTTAATATATTTCCTGAATCTACCATTCAGACTTCTTTTGATGTGGTGATTATTTGCAGGGTGTCTTTTTGTGCATGATTTTGACTCTTAATTAGAGCTTGGAGATATCATGTTTAGCAGTCAAACGATATATAAGTTTTTGAAAATTCTTCCTGAATGTCCTGTCTGAATTGATAATACACAATGAATATGTACCCTGGTAGTAAGCTTGCTTCTAGGTTGTAATGTTCATCCCCCTCCCTCTTTCCAATTTTGATTTCAGCTGGTTCAATTAATTCACAATTTAATTGTCACATTGACAGCTTCCACTTGTCTGTACTGTATACACAATTTCATCAGGGGCATAAAAAAATAAATTGAGGATTAATAACATTTTCTTTCCAACTTGTTTAATTTCAGCAACCAGTCCCTCGAGACGCTGCCCCGACAAGAAAGTATTACGAGATTTTGGCCGTGATTTATCACATCCGAGACGAGAAGACCGCTGGGAACTTGGTGACCTGTATTAATGTCGGGGAAACGTACCACCAAAGGAAGGAGAAAGTCACTTGTACCCAGTGGTACTTGTTCAATGATTTCTCCATCTTGCCAATAGAAAAGGTCAGTCATATTGCAAGGTTGACCACATCTTCATTTTTAAATACTGTAGAAGTACTTTTTTCCGTGTGGTATTATTTTACGCTATGTACGCAGTCACAATTTCTCCACGGAAATTTATCCCATCGTACTCAATATACGTATAAGGAATATAGTGAGAGTTCAAGAAATCTGCGTAATTTTCTACCTGCGGACTAAAGAGAAATAGAGATTCTGCGGAATTATGACACCGTGGAAAATAGTACGTCTACAGTAAGCTGAAAAATCACTTTTCATGTGCAAGAACTTCTTTTTTCACGTAATTATGAAAAAAGAATGTGCTCTTGAAAATTTCATTCTTGTGTTCATTTGTATCTTAAAAATTACAAAGAGAAGTAATCAAAATTTGTGAAAATGTGGTCTCTTGAATAATAAGTAAATGTCTTGACCATATCATGAAAATAAAGGTGTCGCAAAAAGTTGATGATCTAAAGAATTCATGCCCCAAAAATACAACTAGCTATAAAAGAATATTTGGCCATTTTCATGTTTTTGTTGTTAATTTGAAAAATGTTACCTTGGTCTGAAAATTGAAGAATTAAGTCAAACAGATCAAGATTTCATTTTCCTTCATTGATATTACTTGATTTTGCTCTTTATTCTAATACAAAATTACACATTCATTGATAAAATGTGATTTCATTAACTTGGAAATGATTAGTATGTAGAAACAACAGGCATACATTATAATGGCATCGAGCTCTTGTGCTCGAATGCCATTTAGCGGGTGCCCAGACTTTACATGACTGAATGTGTCAGTCCGTGTATGCATCTGCAAAAGAAAAAAAAACAATAAACATTAAAACAGCGATTTCTTTGAAAATTTTCACAATGAATAATAGCTTGAAAATAAAATTGCATCAATTATAATTACAAATTATTCTGTCACATAACAAAAATACCTTGTCCTATTTTCACACAAGAAAAACGTGAAAATTTCTCGCGGATGAAGTCCTAAAGAAAGGCTATGTTTGAATGACATATGAATGACATTTACGGAAGATAACCATGTACTCGCACACAACTTAATACTGTAGATCACTAATTATTCGCGACACCTTATTTTCGCGAGATAGTCATTGACTCATGATTAGAGATACAAAATTTTCACGAAGTGTGGTTATTGTTCTATATCATCTTAAGGAATACTATTATACGCGAGAATCAAATTTTCGCGAGCACACTGTCTCGCGTAATTACGCGACAATAAAGTTCTCGCGAATAAAAAGTGATTTACAGTAGGCAGTAAATAGCACAAAATATTAAATTAACACAAATGCTAGAAGATTAAAAGTTTGAATTTCTAAATCTAAACACTATTTTTACCATCTTAATAGGCAATAAATAGCACAATGCTAGAAGATTTAAAGTTTGAATAATATTCATTTAAAGTCAGTAAATCTTTAATAGTTCTATATTGACTGGAAAAAGACTAGAAAAAAGACGAGTAAAATATTCAGCATGAAGATGTTTCATGGTGTCTAGTCAGTTCAAACCCTGTTTTTTTCAGACCATATGGCATAATTATTGCTCTATTCTGTAACTTGGACATTTTGTTAAATACCTAACATATTTTTTTGTCACTCGAGTCACTCATGTGAAGTATCTGCTATCTTCTAATATAAAAAAAATGTTTGAAATTATTTTTCATGTTCGATGCCATTGAAACTTTCAGGCCTTGGATTATTTTTTATCTTTCATGCTTGTAGCATGAGGCCTGTGCTGTGAACATGGACTGGAAAGTTCCGTGTACGATTTACTTCAAGAGAAGACAGCTCACCAAATTCCATGATCTCACTGGTAAGCCATTAATACAGAAAGCTGTTAATGTGAAAGAGGAAGTTACAAGTAATTATGCCTGGGTCCAGATTATTTTAATTAACAATTATCTACTTTGTGCTAGAATTTCTCGGTGGCGTTAATTTTTCCGTGGGTTGGACATGATATTAGTAATGTTAACCCAGGAAGTGTCATTTTCTCAGTTTAACCCCATCAACTGAAAAACTGTGAAAATACATTGATAATGGAGAACAATTAGCACATCATAGATTAGTGTTCCAGATTGTAACCCCAACCACCCCCAAGTCCAATTCAGGGTTAGGTTTATGCCCCTGCCATAAAAGAGCTAAAGCATTTTCTGTGGAATCCCTAAGGCATTGAAGAATTTAATTTCAACCAAAAAGTAGGACTTAATTGTCTTTATACAAGTACTTAACAGTTGTTTTACATTTAATAACAGATACTAGTAGGTTGAGAATCATCAAACTTTGCCAGTTGATGCATCTTGTGTCTTTAGAGTGTACGTGTCTACCCAAAAGTAGGTCACCTTGACCTACTTTTGAAATTTCTTGGCCATTTTAAAATATTTCAGATACTAATTAGTTGAGAATCATCAAACTTTTTCAGTTGATGCTTCTTGTGTCTCTGGACTGAAGTGTGTCAACCAAAACGAAAATCATCTTTAATTACTTAATTTATGAATTTTTATTGGCTATGTTTGAATATTTCATGTAATACTTATTGGTTTAGTGTCTTGTCTCCTCAGTGTGTAACTAAAAAGTAGGTGAAAGTGACATAGATCAAAACTAATAAACTGCCACACAAAACAATTAAAGTGAAAATCTTTTCAGACATGCACTATTAAAGAAACATGTTTTTGTCAGAATAGACAAACTAGCAGATTGTACAGTGCAAGAAAAAGAATTAAATTAAATGTAAATCAATTCTGCTGGTTTCATTTTAGAGGGTTTTTCACTGCATTAATGAATCTTACAGTGACAAATCCTATCACCATCGATGTTCTGAGAGAAGAATTTGGATTGGTCAATCCAGCTAGCAGGAAGGTGACCTTTGACCCCCTCTCAGAAGATGAATTTCCACAGGAGGGAGATGTGGTTGCGCTGGATGCTGAATTTGTCTCACTTAATCAGGTATTCAATTATCATTTCTCCACTTACACACTGATACACCCCTGAAGGACTAGACAAATTAGATATTGGTTGGTTGGTTGTTTAACATCACTTGGGCAAATTTTTTGATTTACATTGAGATGCCTCCACTTGCTGTTAGAAGACTGTAAATTTTAGCCAAACTTGCCACAAAGTATCCTTGGGCCATTGAGCAGTGGGATTCAAGTTTGTTCCTCCAAAGGACCAACGTCTTGGAGAGGTTAAAAGCAGAATGTTGGGAATTAATGAAAATTTGGTGGCAATATTAAAAATAAAATGAAAAGATGAAAGTCTTATAGGGGTTCCTCATGTAGTGAAAAATAAATGCTCACTTTTAAAGGCCAAAAAAATTAGTAACTTGGTTCCAGCCCAAGTTTTATATAGAAATATATAGGAAAATTCTTTAAAAATCTTCTTCTCATGAAAAACAGCGCTAATTTTCATATTTATATTTTCAGGTAAATATAATTTCAAAACTAGCAACTTTTACATATATACAGGAAAATGCTTTAACATCGAGTGTAGAATGACAAAATAATTTATTTCCATGTTCAGGTAGTCTTTCTCTTTCAAATCTTCTACATCCTGATGATTTGTGTAATGAAACAATGGCATCCTAAAAACGAGTCGTTAAAATTAAAGGACCCAACAATTTATTGATGCATCTGGGTCAATTGCTTACGTAACACAACTAAATTAAACTGTTAAATATAAAAGCCATTTTCTATGATTTTATTAAACATTGTCAGCCTCTTGTATGACAGTCTTTGGTTTACCCACACTAAATTTCATACCTGCGAGGCGGAGCTTGACAGACTTCACCAATCGTAAGCCAGGATTGACGGAAAAATCAACAGATGGGGTTAAATTGATCGATTCCTCCACTACACACTGAAAAACCTTGAAGGACTAACAAATTAGATATTGGTTGGTTGTTGTTTATTCACTTGGGCAAATTTTCATTTACATTGACCTCCACTTGAAATCAATACCACAGTAACTTAATCTTGGGCCATTGAGCCTGTGATTTGATGGCCATATTTAAGATTTTAACTTGGCCAAAGGACCAGTCTTGGAGTTTGTCAGGTGTTACTGATTTCTAAATGTTGCAACAAATACAATTAGCAATATTAAATATATATTTTTTTGGGGTTGCCTTCAGAGAAATTTTATTTTATTTTAAAGGCCAAAAAATTAATAACTTGGTAATGCGCCCAGTTTTTGAAAAATAAATGTGGGAGGGAGGCAAATTTTTCCTTTTTTTTTTTTTAAAAAAAGAAAATATATAAATAATTTCAAAACTAGCAGCTTTCAAACAATAGTGCTTCAACATCGAGTGTAGAAATCAAAATAATTTCTTTCCTGCTTCTTTCTCTTTCATCTTCTACATCCTGATGATTCGTGTAATGAAACAATGGCATCCTAAAAACAATACATGTTAAACTTGCAGAGCCCAAAATTTTAGTGATGCATCTGGTCAATTGCTTATGTAACACAACTTATCTAAGTGTTTCAGCACTATAAATAGAGCTTATGATTTTATTAAACATTGTCAAATTCATCAGTCTTTGGTTTACCCACACTAAATCAAATCTGCGAATCTTGCTGACATCGGAGTTCTGAGGTTGAGGGAGCCGTCTCTGATAACGTTATTGATCGAGTTCTAGCATGAAAAACCTTCAGAACGCCCAACTTTGTATCATGGAAGTACATTCCCTCATGAATATGCACTGACTGAAATCAATACCACCATAACTTAATCTTGGCGCCTTATTATCCTATTTATTACCCCGTAACAAAAGCTGAAAATTATATCCTTGCTTGTCGTAAAAGGCGACTAATAGTATTCCTTGGATAAGTTTTTGCCCCGTATCAAATAGCAGGTGTGCAGCCCTTCACCGGCAATGGTGACGTCTCCATATCAGTGAAATATTCTGGAGAGGGACGTTAAACAGTATACAATCAATCAATCCTGTTTATTTGACGGCCATATTTACGATTTTAACTTGGCCAAAAGTTTGGATTATCTTGATGTTTGTCAAACGTTTTAATGATTTCTAAAATGCAGTCTAAATGTGGTCGGGAATTCCGGATTTTTTTTGGCACTGTAAGAGCGCATGAGAGAAATTTTATTTTATTCATTTGAGGATAAAAGTTGGTAATGCGCATTGTTGAATGAAATGCGGGCAGGCCTGAGAACCAAATTATTATTTTTTTAGGCCCAAAAATTAAAAAAGAAAACTGTTAATATTGCTAATACATGTAATAGATTACGAAGTAAATTTCTCCATTAAATTATGTAATCTCCTCTGTTGGGGGTTCAAGACAAATCAGTCCAACTGACCAAGGTGTGACTTCTCTAGCCTATTAGCATTCATGCTGAATGCTCAAAGTGTAAGAAATTTATATATTTAATCATGTTAATTGAATTTGTTTTGTACAATGTTTTCTATTATTGAAGCAAGCTCAAAAGTTCAGTCTCACCCTTTTTTTTTAAAATGAGAAATCTGTCACCTAATTATGCCACAGGGTCTGCCACATTAATTTCATTGGATATGTTGTTATACTAAAATTGAAAATCTCCCTTGAGATGGGGCACCCTGATTGTGTGTTTACAAGATTTTGATTCTAATCTTTAGTATTTTTATAGACTGTATAGAGCCAATCTTTAAAACTTAACAAAAGCTGAAAATTATATCAGATATCAAAATATACAAGGAATAATAGTATTTTGGATAAGTTTTTGGATCAAATAAAAAGTCGCAGAAGCTTGGGATTGGGAGGGGGGGTGGGGGGATTGTAATGCGCAATCCATTTGTCCTTGTGTTCTCTGTGAAGGAGAAAAATAATTTGACTTCAGTGATTCAACCATTAAGGAAGAATTTTATTTTAAATCTAAAACGAAAAAAAAGGAAGAAGAAAAGATGTGCACACACATTATAAATTTATCAGAATTCCTGTATTATATTGGAAAATACTGATTTGTTGTTTGTTCTCTACATTCACATTTTTGGCACATAAGAATCCTTCTCTTTGTTTTCTCAGGAAGAGTCCGAGCTGAGGAGTGATGGAACCCGCTCCATGATTAAACCGTCTCATCTTACGTGCGCGAGGATGACGTGTCTAAGGGGGTAAGTCCTCAACCACAAGTAAAATCCATCAATACTGTAGATTCCTAATTATACACGAGGAATTAATTTCGGCGTAATTTCGCGAGAAGCATCGCTCCAAAAAAAATATTACTCACTTTTATTTTGATGGTGCTGAAATCTCTGTAAATTCTGTTGATCAACCGCCCATACAGGAATTTTAATTCTCGCGATTTGACCTTAAAGAGCCACTTCACTAAAAAAGCACTCACGAAAAATAAGGAATCTACAGTATGTGATGATATTTCTTTTGCACACCTTTACTGTATAACATAATAATTTACAATCTCACATTTAAAAATTTCAACTGTTTATTAGTGTAAATATTTTCAATACTTTTAAAAGAATCCATAGTGTATCTGAATTTTTCTTAAGTCAGTACATGTCTATAACATGAAAAAAAAAAAGTCTGAATTATGGTTGAGATTTTAGGAGCTCTCCTGCGCTTAATGTTTATAACAGAAAGATTTTCTGATCACCTGTTGTCCCTGATCCATCCATCTGTCTGTCTGTCTGTAAACCTGTCACATTTTAATTTTCAAGTTAGTACAACTGTACAAAGCATTCTTGGATGAAGGGGAATTTAAATTGTGAAGATGAAGGACTAAGCCTCCTTCAAAGGGGATATAATCAGAAAAGACAAAAATAAGTTGGGATCATATAAAATTTATCCCCAACAAGCACTGAGCCAGAAAAGCTGAAACTTATGTGGAAGCATCCTTGGATAGTGTAGATTTTACATTGTTCAAATCATACTCCCAAGGGTAGGATGGGACCACGATATGGAATTGTGAGTTTTACATTGAAATGTAGAGGAAGAATATTTAGAATCTTCTCAAGAACCACTGGGCCAGAAAAACGTGAAACTTACATGTGTATGTGGAAGCTTCCTGAGGTAGTATAGATTTTAAATTGTTTGATCATCCCCCCTTGGGTAGTGTGGAGCCACAAAGAATATTACAAAGGTGAAATGCGGTGAAGAACAGCAGGGCCAAAGTTACACATGTGAGCATTGTTGCCTATTGGCCTCTTGTTATATTCCTAAATGCCATATTGCATTCCTTAAGAAAAATATCAATATGTGGAGGGCATATAACTACATGTCCATGTAGATTTAAGGAAATGAAATTGTGACTTTTAAAGATCAATAAAACCAACTGTAGTCTTTAACTGCATCATGTTCTTTTAATTAAACAGAATCCAGACACAGGGGCAACTGATCCGCTCTGTTCTCAGTTACTCATATGGGTAACAGGAAACAAGGAGGATAAGATACCCATGTGATTCCCCAAGACCCCCCCCCATGATGTACTTTCTCTGTTATTTTGGTATTCTTCCTAAACACCCTATTAGGAGAGAAACCCCAGATCCCCTCCTACTTGCCGATCAATCTCTACTATTTTAGCTCTTAGGAACAAACCAGGATTCAGATATATATATATAAAAATCTGCTTGCTATTCTCTTCCTTTTTTACAAGTAACGAAGAATTTAAAGCTGTGGTCATTCAGCATCAATGATTTTCCCTGTTTTTGTCAATACATGCATGAAAGATGTTTCAGAAACTTCGTTATCAATATTTGTGTAATTTACAATTGATTATCATTTATAATAATTTTCTTTTTTTCATTTCATTTGTTTTAGAAAAGGTGAGAAGAAGGGAATACCATTTATTGATGACTACATATCAACCCAAGAACAGGTAGATTTAAGAAATATTCACCTCAAAAATGATCATTTCATCCAATCATCTCCATTATTTATTCCACCTTAAAGGAAGGAATCTCTATGAGATTTCAACATGATGAAAAGTCACAGTAATTTAGAATTTGCTTAAAATTTTTGTGATTTGATATGCACTTGGTTGGACTAGAAAAATGGAAATATAAAAGGGTAACATAGTAACATAGATTAAAAAGTGGTTTGGACTTCCAAATGACCTCAATATATCCATGATGTTTTAGATTTATAAGTTCATTTGTTGAAAGAAGGACATTTTTAAGAAAATAAACTTATAGTTATGAGAAGTTGATCATGAATTTTTAATGAATGTTTTGGTGTTATGAAAAATTTACTTGGGATCAGGTTTAGAATCATTAAATTTTGTAAGTTGAGGCATCTTGGAGCCAACATATTTTTGAAAAAGTAGGTCACTGTGACTTGCATTTTGAATTTTGCAGTCATTTGCTTTCAAATTTTTTAAAAGGCATATTTTGAATACTTTCAGACCTATGATCATCAAACTTTGTCAGTTGATGCATCTTGGGTCTTCAAAAAACATTGACCAAAAAGTAGGTCATGGTGACCTACTTTTGACATTTTATAGCTATATTTAAGTATCTTAGCTAGGTACTTATTGGTTTTGAAGCATCAAACTTCGTCAGTTGATGCATTTTGGATTTTCAGAGATCTTAGGTACTTATTGGCATAGAATTTTTAAACTTTGTCTGACTCAGTTGAGGCATCTTGAGTTTTCAGTGAATGTTGACCAAAAATTAGGTCATGATGACCTACTTTTAAATATCTCAGGTACTTCTTGGCTTAGAAATATCAATCTTTGTCAATAAACGCATCTTAATTTCTCAGAAAATTTCAGGTCACTGTGACCTACTTGTGGTATTTTATAGATATATTGAAATATCTTCAGTCCTAACTGGCTAAGAATCATCACATTTTGCCAGTTGATGCATCTTGTGTCTTATTAACTTAGAGTTAGAGGCTTTAAGTAGAAGTGATAGTTTGTACAATTTATCAGAAGAGCGATTCAAGGCCCTTGGGCCTCTTGTTTTAAGTTAGTTGGCAGGGGATGCTCACTCCTCCATGGCACCTGATCCTCTGATGTTTTGGAGATCTGTGTTTGCTCTGCTCCAGCTTTATATTGTTGAATGAACTTTTGAGATTGTATACTGTTTGTTATCTCCACATAGTTCAATTCAAGGTCTTCACATCATCCATGTTTCCGCTTCTTTTACAATAGTTAAAAACTATTGCATAATGTACAATGGTACCATCAGCTGAAAATCTTAACTGGAAGAAATGCACTTTTATCTCTAACTTTCAGGTAGTGGATTATTTGACCCAGTGGTCAGGTATAAGTCCAGGTGACCTGAACCCAGAACTGTCCACTAAGCACCTGACCACACTGAAGTCCACGTATGTCAAGCTCCGATACCTAGTAGACACGAAGGTTGTGTTTGTTGGACACGGGCTGAAGAAGGACTTCAGAGTCATCAATATTACTGTGAGTGATAAACTCATATACACTGAACTTAGTTTTGAGCCAATCAAGTCCTATTTATTTCCTTAGCAGGGCATCTTAAATATTACTGTGAGTAAAGAACGCATATACACTGAACTTACTATTGAGCCAGTCAAGTCCCTTTTTATTTCCTTAGTCGGTCAACTGAAACTGAAGTAAAAAAAATTTTGACATTCATTCTTATTCGATTTAAATCTACTATCTACCGATATTAAAAACTAAAATTGCGGTTACCTTTCACAAAAAGATTCTAAAACTTTTGCTACAAAGTTAAGATAGCTTGTGCATGTGTGCATGAGTAGAGTTTCACAATTAATAATTAATACCATTATATGTAACATGCAATTTGTAAGGAGATGCTCTGCTCTGCAGTGCCCTTGTTTCTTGAGTATGTTGTCCAATATATTTTTCTGTGGAATTAGTCCAGACTTTTTAACAGCCTTTGTTTGTATCTGGACTTAATTTAATTTTAAGCTGTAAATTATCTCTGATTTTAACAGGTTCCTAAGGACCAGATTGTAGACACTGTACAGCTGTTTTATATTCCACGACAGAGAATGATCTCACTGAAATATTTGGCCTGGTATTTTCTCAGTAAGTAGTGTTACTTTATACCAAGACAGAGAATGAATAAATATCTAAATATTATAAACTGTATATATATAATTATATATAAATATATGATATATAAATATTTAATATTGAATCTTGAGTCTTGGGGAACATCAACCAAAAATCAGGTCACTGTAGTAGTAGGTTGACTTATTGGGGGGGGGGGGGGGGGGCAAAAATATGCAATATACCGCATATAGTTCTTTCAATAAACCTTATGAAACAAGCCATTTTAAACAGTAAACACCCAGTAGAAAATACACGAAGTGAGAACATGTGCACACTTTAAGTTACCTCCAATAAATAAAGTAGGCTCACTTGTAAAAGTACTCTGAGAGGTTAAAAGTATGTAGAATACAAGAGATTGGACAAAAATAGGTTTGATTTCAGAAAAGACATTGAACGTGATTTGAAATTGAAAGATCAAAAAACTCTTCTTTTTTTTATGTCCCTTTAAAATTTGTTTTGTATTTAAATGAATAAATGAATTAAAAATAGTCTCATTTATATTGCTTTTAGCAATCCAAACAAACCCTCTCAGTGAGGTGTCTGACCGGTGAACAAAATGTTGGACTACTATGAAATTATAATTTTACATCGCACTTTATTCCTAAATGCTGGCAGGATAATCTGTATACCGTATAAGCAGAATTTTAGTGAGGATTTAATTTTGGCATTATTAGCTAGGTCGCTGAGATCGCTAAAATTGTATATCGCTAAAAAATGAATTGCATTTTACTTGTGATAGCTTTTTTAGGGAACATTTTAAAATCATTAAAATTGCATCTCGCTTAAACATGTTTAAATGAAATACCAATTTTACAGGACAAATCGCTAAATTTGTGTCTTGCTAAAATTTCAACTTATACGGTAATTTTAGCTCATCTGAGTGGATTTAAGGCTCATTTGAGCTTTTCTGATTGAATATCGATATCATTAAAAATGAACTAATCTTTGACATGAAGAAGCTTGTGCAAATCATAATCTCATTTTTGGGGTAGGGCCACAACATAATTTTTACATTATTATATGAGAGAAAAAAAATAACGTCAAATCTCTAAGAGCTGTGATAAGTTATATATTTGGAAGCATTCTCAGGTAGTGTATAGATAAAAGTTTGTACAAAACAGGCCTCCATCTCCCGACTCTGTTAAAGGAGGGAGGAGTATAGAGGGCCTACCAATGTTTTTAAAGTTTTCTGTTTTAAATTGTTTTGCATTTATAGAAACAAAAATTCAGTCGTCTACCCACGACTCTGTAGAAGACGCCAACACGGCTCTACAGCTGTATGACAAATATCAGGAAGTGGCCAGCGAGGGCAGCGACAAAATCAGGGCAGTCATCAAGGAAATGTACGACGTCGGCCGGAAGGACCAGTGGAAGATCCCCGACGTGGACGACACAGAAAACCCTCTGGACATGCTCCAGTTCCCAGGGAACAACAACCAATAGGGAATTTGTTGTCATGCTTGAGTGCACATGACACAGAAACCTCCATAACATGCTCTCCAATTCTAAGAAAACAACACATTGGTAGATAAGAAAGCATCATGGAGGTCACACAAATTTTATTTTGTTTTGTAGTTCAAATGGAGTATATATTAATAATCTTGCATATGAATGTGTCTCAGCTGGAGTATTTTTCGCATCTAGTATGATTTTACTCAGATAACCTGACTAAAAAAAAGTATTCTAACTCTTTTAAAGGTTTCAAAATTTGGTTTTTGTTGTGTGTCAAATTTTGAAATAGGTTGTTAGCAAAATACATAATTTTAGCCTAATTAGTTTTGATATACATATAAAATTATACCTGTATATAATTTGAATTGTATTCTGTGTCAAGATCTGTAAATCAAATAAAGATTTATACAAATCTGTAATGTAATTAAGTGGTCTGAATTTAATTTTTTTAGGCCCCCCTTCGAAGAATGGAGGGCATATTGCTTTGCTGCTGTCTGTCGGTTGGTCTGTCTGTCGGTCCATTTAGTTTCCGGTTATTTTCTTCACAACCATTGCACATACTGAAATGAAATTTAGTATACAGATTTATCAGGTAAATATCTAGGTCAAGTTCTGTTTTGGGTACGATCGCACCGTTTTTGACAGAGTTATGCCCCTTGGACTTAGAAAAATTCCACTTATTTACAGTTTCCGTTCATTTTCTTCACAGAGGTTGCACATACTGAAATGAAATTTGGTATACAGATTTATCTGGTAAATATCTCGGTCAAGTTCTTTTTTGGATACGATCGCACCATTTTGACAGAGTTATGCCCCTTGGACTTAGAAAAATTCCACTTATTTACAGTTTCTGTTCATTTTCTTCACAGAGGTTGCACATACTGAAATGAAATTTGATATACACATTTATCATAAGAATATCTAGCTCAAGTTCTGTTTAGGGTATGATCAAGCCATTTTGTACAGAGTTATGCCCCTTGGACTTAGTAAAATTCCACTTATTTGTATTTAAAGTTCATTTTCTTCATTTTCTTTGCAGAGGTGGCACATATTGAAATGAAATTTAGTATACAGATTTATCAGCTGAAAATCTAGGTCAGTTTCTGTTTTGGGTACGATTGCGCCATTTTTGTTAGAGTTATGCCCCTTCAACCTAGAAGAATTCTTATTTACAGTTTCCATTCATTTTCTTCACAGAGGTTGCAAATACTGAAATGAAATTTGGTATACAGATTTATCAGGTGAATATCTAGGTCAAGTTCTGTTTTGAATACAATTGCACTATTGTTGTCAGAGTTATGCCCCTTGGACTTAGAAAAATTCCACTTATTTGCAGTTTCCGTTCATTTTTCTCATTGTCTTTGCAGAGGTGGCACATATTGAAATGAAATTTAGCATACAGATTTATCAGCTGAATATCTAGATCAAGTTCTGTTTTGGGTACGATCGCAGCATTTTTGATGGAGTTATGCCCCTTGGACTTGGAAAAATTCCAATTTGGGGGAGGGGGGGCATAAGTGTTTTACAAATATCTCTTGTTTAAAGTGAAATGATGACAAAAGAATGACAGAAAGTAACTCTATGATTTATACTGTATACATGTCTAAATTTGCTATTGTCAACTTCCCTTGTGTATGTAGTTATGGACTTGTGCGAGAAGCACTGACTTTTACAGTTGATGTTTTACTTCGAATTTTTAAATCTATATCATGTATGAATATACAGAATTGATAATAGATTTAAAAAAAACCTTTGTTCTGGTCATAGGTATGGTGCTAGGGGCAGGAGTTAAGAATATGGTGGTTGCTGTTTTCTTCAAGGGCTGTTTAAATGTGCTTTGAAATAACCTGTTATTTTTGTTTAATTAAATGTTGAGTTAAACATTTATATTGTGAAAGAGCTTCTGTACATTGTCCCAGTGTAAAAGTAAGCCATCAACTGTAAAAGTCAGTGCTCCTTTCAAAAGTCCAGTACAGATGTACCTGTATCAACTGTATGGAGTTTATTTCTCCAAGTTCATATGCAAGAAGAGCATCTATTTATGAACCTTTTTTCAACGAGGCAAAATTTTGTCCAACGTTGATAAGAAAATCAGAAGTCTAGTTTAAAGTAATCATTTCCTTACAACCAAGGTGAATAACCATATCTATATTGGATTCCAAAACTTCATAAAAATCCTTACAAACAAAAATACGAAGCAACCCAGCAGGCACACAACATTGAATAAACTTTGAATCAACGTTGTTTTTCTATGCTGATTCAACATTGATTTTATGTTAGATTTTGAAAATTTGTATCAACGTTGAAGTCTTAACATTGAATCAACATTGATAATCAACGTTAATTATATGTTGAAAAACAGTTGATTCAACATTTCAATTATTTATTTTGGAAAGGGGGGTGTCATATAGTAATTATATACTTAATAAAACTTTCAACCGTTTTATTGCACGGTTGCTAATATGCCTTAATAATATTGTTGAAGGGATAGCGACCCTCTGATAAGACAGATAACTTTCAGAGTACAAAATAGTAATACTACTCATAGTTTTTTTAATCAGTTTCCTGAGACCTCTGAGTGGTCAATTTGATGAGATCAAACTTGTGATGGAAACATTACTTTCTATTTCTTTTGCAAATTTCTTTGTAATTGTTTTATTATATTTAACAATAAAACATTTAAATCCAAAATCAAATGCGGTATAAACTGAATAAGTTGTGTCTTTTTAAGTACCATTTTAAAAGTGGTTTAATATTTCAAGTACTTAATACAGTATCTTAATTAGAATGACTTTTTTTCACATGAAGAATAATTTAGAAGAAAGATAACTCCTCATCACAAATATATTTTTTTTCTTACAACCACATACAACATTGTGAATTTCTGACTTAGGAAACATCGCTCCATGATGTTTTCTAACATGATTTAAATAGGTATAATAGTAAGTATTATTTTCATATGCACCCCATATAATATATTTAATGTTGTGGTAATAAAATCGTTTCTCTTTCTATTCTCTGTGATCAATTTCTTCATTTCATGATCTACACATAAAAATCATTTCTGAAAAAATAAGCAGCGCTTTATTCTTCAAACTATTTTCCATATGGTTCAAATGTTATTGTTGTTTATGAAAAACAATATTACAAATTTAAAACTTTCTAAGGTGAAATTTATAGCAGAGGGTCGGAACCCTTTTAAATGTAAACATAAAGTATATCACTACATGAAAAAATAAATATATTGTAAACAGTAAGTGTTTAATTTCCTTCTTAATTCGTACTTTGGCAAATTCGTACTGAATTCATATTTTTTATTGAATGTGTAAAATTCCTATATTTACCTTTTTTGGTTAGTTATAATTGTTAGTAATGATATACGGTAATGCGACTTTGTCAAGTCCGACCTCGTTATGGTTCGACAGTGTTATAGTCCAACACTATCATAGTCCAAATTATCTATCAGCGAAAAATAGGATTGGCCCCCTCAGCGAAAATCCGACGTTGAATCAATGTTAGCAATTCAACTCAATTTGAATTCAATGTTGATTCAACGTTAAATTTCCAACGTTGAAAAGTCAACGTTGAATCAACATTGTATCTAGATTTATCAACGTCTAAACCCAGCTTCAACTAATATTCAACGTTTAAACAACGTTGTGTGCCTGCTGGGAAAAGTTTTAGTAAATGTTCTACTAAGCCTTTTCTTTACTCCTCACTAAAGTTTAACAGTATTGATTGATTGATTGTATATTGTTTAACGTCCCTCTCGAGAATTTTTCACTCATGGAGATGCTACCACTTGCCTGTGGAAAGCTGCAAATTTTGTAAGTCACATGGAGTAGATCCAGTATGACAAGGAGTCCAAACAAAGTAAGTCACATTGAGAAAATCAGACAAGTTAAATCAGTATGACAAGGAGTCCAAACAAAGTAAGTCACATTGAGTAGATCAGACAAGTTAAATCAGTATGGCAAGGAGTCCAAACAAAGTAAGTCACATTGAGTACATCAGACAAATTAAATCAGTATGACAAGGAGTCCAAACAAAGTAACCCACAATGAATAGATCAGACAAGTTAAATCAGTATGACAAGGAGTCCAAACAAAGTAAGTCACATTGAGTAGGTCAGACAAGTTAAATCAGTATGACAAGGAGTTCAAACAAAGTAAGTCACACTGAGTAGATCAGACAAGTTAAATCAGTATGACAAGGAGTCCAAACAAAGTAAGTCACACTGAGTAGATCAGACAAGTTAAATCAGTGTGACAAGGAGTCCAAACAAAGTAAATCACATTGAGTAGATCAGACAAGTTAAATCAGTGTGACAAGGAGTCCAAACAAAGTAAGTCACATTGAGTAGATCAGACAAGTTAAATCAGTGTGACAAGGATTCCAAACAAAGTAAGTCACATTGAGTAGATCAGACAAGTTAAATCAGTGTGACAAGGAGTCCAAACAAAGTAAATCACATTGAGTAGATCAGACAAGTTAAATCAGTGTGACAAGGAGTCCAAACAAAGTAAGTCACATTGAGTAGATCAGACAAGTTAAATCAGTGTGACAAGGAGTCCAAACAAAGTAAGTCACATTGAGTAGATCAGACAAGTTAAATCAGTGTGACAAGGAGTCCAAACAAAGTAAGTCACATTGAGTAGATCAGACAAGTTAAATCAGTGTGACAAGGAGTCCAAACAAAGTAAGTCACATTGAGTAGATCAGACAAGTTAAATCAGTATGGCAAAGAGTCCAAACAAAGTATGTCACATTGAGTAGATCAGACAAGTTAAATCAGCATGGCAAGGAGTCCAAACAAAGTAAGTCACACTGAGTAGGTCAGACAGGTTAAATCAAACAAAGTAAGTCACATTGAGTAGATCAGACAGGTTAAATTAAACAAAGTAAGTCACATTGAGTAGATCAGACAAGTTAAATCAGTATGACAAGGAGTCCAAACAAAGTAAGTCACAATGAGTAGGTCAGACAAGTTAAATCAGTATGACAAGGAGTCTAAACAAAGTAAGTCACATTGAGTAGATCAGACAAGTTAAATCAGTATGACAAGGACTCCAAACAAAGTAAGTCACATTGAATAGATCAGACAAGTTAAATCAAACAAAGTAAGTCACATTGAGTATATCAGACAAGTTAAATCAAACAAAGTAAGTCACATTGAGTATATCAGACAAGTTAAATCAGTATGACAAGGAGTCCAAACAAAGTAAGTCACACTGAGTAGATCAGACAAGTTAAATCAGTATGACAAGGAGTCCAAACAAAGTAAGTCACATTGAGTAGCTCAGACAAGTTAAATCAAACAAAGTAAGTCACACTATGTAGGTCAGACAGGTTAAATCAGTATGACAAGGAGTCCAAACAAAGTAAGTCACATTGAGTAGATCAGACAAGTTAAATCAGTACGACAAGGAGTCCAAACAAAGTAAGTCACATTGAGTAGATCAGACAAGTTAAATCAGTGTGACAAGGGGTCCAAACAAAGTAAGTCACATTGAGTAGATCAGACAAGTTAAATCAGTATGACAAGGAGTCCAAACAAAGTAAGTCACATTGAGTAGATCAGACAAGTTAAATCAGTATGACAAGGAGTCCAAACAAAGTAAGTCACATTGAGTAGATCAGACAAGTTAAATCAGTATGACAAGGAGTCCAAACAAAGTAAGTCACATTGAGTAGATCAGACAAGTTAAATCAGTGTGACAAGGAGTCCAAACAAAGTAAGTCACATTGAGTAGATCAGACAAGTTAAATCAGTATGACAAGGAGTCCAAACAAAGTAAGTCACATTGAGTAGATCAGACAACTTAAATCAAACAATGTAAGTCACTCTGAGCAGGTCAGACAAGTAAAATCAGTATGACAAGGAGTCCAAACAAAGTAAGTCACATTGAGTAGATCAGACAAGTTAAATCAGTGTGACAAGGAGTCCAAACAAAGTAAGTCACATTGAGTAGATCAGACAAGTTAAATCAGTATGACAAGGAGTCCAAACAAAGTAAGTCACATTGAGTAGATCAGACAAGTTAAATCAAACAATGTAAGTCACTCTGAGCAGGTCAGACAAGTAAAATCAGTATGACAAGGAGTCCAAACAAAGTAAGTCACATTGAGTAGATCAGACAAGTTAAATCAGTATGACAAGGAGTCCAAACAAAGTAAGTCACATTGAGTAGATTAGACAAGTTAAATCAGTATGACAAGGAGTCCAAACAAAGTAAGTCACATTGAGTAGATCAGACAAGTTAAATCAGTGTGACAAGGAGTCCAAACAAAGTAAGTCACATTGAGTAGATCAGACAAGTTAAATCAGTATGACAAGGAGTCCAAACAAAGTAAGTCACATTGAGTAGATCAGACAAGTTCAATCAGTACGACAAGGAGTCCAAACAAAGTAAGTCACACTGAGTAGATCAGACAAGTTAAATCAAACAAAGTAAGTCACATTGAGTAGATCAGACAAGTTCAATCATTACGACAAGGAGTCCAAACAAGGTAAGTCACTCTGAGCAGGTCAGACAAGTTAAATCACTATGACGAGGAGTTCAAACAACGTAAGTCACATTGAGTAGATCAGACAAGTTAAATCAGTATGACAAGGAGTCCAAACAAAGTAAGTCACATCGAGTAGATCAGACAAGTTAAATCAGTATGACAAGGACTCCAAACAAAGTAGGTCACATCGAGTAGATCAGACAAGTTAAATCAGTATGACAAGGAGTCGTAACAAATTAAGACACATTGAGTAGATCAGACAAGTGAAATCAGTATGACACAGAGTCCAAACAACGTAAGTCACACTGAGTAGATCAGACAAGTTAAATCAGTATGACAAGGAGTCTAAACAAAGTAAGTCACATTGAGTAGATCAGACAAGTTCAATCAGAATGACAAGGAGTCCAAACAAAGTAAGTCACATTGAGTAGATCAGACAAGTTAAATCAGTAAGGCAAGGAGTCCAAACAAAGTAAGTCACATTGAGTAGATCAGACAAATTAAATCAGTATGACAAGGAGTCCAAACAAAGTAAGTCACATCGAGTAGATCAGACAAGTTAAATCAGTAAGGCAAGGAGTCCAAACAAAGTAAGTCACATCGAGTAGATCAGACAAGTTAAATCAGTATGACAAGGAGTCGCAACAAATTAAGACACATTGAGTAGATCAGACAAGTGAAATCAGTATGACGCGGAGTCCAAACAACGTAAGTCACACTGAGTAGATCAGACAAGTTAAATCAGTATGACAAGGAGTCTAAACAAAGTAAGTCACATTGAATAGATCAGACAAGTTCAATCAGAATGACAAGGAGTCCAAACAAAGTAAGTCATTCTTAGCAGGTCAGACAAGTTAAATCAGTATGACAAGGAGTCTAAACAAAGTAAGTCACATTGAGTAGATCAGACAAGTTCAATCAGTACGACAAGGAGTCCAAACAAAGTAAGTCACAATGAGAAGATCAGACAAGTTAAATCAGTATGGCAAGGAGTCCAAACAAAGTAAGTCACAATGAGTAGATCAGACAAGTTAAATGAAACAAAGTAAGTCACATTGAGTAGATCAGACAGGTTAAAATCAGTATGACAAGGAGTCCAAACAAAGTAAGTCACATTGAGTAGATCAGACAAGTTAAATCAGTAAGGCAAGGAGTCCAAACAAAGTAAGTCACATTGAGTAGATCAGACAAGTTAAATCAGTAAGGCAAGGAGTCCAAACAAAGTAAGTCACATTGAGTAGATCAGACAAATTAAATCAGTATGACAAGGAGTCCAAACAAAGTAAGTCACATCGAGTAGATCAGACAAGTTAAATCAGTAAGGCAAGGAGTCCAAACAAAGTAAGTCACATCGAGTAGATCAGACAAGTTAAATCAGTATGACAAGGAGTCGCAACAAATTAAGACACATTGAGTAGATCAGACAAGTGAAATCAGTATGACACGGAGTCCAAACAACGTAAGTCACACTGAGTAGATCAGACAAGTTAAATCAGTATGACAAGGAGTCTAAACAAAGTAAGTCACATTGAGTAGATCAGACAAGTTCAATCAGTATGACAAGGAGTCCAAACAAAGTAAGTCACATTGAGTAGATCAGACAAGTAAATTCAGTATGGCAAGGAGTCCAAACAAAGTAAGTCACAATGAGTAGATAAGACAAGTTAAATGAAACAAAGTAAGTCACATTGAGTAGATCAGACAGGTTAAAATCAGTATGACAAGGAGTCCAAACAAAGTAAGTCACATTGAGTAGATCAGACAAGTTAAATCAGTATGACAAGGACTCCAAACAAAGTACGTCACATTGAGTAGATCAGACAAGTTGAATCAGTATGACAGGGACTCCAAACAAAGTAAGTCACACTGAGTAGATCAGACAAGTTAAATCAGTATGACAAGGACTCCAAACAAAGTGAGTCACATTGAGTAGATCAGACAAGTTAAATCAGTGTGACAAGGAGTCCAAACAAAGTAAGTCACATTGAGTAGATCAGACAAGTTAAATCAGTATGACAAGGAGTCCAAACAAAGTAAGTCACATTGAGTAGATCAGACAAGTTAAATCAGTATGACAAGGAGTCTAAACAAAGTAAGTCACATTGAGTAGATCAGACAAGTTAAATCAGTATGACAAGGAGTCTAAACAAAGTAAGTCACATTGAGTAGATCAGACAAGTTAAATCAGTATGGCAAGGAGTCCAAACAAAGTAAGTCACATTGAGTAGATCAGACAAGTTAAATCAGTATGGCAAGGAGTCCAAACAAAGTAAAAAATTTTGTGTCAAACTAAGATTTTAAACAGAGATGCTTTTTTTGATCTTGACCCTTGACCTAGAAACTTTGTTCAAGGTCACTGCATATCCACTGTCCAGTGGTATTCTGTGAGTGAAGTACGAGCAACATTGGACCAAGGGGAAAGGAGATATGCTCCCGACAAGGATTTGACAAAAAAATTCTGTTATGACCTTGACCTAAGATCTAGAAAATGGTTCAAGGTCACTGTACACCCTTTACCCAAAGACACTCTGTGGGCGAAGTATGAGTCAGATTGGGTCCAGGAGAGAGAAAATATGCCCCAGACAGGAATTTAAACAGAGAGGCTTTTCTGACCTTGACCCTTGACCTTGAAATCTTATTCAAGGTAACTGCACAGCCATTGTCTAGTAGCACTCTGTAAGTTAAGTATGAGCAACACTGGACCAAGGGTAGAGAAGATATGCTCCTGACAAGGATTTTGAAAAAAATGCTATTACCTTGACCTTAGACCTAGAAACATGTTTCAAGGTCACTGCACACCCTTTACCCAAAGATAGTTTGTGGATGAAGTATGAGCCAGATTGGGTCAAGGAGAGAGAAGATAAGAGATCTCGGACGGACAGACGGACGGACAGCCTGATCACTATAGGGCGCCTGCCGAGCGGGGCCCTAATTATGTATCTTTAAAGTGTAGTTTACTTGTATTCCAAATTATATTGAAATCAGACCAAAATTATAGGAGAAGCGTTTTAAAGGACTTTCACATAAATTTCTATTTTTAGTAACCATGTCAACACCGACCATCAAAATGAAAAAAAAACCGATGCACTAAATAATGTATCATAGTGTAGTATACTTTGTGCCGAGTTTTGTTAAAATCGAACCCAAAACTGTAGGAGGAGTAGCATTTTAAAGGAATTTCTCAGAATTTTCTATTTTTAGTAACCATGGCAACACGTTCATCGAAATCAAAAACCGATGCACTAAATTATGTATCTTAGTGTAGTCTACTTGTGTGCCAAGTTATATTAAAATCAGACCCAAAACTGTAGGAGTAGTACATGTAGCATTTTAAAGGAATTTCTCAGAAATTCCTATTTTTAGTAAATATGGCAATACTACGACGGCGTATTCGTGCCATTTTAACAATGTAGAAATTTTTTTTTAAATCGTTTGAACGATTTAAGTAAACGTTTTTACGATTTAATAAATAGTTTGTACAATTTAATAAATCGTTTGTACAATTTAATCAATCGTTTGTACAATTTAATAAATCGTTTGTACAATTTAATAAGTCGTTTGTACGATTTAATAAATTGTTTGTACAATTTAGTAAATCGTTTGTACAATTTAATCAATCGTTTGTACAATTTGTTTGTTAAATCGTTTGTACAATCTATTAAATCGTACAAACGATTTATTAAATTGTACAAACGATTTATTAAATTGTACAAACGATTTATTAAATCGTACAAACGATTTATACAAACGATTTAATAAATTGTACAAACGATTTATTAAATTGTACAAACGATTTAATAAATTGTACAAACGATTTATTAAATCGTACAAACGATTTAATAAATTGTACAAACGATTTAATAAATTGTACAAACGATTTAATAAATCGTACAAACGATTTAAAAAAAAAAAAAAAAAAACATTATTAAAATGGCACGAATACGCCGTCGTACAATACTATTCATCGAAATCAAAAACCGATGCACTAAATTATGTTTCTAAGTGAAGTCTACTTGTATGCCATGATAACTATATTGAATCAGACCAAAACTGTAGGAGGATCAGCATTTTAAAGGAATTTCATAGAAATTTTTATTTTTAGTAACCATGGCAACACCCGTTCATCGAAATGAAAAAGCGACGCACTAATATATATGGCACGCCAAATTCACAAAAATGAGAAAATCATAGTTTCACAATTGATAAACTAGGTTTATCGACTGTAAACTATAGTTTACAAACCGTAAACTATAGTTAACGATTCGTTAAGTATAGTTTTCATCTGTAAAACTATATTTAACGGTTGTTAACTTTAGTTTACGAATGTTAATTTAAGTTTATCTGTCTGTAATAAAGCGTTAACAATAGATTTTGTTGATAAACATAGATTCACGTTTGTAAACTATAGTTTACAATCGTAAACTATAGTTAAGAGTTGTTAATCATAGTTTCACAAATTGTGAAACTATATTTATCAGATCGTTAACTATAGTTAACGGTTTGTAAACTATAGTTTACAAATCGTGAAACTGTATTCATCAGATAATCTATGTTTTGCAATTGCAAATGATTGTTTTCGGTGTTAAGTATAGTTTACGGTTGTGAACCATAGATTATCGCGTTAACTATGGTTTACAGATGTGAAATATAGATTAACGTTGTTAACTATAGTTTACGGTTTGTAAACTATAGTTTACAACCGATAAACCTAGTTTATCGATTGTGAAACTATGATTATCTCATTTTTGTGAATTTGGCGTGCCATAAATATATATATATATGAACATGTATCTTAGTATAGTCTACTTGTGTGCCAAGTTATATTGAAATCAGACCAAAACTGTAGGAGGAGTAGCATTTAGAAAAATTGTTTATAGACGGACGGACGACGGACACCTTACTATCACATAAGCTCTTCTGGTCTCTGACCAGTAGAGCTAAAAAAAGAAGCCACTGGTATCTTCTTCCGGTTTGATTGTATGTTATTGTCGATCAAAAACTATGTGACTCAAATACAAATGCAGAAAATATCTAAAATGACTAATTATGAATGTCTGAAAAAAGACATACACCATTGATCTTTGTCATGTGAAAATGTCGATGTTCTATCGAAATATACTAGTATGTAAAGTACGGAAACATCGTTTTGTCGAAAAGGACGGACAAACTCCTTCACGTGGTGATCAAGTTTATTACAGAGCTTGGTTATTAGATTACCATTGTCTTTTTCAAGTAAAATATCCAAGTATGAAACAGATGTGTCAGTCTCTGTGGTATCTTTTATCTCAAGCTCACCGGGATATATCGTATCGACGTAGAAATAGAAATTATCATTGTTAATTGACAATACGTCATCAATATATCTAAATGTCCAGTTGAAGGCAACAGCAAGTGTTTTCTTCTTTTCATGTGCAAGATTTTGGACAAATTCTGCTTCATATGAATACAAAAATAGGTCTGCTAACATTATGATTATCTGAAGGGAGATATAAAACAAATTGAAACCCAATCTAATTAAAAATAGATTTGTATTTTTTGCTCCTCTTCTATACGCTTCAATACAAGGGACATTACAAAATACAAGAGCATAAAGGATCTGATTTTAAGGTCAGACGAGACGTTCCTCAAAATCGGTTTTGTATATCTTCGTAATGTATGAAAAATATTGAAAATTTTAATAACATTCTGATGTCTAAACCAGTTTCTAAACGTTTTTAAAAAGTCCAAACTCTTAAAAATTTGAAATTGGAAAATTATTTTTCTTCCCCGATGGATTATATAAGAAAAACTACCCCTGGTATCTTGCAGAAATGCCTGGTAAGGTACCTCAATTTTTTGTGAGTAAACATGTTTAAGTAGCAACACTTCAATGACAAACTCTAAGAAAAATTTATCTATTATTAAGGAACGTCTCGTCTGTCCTTAATTAGATTGAATTGAAACCCAGTAAAACCATTTAGATTGTTTGATTGTATGTTGTTTAACGTCCATCTCAAGAATTTTTCACCAAAATGGAGACTCGACTCCACCACTTGCAGGTGAAGAGCTACAAATTTTGTCCTGTGCTTGGCACTTAGGGCCATTGAGCAGTTAGGAATCTTTTTCGTGCCAGCACATACTGCGACACGAGATCTCGTTTCATACAGTCTCATCCGAAGTACCGGTCTCCATGTCCCACAGTGGGGTTCGAACCTGCGACGTAAGGATTGACTCCTTACTTTACTTCTAGAGCAGACGCTCTGAATTTTAAAGAATGCCTACATTAATAAACAAGAGGCCCATGGGCCTTATAGGTCACCTGAGCATTATGCAACAACTTTCCAGTGATTAAATTTAATTCATCATAACAATACACTTAGCAGTTGCTTAGTTTGTTTACTAAATACATACACAAGGTAGGGGAACAAAAAATGCATTTCAACTAATCAGTTATATTCAGCAATAATCAGTAGTGCCCCTACCACACATGAACCCCTGACCCTTAGGCCTTGATATTTGATTAATACCAAGGAGCAGATTTCAAACCATTCATTCATTTTCAGTATATAAGTACACCCCCCATGGTACCCCTGACCCTGGGGCCTTGAAATTCACAATTCTGGAGGATTTGGGCCCTTGTAGATCATAACTATATAGGTAGTTCATCTGCTTAATACCCTAGAGCAGAGAAGAAAATTTTTAAAGATTTTTTTTCACTATATAATCTATAGAGCCCCGCCCTAACACCAAAACCCCTGACCCTGGGGCCATAAAATTCATAATTTTGCTAGAGGCTCATCATAACTATGCACTTAGTTAGTTTATTTAATACCCAGGAGCAATGAAGAAGATTTTCAAAGAATTCCTGTATTTTCACTATATAATCAATAGAGCCCCACCCTAACACCAGAACCCCTGACTCTGGGGCCATAAAATTCACAATTTTGGTTGAGGCACTCTTGTTCATCATAACTATGCACTTAGTTAGTTTATTTAATACCCAGGAGCAGAGAAGAAGATTTTCAAAGAATTCATGTATTTTAACTACTTAATCTAAAGAGCCACTCCATAGCACTAGAACTCCTGACCCTGGGGCCATAAAATTCACAAATTTGGTAGAGGCACTCTTGCTCATCATAACTATGCACTTAGTTAGTTTATTTATTACCCAGGAGCAGAGAAGAAGATTTTCAAAGAATTCCTGTATTTTCACTATATAATCAATAGAGCCCCACCCTAACACCAGAACCCCTGACCCTGGGGCCATAAAATTCACAATTTTGGTAGAGGCACTCTTGTTCATCATAACTATGCACTTAGTTAGTTTATTTAATACCCAGGAGCAGAGAAGAATATATACAAAGAATTCATGTATTTTAACTAAATAATCTATAGAGCCCCGCCATAGCACTAGAACCCCTGACCCTGGGGCCATAAAATTCACAATTTTGGTAGAGGCACTCTTGCTCATCATAACTATGCACTTAGTTACCCAGGAGCAGAGAAGAAAATTTTCAAAGAATTCATGTATTTTCACTATATAATCAATAGAGCCCCCCCCCCCCCCCCTAATACCCGAACCCCTAATCCTGGGGCCATAAAATTCACAATTTTGGCCATGGTAGAGGCACTCTTGCTCACCATAACTAGGCACTTAGTTAGTTTATTTAATACCCAGGAGCAGAGAAGAAGATTTTCAAAGAATTCATGTATTTTCACTATATAAACATAGAGCCCCGCCCTAACACCAGAACCCCTGACCCTGGGGCCATAAAATTCACAATTTTGGTAGAGGCACTCTTGTTCATCATAACTAGGCACTTATATATTTAATACCCAGGAGCAGAGAAGAAGATTTTCAAAGAATTCATGTATTTTCACTATATAATCAATAGAGCCCCCCCCCCCCAATACCCGAACCCCTAATCCTGGGGCCATAAAATTCACAATTTTGGTAGAGGCACTCTTGCTCACCATAACTAGGCACTTAGTTAGTTTATTTAATACCCAGGAGCAGAGAAGAAGATTTTCAAAGAATTCATGTATTTTCACTATATAATCAATAGAGCCCCGCCCTAACACCAGATCCCCTGACCCTGGGGCCATAAAATTCACAATTTTGGTAGAGGCACTCTTGCTCATCATAACTATGTACTTAGTTATATTTAATACCCAGGAGCAGAGAAGAAGATTTTCAAAGAAATAATGCATTTTCACTACCTACTTATTTAGCCCCGCCCTAGCACTAGAACCCCTGACCCCAGGGCCATGAATTTCACAATTTTGGTAGAGGACTCATTGCTGATTACAATCATGCAAACAGTTTGACTGCTTGATGCCCAGGAGTAAAGAAGAAGGTTTTTAAAATTGCATTAATTTTAGTGGTTTTGGCCCCACCCCTCAGGCCCCTGGGGGGCAGTGATCATGAAATTCACAATTTTTGTTCCCCTTTACCCATAGATGCTTTGTGCCAAATTTGGTTGAAAGTGGTTCAGTGGTTGCAGAGAAGAAGCTGAAAATGTTCAAATGTTAACGCACAACGCACGACGCACAACGCACAACGCACGACGCACGACGACGGACGAAAACGGATAGCAATAGGTCACCTGAGTTTACTCAGGTGACCTAAAAAAACTAATCAGGAATTCACGGTTAACCATGATTTCCTTTGCTTTCCGTCTAACAGTTTTGTCTGATAAAACACACGATTATGAAAGCATGCAGACAGACTGAAAGCGCACATTCTGGGATAAACAATGCCTACATTAATAAAGAATCTAATCAGTAACTCACGCATGGTCAATCGTGATTTCCTTTGCTTCCTGTCAAACAGTTTTGTCTGATAAAACACCCGATTATGAAAGCTATACCAGATTTTTTTTTCAAAAAATTTTAATTATGCGATGTTCATTTTTCCATCTTTTTATCAAGAATAACTTTTAATTTAACTACAACAGTATAAAACAAATGTGCAGTGATTGATCGAATTCTTTTATGACGATTTTGACTCAGAATTGACCATGAAAACCCCATATTTGATGTTTGCATCATTTTTCTTCTTTTTTTTTTATGTGATCAGTTTATTTACATTGGCGTACATAATTGTCAATTATTCTTAATTAATTAACTATAATTATGCATTTAAAAAAACAAATGTTTTTTAATTTACATTATCCATTGTGTGTAAACAAAATTTCTACAAAGTAGTTTACAAAGGATTTTTAACTCACACACCCTCCCTTACATCCACTCACACATATCGGATTAAACTGGAATTATACGGAAACAAATTAAGGCTGCTTTTAGAATTCCCTACATCGATTGTTCACCAATCATAAAAAGTAATTATCAAAAGCAAACATATTTAAACACATTTAAATAATATTCAACTCAAAAGAAACATGTCAATTTGATTCAAACATTTTTTTTCCATGAGTCCCATTTTTTATAATAAAAAAAAAAGACAGTTAATTTAGAGTTATTAATTGATACACACATAATTAATTTCAACTTTGAACTGGTAAATAAAGTAATCTTAATTATTCCAATTATTCCAATCATTTACACACTAAGTGACGTTTTCACAGGTATAATATAACGCTCTCTATGAAAATATAAGAAAAACACTAGGCCGTCACAGGTTTTTTGGAAGGGTAGCAGATGAGAGTTTTAAAAGCATCCCCTCTTCTAACCAAGATTTTTTTATTTCGTAAGTTCTTGAGTGTTTTTTTTCATATGGTAATTCTTTCGAAAATTAAGGAAAATAGCTATTCAACATGTTCAAAGCAAAACAAAAATACGGGCTATTAAAGATTTTTGTTTGACTCTATATACAAGTGTATTGAATAACATTCTATTCTCTTTTTCTCCTACTATGTTTAGGTAAATGTATTTACAATGAACTAATCAAACAAACCCATTTCTAATTTTCTAATCAGTCAGAAATATCAAATTACCGATCGTGAATATTAAATTGAAAACATTTTTAATTACTTTAAGGCACCATCAAATTTATTCGATTTACGCAACAATTAAATGATATTGTCTGTAATTATAACGATCTCTTCAAACAATCAATGATGATGCCAATCTATATTATTTGCTCTTTATTCTAGTTTCTGTATTTAAAAATTGTTTCTCTTGAAATGAACGATTGATTTGATGCGTGCAATAATTCAATTGAAGAGCAGGATTTTCTCCATTTGAAGCCAGTATTCTTTGAGCTTAAAAAATATTTCTAAAATCATGTTTTAAAATTGAAAAAAAACCAGTCCGTAATCAGAGATTCAAATACCTCTGAAATTCCAGGGGTGGGATAATGTGCCTAAAGAAAGGAAACATCCCATGTCAAAGTTTTTTTTCCACCATAGGTGTCTCTTGTAGTGATAAGTACAACCGTGTAAGCGATATGGGATATATCACAACAGAAAGATTTTAGACGAAGGCCGCAGATATGTGACAAATTATAGCTTTATTCTTCTTCCTATGCATGGGGTTAGTTGGAAAGGATATATGCTAAGTATCCTACATATAAGTCCTATTCAGTTCAGTTCTTTCTTATCTAAACTCGCTCTCGTACGTGTATTTGGAGATGTTAGGGGAAAGATAATGATTTTATTTTTATGATGACTGCAAAGGAGACATATCTTTCATTAAAGGAGGTATCTCTTTCAACTTAATCTGAAGGGATATCTCTCTTGACGTTGATAAAAAGACGTTTTTTGCGAATTAAAAAGGATACTTAAGGCTGCTCAATAAACAAAGTCTTCGGCACTTGGAAAGAAACAAAAACGCTTTTCAATTATTTAGTTTAAATGATTTCACTTAAATATTCTTTTTTAATTAAAAACATTTTATCCAATTTCTGATTGTTTTTAGAACACATTTTTGAGCATGGCCGTATGGCCCTTCGTATACTGGAATATGGCAGATCCTATGATTTCCTGGACTTGCTTTTTTTCTTTCTGAAAGGTGTTTTTTTAAGTTTGGAAAATGAAACAAGTCAAAGGGTGAAAGATCTGGCGATTACAATGTATTGTTGGTGTGTCAAAACTTCAACTTTCTGTTTAACCCAAAACTCCTTTACTCGTCATGGCGTGTGGGTTTGGACGCTGCCATGAAAAAAATTATTGTGGTGGATTCCTGATTCTGGTTCCTTCCTCTCATAAACATTTCAATTTTTTTGCAAAACTTTTGCTTTCAAGACTCTTCGAGAAATTGAACTGCCTCCCCGAATAAAAATGTGAACAACAAGACCACTAATATTTAAGGAAATGGCATATAAAACTGTCTTTGTACTCTTGCAATTCTTTGATCTTCTCAGACTTTTGCTGTTTTTGTCAAATGCACTTTATTGTAAATTTGTTTTGAGAGTTTAAAGCAATGGATTCAAGTTTCATTATCTGTTTGAATTTCAGACAAACTTAAATAATTACAATTTTAATTAATTGATTAGATATTCTTACTTGATGTCGTTTTCACTCATTTTTCAAAATATAGGTGACCATTGAGTACTAAGCTTTTTTTACTCTCAAATGTTTCTTTAAAACTACCCCCAAAATAATGCATATTAGATTTGCTATGTGTCTTAAGGTCAATCAAACATCATCAGTGATAATTTATTGAATTTTGGCAAACAGTACATTGGTTGTTGTGAGTCCTTGTCGCCAAGGACGTCGACGGTACCAATTTTTGATGCCCATTATCATATTTGCTCATTGAAATCCATGCACCTGCTCATGTATCTATAAAACAGGCATTAATTGCTGTAAATTTCAAATATTTCAATAAATTATTAATATTTCTTTGGGATTCTTTACAAAATTTCCAGCCGCTTTAATGAAGCATTTAATTTCACTCTAGTTTACTGATTCTTTACCATTCATTTTTAATACAGTTTCTCAAATAGCCCTGCATTAAACTGCGTTAAAAATGAATGGTATTTTAATGTAGTTTCTCAAATAGCCCTGCCCCGCGGGGATCCGGGTCAGAATAGGTCCTCAGTACCCCCTTGCTTGTCGTAAAAGGCGACTAAATGGGGCGGTCCTTCGGATGAGACCGTATAAACCGAGGCCCCGTGTCACAGCAGGTGTGGCACGATAAAGATCCCTCCCTACTCAAAGGCCGTAAGTTCCGAGCATAGGCCTAAATTTGCAGCCCTTCACCGGCAATGGTATTGTCTCCATATCAGTGAAATATTCTGGAGAGGGACGTTAAACAGTATACAATCAATCAATCAATCAATCAAATAGCCCTTGTTTTCTAGCTTCTCTGAATGAAAGTATGCGATGAAAAGTGGTCACATAAACTGTTATCAATTCATTAAAGATTCAGTCATGAGAAAAAGTCAAGCTTAATGTCATATGATTTCTCTGTTGTATGTCATAGACATCAGGACATTATTTTTTGAACAGCCCTCGAAGTATCTCTCTAACTTTAAAAAGAAATATCTCTTAAGCGAAAAGAGAGATCTCTTTAGCGAAAAGAGAGATCTCTTTAGTGAAAAGAGATATAAGTTTTGTTTCAAATAAAGTAATCAATTTTGTCCTACACTTGGCACTCAGGGCCATTGAGCAGGGAGGGATCTTTTTTGTGCCAGCACCTACTGCGACACGGGACCTTGCTTTATACGGTCTCATCCAAAGGACTGGTCTCCACGTCCCACAGTGGGATTCAAACCCGCGACGTAAGGATTGACTCCTTACTTCGCGACTCTAGAGCAGACGCTCTAACCACTGCACCATGCGGACGACTAACAGTAATGAAAGAGAAACTTTAGGACTAATGTGCAATAATATATTTGAGAGGTAGTGATTATCAGATGTGGATACTTAAAATTTCCAAGGAATATTTGTAAAATTTTACAAAAATCAACAGCATAAAAACTTCAACTTTAAAGGAAAACAATTCCAGGTTTTTTAATTTCATTAACAACTGCTTTTTCATTTATTTTTAAAATGAAAATGATACTTGTAAATTTACTTACCTTGTCATTGGTCATTTGCAAAATTGTTATTAAAAAATTCTGAAGTTGATATTTAAAAGATGCTCGGGTTTCTGATTAATTTGACAATTTCTAGGTGGTTTTTGGAGACCAGGTCATCAAACAATCTCTTGGAATTCCCAAGGGTACCAATTGCCCCCCCCCATCCCCGTTATTAGCAGACCTATTTATTCATATGAACCAGAAATCGTCCAAAATCCACAGAGTCTGTTCTACGTATGAACAATTTCTTAAACAAGATATATTATTGACAAATAAGTTGATTCAACATGAATATTAGCATTCTCGTATAAAGTCATAATTTAGTTCTACGGTCGATACAATGACTTTGTCAGCAAATACAATTTATCATTAAGTCATGATCAAATGCTGACTAATGTTTTTCATATTTATTGTTACACAATTATTTACAGGTCTGCTAATTTTCAACAGATTAGAGGACAGTACGGAGCTACTCGGAGTCCAAAGTGGTAAATGAGGCACTCATGCATCTTTTTAATATCATATGTTGGGTAATTTGGTGTAGAACTAGAATTGGGTTTTGTAAAGTTAGTTAATAGATGACAATGACTTGAGAAGAAAACTTATGAGTGTCATTCTTACTGAAATGAAATTCCATGATGTCAACTAGCTTGGCCTTAAGACCATGAAGTGAGAAAGAACAGACTTTAGTCAAAATTTCATATCGATATAAATTCCGAAATAATTTTGATAAAAAAATAAAAATTATATGTTTGAGTTGAAGTGTTTTGCATACACCATGTACATGTATTTGTATTTTTTAAATATTGTACATTGAATGAAACGGAAGATATTAAATATCAAAATTTTGACTGTAGACTGTTTTCAGTATATGGTCTTGAGGCCTAGTGTTCAAATTATCTTTTGGAATGGAATATACAGTGCTGCTATCCCACAAGTTGACATGGGATGGGATCGGATAGGATTCAGGATTGAGGATTCACGATAGAAACATATAAAAGTTAATCCAATCCTATCCTATCCTATCCTATCCTGTATCCTACAGCCAATCAGATTCGAGCAAAGGTTCATTCATATATCAGAATAAATTACAAAAACGAAATACGATATAAAATGTTTACAAAAGAAATATTAATAAAATTTCAATAGAAAATAAAACATTTTTTTCTCAAAACACAGATTTACATTATTAACTTCGAGTAACACGGCGTACGATCTAACCGTGAACGATCACCGGAAGATTTGGGAATGTAAACAACGAAGAGTTCAGACATCGAAAGACCGTATTTCTTCAGCTTGTTTGGATGATTTAACCGATTCTTACTTGTGTAAAAGTGTTTTAACATGTTTTCTGTTAAATATGCTCTGTTTGTTTGGATAATTCCACAGGAACCGTCAACAGCGGACTTGAATAGATGATGTGCGAGTTCATGTAAGTATACTACACACTGTGGTGTAGGGTGGTTTCGCGCCGATTACGTGTTCGCTCCGAGTGGTATCGCGCCGGGTGGTTTCGCCCCGTTTATCTACAGGTATCTACAGGTAAGGTATTGGTAGTATACAGAATGGCTTCCCCCGATTACCTATAATTATATAACCCAGTAGGTTGTAATTAATGAACCCCAAGCGCTAATGTCGTGTTATGTTGAATAATTATCCCATTTTGTAGTAACACCTTTTTTGAAGCCATTTTATTTTGTAAGTACCTCTTATAGATATAAATTCTTTAAAACTTCAAAGCTTATATATGATTAACTTTAATGCATCCTAAATAATATACAATTATTCTTCTATGATTTTCACACACAGTACTAGAAATTATTTAAGACATAAGACATAAAAAAATATCTTTTTTAATTTTAGGTCTATTGATATTGAGAATTTTGGGATTAAAAAAAGAAATACTTACCGTTTTTCTGCAATGAAGACAGCTGGCCATGGTGATTTTTTTTGGTAGAATGAAGTTTTTGGAAATACATTTGAAAAGCGCACGACTTGTCTCTCATCATTATTTATAATTAATCTGCTCGTCATTAGTGATCAAACGATAATCAAACGACTATAAGCGGTATCTTCAGTAATATAGCGGCGCGAATCCACGAGGGGCGAAACCACCCGGCGCGAACAAGTAATGGGAGCGAAACCACTCGGCGCGAACACGTAATCGGAGCGAAACCACCCGCATTCCACACTGTACACTGTACATGTTTGCATTTTTATACTTATTAATCCCTCAAAACAATGTTCTCGTGTCTTAAAATATTAACATTTTATTCTATTTAATATAAACAAAAATTACGTGCGGAAAAAAGAACTAGTGTAGACAGAAGGGGGGATAAAATATTTACAAATACCCCCGTTACTCTGTCATATGATTCAATTAGCTATCAATGAGCTCTAAGACTAAAACAATCATATGTATTATGCCTTAATCAGTTTATTAATCTTATTATTTCCTTAATTGTTTCATTTCAGTGTAACTTATAATAAATTAATGTAGAATCATCATGACCATTTCTAATGCTACTGCTGAAATGTTTAATAAGCTCACTCAGCAGTGCACTTACATATTGTACATGTATGTATGATGTATTGTGAGTTATGAAACATAAGTTAATCTTTCAATATTCATCATTACAGTGATGGATTTGCCTGCACTCATGTGTCATCATGCGTCATCACAGTATAAAGGATTTTAATCTAAAAAGTATGTATGATTTTATTTTTATCATGTATTTTTAAATGGTCATTCAACTATAGAAACATAATTATCTGCTTTGAGGTGACATGTCTGCAGTTTCTCGGAACAAGTGATTTTCTTCTTTCAAAAATCTTGAGAGTTAGACTGAAAGAAATATTGAATTTTTCTGGTCATCATGCTGCTGTTACATAGATATTTTCTTCTTCTTTTACATATTCAAATTTCAAGACCAAAAAAAAGAAAACCAAGAAAAAACATTAAATAGATAAATACAAAGAGAAAATAGAGAAAAGTCACTAAAACAAATGTATTCATACTTGTTAGCAAGTTGACAAGATAAAATGAATTATAATGTACAAGTAAATTATCTTAAATAAGATTTTTTTTCTTAATTTAATATGACTGAGGTTGCAGTATAAGATTTTATTTTTCATGATTTCTAAATGCATTATTTTTTTGAGAGAAAAAGGTGAAATTAAAGCCAATTGTACATGAAATGTGAAAGATAATCACAATCAAAAACATTTTAAATGTGTATGAAATGTGTATGACAAAATTTACAATCTACATGCCTATAATTATGTGATTTTTTTTTCTTCAGGAAACCCTGCAGATTTGCAGCTGTGCAGAATGCACTTCATGCCATATGCTGTTAGAGTAAATGATGAAAGATGTTCAAACCAGTGTCAAAGATTCCTAAGACTGAAATCATGGTGCTTTTATTAAGGAGATCAGTGTATGTTTTCTGTGCATTGTTGACATTTGTGGAACTGTTCAGTTTATGACCATCTCTCTGACAATAACTATGACATTTGAATTTCAATTTGAGCGTCGAATAAAAAAGTCAAATTAAATGCATGTAAAACATTATACTACGGTAATAAAAACATTGATAAACTTAAATTTAAACAAAGTTCATGTACATGTATCTGTGATCTTTGAATTAAAATCCATAAATGCTGTACATGGATACTTTTAATGACTTTGTCTCATGGTAATGGAATATTCAATTGTTAAACATTGTTGAGGAATCACCTTGAATAAAAATATTGTGTACTTGATGAAAGTTTTTTTTCTCATTTAAACACTGATAATTTTAAGATCAAATGTCAAGGTCAAATAAAAGGTTTACTCAAGAATGTGTTATACATACTGTGAATTCTTATGCATGTTTATAAGATCTAAGGAATATGTGTGGAGCATATTAATATTTTTCAATCAGACACTGATTAAGATTCAAGATCCAATGCCAAGGTCAAAAACAAACTTTCTTTACTCAAGAATGAATTATAAATACTGTAAATACTGTGAATTCTGAATTTCTCTTGCATGTTTTATAAGATCTTAGGAACATGTGTGACCTCACTACAATATTTATTATTGTTATACTTTCATGTAAATTACTTGAATCTGATTCGTCGAGAAACATTTGATAAAAAGCACTACTACCCGCTGAATAATGACGCCATGCCCTCCTGCGTTGCAACAGTCAACATTGCTTGACAACGGGTGGTATTACAAAAAATAGTGACTGCGCAGAATTTATGCGCGCACGGTTCACTGTAATATGTATTTATATAAAACATTCAGTATAATATAATAAATATTGCATGTAGTTGAGTGTAACATTAAAAATTTTCACCCCTCGAAAACCATTGTCAACCTCGGCTGGGCCTCAGTTGACAATGGTTATCTTGGGGTGAAAATTTTCAATGTTACACTCAACTACATGCAATATTTATATACTGTCAATCTGTCAACCAATATCAAATTTAGAAAATATATTCTATTAAACATAAATTATTAAATTTTCACACATAAAACAAAATAGGAAATTGAAATACATTTGTATGACACTGAGCTGACCATAAACTGAGAAGAAACTGAAGTTAAATGAAAAAAAAACATTTTGATCATCTTGAATTTTATTTAGCAACTATATATTTTGCATGTTTGAAAAATATCACATACGACAAATGATGAACTGAAATTTTAAAAAAGAATAAATTATGAATTTAAATAAAAATCATACATTTAATATTTGATATTATAAAACAATTTCACATTTAAAATGTTTAATATGTGAAAGTCAAAATATTCTAGACCTACATTTTGTTTGGTTTATGGTCTTGTCAGATCTTCTTTTTGAGAATTGCATACAGAAAAACCTGTTATGCAGGCACAGTTAAACTATAGATACATGTACATGCATGTTATTTTCATGGTGCTCAGTTTAGGCAAAAATAAAATTTTACATGAAACATATACTTAAACATTTTTACCGTATAGGCCTATGATTTTTAAAAATAATTAATAATAATACGTCGGACGCAAGTCGCGATCCCGGGTCTCCCGATCATTGTTAGTAGGAAAATTAAAACACTAAGTATATTTTTTCTTTAATTCTTCTGGTAGCCCAATTTCTTTACATATGTTCGCAAAATCAGTACTTGTCCACGTAATTACGACCTGTTTGTTAACATTTATTTTTAACATGGCAATGATAATCGTAAATTTAATTTGTGCGGCGAGTCGGGAATTATGGAATGCCGATCTCGATTATTTTTTTCCATTAAAATTTATAACATTTAAATGAATACCAAAACTATGTCTGATTTTTTTCCTGGTAATTCCTTTTTTTCGTTTTGTCAAATTAATTCCTAAATATTAAAAAACTGAGAGTTGCAGGATAGGATAGGATAGGATTAGACTGAAATCACAGGATAGGATTGTGGATGCAGGATTCACGATAGGATAGGATAGAATTGTCAACTTATAGGATAGCAGCACTGTAGAAAGGTCAACGTGTTATTACTTACAAAGGAACATAATCAGACACTACCCTTCATTCCTGTGTACAGTATTTGATGGTATTTATTGCTAGACCATCTTGCCCCTCTCTATCCCTTTCCTTGTTCGAGCATTATATAACGGACCTGGAGAAATATTTATCCATATGAATTTTTCTTTAAAACATTGATTTACTCACGCGGAACAGCATCAATTTTTTGATATCATCTATCTTCTATTGGATACATGTATAAGGCTGATGGACTTAGTACATAAGTATGATAAGTAAGATAACCTCTTCCTTGATTTCAATTTCGTGACCCCTAGATCAGGGGTCTTGATGTTAGGGCGGGGCTCTAATGAATACAAAGTGAAAATGTATTTATTTTTCGAAAATCCTCTCTGCTCCGGGGCATTCGCCGATAAACAAAGAACATGATGAGGAAGAGGGCATCTATCAATATTATGAAAGATGTTGCCCAGAAATAAGTTGGGGGGAAGGGGGTGGTCTGTTTGTTTGTTGTTTGTTTGCTGCAAAAGTTGAAATAAGCTTCATTCCTTATAATTTAATTTCAAAGTAGACATTGAGACAATTTTTCCATTTTTTCCTTCGGAAAAAGGCTTCAAATATCGCATATTTTAAAAGTTAACCTCAAGCTGAGTAATACGTTTTTGACGTAACTCATTGTGACGTAGACAAGTTTTGTTATATAAAATGGATTAAACCGTTTAACCAAACAAATGACGTGTTACAACTGAAATAAAACTATTATCGAGTAAAGTAAAGGAACCAAAGATGTAATTAACCATAATAGACTTATAGTTGGGGATTTTATGTCCATGGCAAAAAAAAAGGAAGATCAGGAATCAACAAATTAATCAGTACTGGAACCTTCAACGGGATTGTAAACTGGTCCTATTTACTTGTCTTGGTCCAGAATATCCTTATTCTTATTAATCCAAAAAAAAGTCTTAGGACACGATGAAAAATCAATTTCATGGCCTTACTTGTTATCTGGAAAAACATTTAAATGTCATGCATTTTTTTCTTTTGAGGCATAAATTATTTTAAAATCTATGTGACAGAACTATGAAAGTATCTGTTTAGAACAAGAGAACCGAACCTGATAACGCAGTCGTTAAAATAAATGAAATTTGATTTTTTTTAATAATTGAGCATATTTTTTGACAAAGTGTAAAATGGGTTAGACAAAAGTTAAAAAACATAGATAGCCTTCTCCTAATACAATATTTTATGAAATTGCCAAAATGAAATACATGTATATATATATATGTGGTCTACTACTTATACAGAGTAGTAATAGATTGATTGATTGTATACTGTTTTACGCCGAATCGGCAATTTTTCAGCCATATTTCGGCGGCATAGAAAGAAAATAAGAGGGGAATTTAATATCTATCCGGGCAGTAGGTTTACAGGATTAAACAGCAGACATAAAGATGTAATAACACTTTGTTGATCACTTCCAATTTTTCTGAAGAATTCCATGATTTAAGTACCTCTCCGAGATCTCTTTATTTTTGGAGTACACAGCTGCCCCAAAAGTACTTTGCGTTTGGGAATAAGAAAGTCCTTATCTCTTAATAACAATGATTCTGTTAAGGGAGGATAATTATAGTTTTAACATACAATGTTGCCAATTTTTTTCTTTTTGTCATATTTTCTGTTCACAGCTGTATTTTTTGTTGTTTAATTTTGAAACTTTTTTCATGAAACATCGATTCTTGTGTCCTTAAATGTCTAAATTGAAAGAATTAAGACATTCAAGGACAACGTTTTTCTTATTTTTTTTTTGTTTTGTTAAATTTTATGTTTACAATCAACAATTTACTAGAGAATTGGGGGGATGGTAAGGTAGACATTAAGCTGACATCTCTATAATTATCACTTGTTTAAAAAAAATCTACTGCCTTTATGTGGTTGTTAAAGTTGAACTTTTCATCTTCGCTCGATTTTTGTCCTGATACAATTTAATTATCGTTAAATTAATCAGCAAGAAAGCAAACCACATAAAATATATGTATTAATCTAAGTGTGGGCATAAAAAATAAGACTGTGAAATTTATAAATTAACAAGAGGCATGAGAACTCTAACGCTCACCTGAGTAAAATTAAATATTGTCAAGGATTCAAAGCTTAAGGTGTATCAAAAACATAATAAGCTTGTAGATGGAGGTATATGCCCAAAAGCAAAAGAAAAATGTTGATAATGAATAAATGTAATAATCACTGTTAATTGTACCTTGCACCAAATCATAACGTACCGGTATATGTAGACATATTATCTTGTCTTTTCTTGGCCCAATATATCCTTATTATGACTAATCAAAAATATTGTTAGAACACCATGAAAAAATCTATTTCATATTAGCCTTTGAAAGAAAGTTTATTTGACATATTTATTTTAAGCTTACCTAAGCCGAAGACTCAAGTGACTTTTCTGACCAAAATTTGTTCGTTGTCTGTCCTTGTTGTCGTCTTCGTCTTCGTTGGCGTTGTTGTTTTTGTTGTCATTGCATAAAACTTTTTATATTTTCATCTTCTTCTCAAGAATCACTGGGCCAATTTTAACCAAACTTGCCACAAAGTACCCATGGGTGAAGGGAAGTTTGTTCAAATGAAGGGCCACCCCCTCTTCCAGGGGGAGATAATTGTGAATTAGTGAAAAATTAATGGCATCTTTTGAAAATCTTCTTCTCAAGATCCACTGGACCAAGAAAGATGAAATATGTGTGGAAACATCCTCATGTAGTGTAGATTCAATTTTTTTTTCAAACCACGATCCCCGGGGGTAGGATGGGGCCACAATGGGGTGTCAAAGTTAAACATGGGAATACATAGGATTTTTCCAAAAATCTTCTCAAGAAGCACTGGGCCAGGAAAGGTAAAACTCATGTGGAAGCATCCTCATGTTGTGTAGAGTCTTGGGCCTCTTGTCTTTCGATGCATCAATTATTTAAAACTATATACGACAGAACTATGAAAGTAGTTGCTTAGAATTAGATTAACTGTATGCAGTCGTTAAAAATAAAGAAATTTTCTATCCACGTAGTAAGTGAATAGGACTTAACAGAATGCATAAATAAATTTAAATAATTATTATTTTCCCTCTTAATTTCTTCCAATTTCTTAAGAACTTACAGTAAATTCCATGATTTCAGTACATCTTCCAGCTCTCTTTAAGTACATTTGAGATGTGGACAATTTGATTCTTTTGGTTAGCAGTTGTCACACAAGTAAAAGAATGTACATATTTTGCCTTTGGGAATAAGAAAGTCAATATCTTAATAGCGACAATTCTAAAAAAAAAATTAAAAAAAAAACAAAAAAAAACTAGAGGTACTGTGAGCAATGAGCTCACCAAATGATACCCCCGCCTCCCATATGGTTATAATGGCAAAGTCCATGTTTTGCTGTGGACAGGAAACACAAAATATGTATCGGACAAAAAGTAAAATAGGAGATGCACAATGGCAATATGTAATAAAGACTATGTGAAATTTTCATTTAATTTCACTCAGTGGTATAAGAGGAGTTGTGGATAAGAGATGGGTACCCCAAAGCGTAACAGGCAGACGGACGGACGGACATACCGATTACAGTATACTCTCCCACTTTTCAAGCGGGGGTATAACAAGGGTTTGTTATAGTTTTACCATACGTCGGCATTTGCTGGAATTTTTTTTTCTGTCCTGTTTTCTGTTTTCAGATGTATTTTCATTATTATTTTATTTTAATCTCTCGATAATTAAGGAGGTTGGGGGTCAACAAATAAACCATTAGATATAACTTATTCTTGTAGATATGATATCTTAAAGAGACACCGTGACACACAAGGGAGGACATGGACAAACGTAGAATTTGCATGCCACTTGTAAATTTTGTTTTATTCCTGATAGTATAAAGTTTCAGAAAAGTACAGGTTTCAGAACCGACAAATCTATTCTTATGGGGAAAATTATAAGTAAAAATAATTTCATGAATATAATGATTTTCATCTTCCTCCCTATTGTACGCGTGCGCGGAAAAGGTTACCATGGTCTCATGTATCTAAGAATGAATGTAGAAAGGCCAAGAGCTCTGATACAATCTTGTTTGAACATATTTCCCACCTTTGCGTGCTGTCCAGTTAAATGTTGTTTATTAGTTTGAGCTAAAAATAAAATTGGCGAGACCTTGACATACACTAAACCAACGAAACGGTATATACAACTTTTGCTTTTCTGGCACTTAAATTATTCAGTCTTTTCTTGCTTTACAGTGCAGGTTAAGTTCTCATATTTTCGCTATACTCGATCATGATTTTCATAAATCTTTTCTGTACGATACAGATATCTGAAAAGAAACACATGATTTTGACTCATTATGTAACTTTAAGCTGACAGCTGGTCAACTATAATTTGTCAAAAATAAAAATTCATATATACATTTAACTTTTAAAATTTGATCATATTTGTATATATCTCTACATATGTATATGGAAACCTTCTTCTAGAGGAGATAAATATAGTCTAAAAATGGCCACAACAACAACCCAGTCCCCTTTAGCTCTATAATTCAGATGTTGTAGTGTAGAAATTAAGCTGTCATCCCTAAAGTTCTCATATGTTAAAAATCAACTACCCTTATATGGTTAACGTTGTTAATGTTGAAATTAATTTTTTTTTGATTCCAGATATACAATTTCCTTTAGTAGTTAAATGAAGCAGTTAAATTTCATTTGGTAAAAAAATCATTACCCTAATAAGGTTGTTAATGCACGTTAATCAATTCTACATTTTACTGATAATCGCTCAAATGATCAGCTAGAAAATTAACCAGTCAGCTAAAGGCCAACTACATGAATGAATATGAAACTTAGCGTGGTCACAAAGAATGAGGTGATAACTACATAAATTTACTGAATTAACAATAGGCATGAGAACCTTAACACTCACCTGAGTATAATAAAAATGTAAAAGAAATCGATGATTAGGAATCAAAGCATAATCGGTGGTGTATTTTGTTCCAAATTCTTTTTGTTGCAGTATATCCTTATTCTGATTTAACAAAATATAGTGTACATTGTAAGAATACCATGAAAAATCAAATTTATGGCATTACTTGTTCTTTGAGAAAAAAAAATGATTGGTTGATTGTGTGTTGTTTAACGTCCCTCTCGAGAATTTTTCACTCATATGGAGACGCCACCACTTGCCGGTGGAGAGCTACATTTTTCGGCCAATACTCGGTACTCAGGGCCATTGAATAGTGAGAGATCTTTTTCGTGCCGGCACCTACTGCGACACGGGATCTCAATTTATGCAGTCTCATCCGAAGAACCGGTCTCCACGTCGCACAGTGGGTGAGAAAAATGATCATTTTATTAAATTTGTTATACCCCCCGCTTGAAAAGTGGGAGGGTATATAGTAATCGGTATTTCCGTCCGTCCGTCTGTCCGTCCGTCTGTACGTCCGTCCGTCTGTTACGCTTTGGGGTATCCATCTCTTATCCGCAACTCCTCTCAAACCACTGAGGGAAATTTGATGAAACTTTCAGAGAATCTTTATTACATATTGCCATTGTGCACCTCCTATTTTACTTTTTGATCTGACATATATTTTGGATTTTCCAGAGGAAAACATGGATACTGCCATTATATTCATATGGGAGGCGGGGGGTATTATTTAGTGAGCTCATTGCTCACAGTACCTCTAGTTTTTTTATTGCATCCATTATTTAAACTCTTTGTGAACTACGAAAGTATCTGTTTAGAACTGGAGGTACTATATATATGCAATCGTTCAAAGAAAAAAAATCTATCTTGACCGTAAGTTAATATATTATGATATATAAACAACAAAGAAATCCTTTATCTTTCTCAAGGACACCAATTCTGACCTTCCCCTTTCCTTTTAAACTTTCTTACGAAATACCGATCCTTGTCCCTCGGAATATCTTAATTTTTAAAACGTTTTCCTAAGACATTTTGTAAAAAAAACTATTATAGCAACGCTCTATTACTAACTCGATAATTCAGTGTAGGTGTAGATATTAATCAGGCACCCTATAGGTTTTAACTGTTAAATATCTACATGTACTACCCTTATGTGGTTGTTTATGTTGAAATGAATTTGTCCCTATGTTTGATTTTCGCCTTCTACATTTTACTTATCATTATACGTGCTGGTATTCATTTCATCAGCTGAAAAAAATTATCCAGTCGGCAAAAAACCCAACGTCAGGAATATGCATGCAACTTATCGTGGGCATAAAGAATCAGACTGCGATAACTACATAAATTTACTTAATTAACAAGAGGCCTGAGAACCCTAACGCTCACCTGAGTATGATGAAACATTGTAAAGGACCTAAAGGTGCGTTAAAACATAATAAACTGATCGATAGTGGTATATGTCCAAAAGCAAATGAAAAAGGTAGATAAGGATTCTGTATAAAAATCAATTGAACTTTGTACCAATCGTCAAGTAGGCTTTCTTATTTTTTACCTTTGGTTCTTATTCTGACGAAAAAAAAAATATTCTATCACCATAAAAAATCAAAATCATGACCGTATTTGTTCTTATATATTTTCTTTTGATGCATTTATTATTCAAAAATTATATATGAAAGAAAGATGAAAATAATTACTTTGAACTGTATGCAGTCGTTAAAGTAAAGTTAATTTCTATCCAGCAGTAAGTGAATAGGGCTAAACATTCTGCATACATACATGCAAATAAATAATAGAATTCTTTTTCCTATTCATTTCTTCCATCTTTTTTCAGGAAAATCTCAGCTCCATGTTTTAATACCTCTCCGTGATCTCCGTGAACAAGTTGTTGCTGACATGAATTTTTGAGTAAGCAGTTGCCCCAAAAGCAAAAGAACACAATCATGTTTTACCTTTGGGAATAAGAAAGTCCTTACCTCTCAAAAACAACAATTGTGAAAAAGGAGGATAAAAATAGTTTTACCATTTGTCGACATACGCTGGCATTATTTTATGTCATGTTTCCTGTATTTTTATTGTTTCATTTTGTTTTTATAAAACGAATTATCAGTGTATAATAATCAAACAAATCCCCTATCTCTCACAAAGGGCCCCAGGCGATATACAGGGGCGTAGCAACAGGGGGGGGGGGCAGAGTAGCTGGCACTGAGAAAAAGTTAACGTACACCCCCCCACCCCCCACCCCCCGACTTTGGGTTATTTTTCCTTTTTTTTTTTTTTTTTTTTTTTTTTTTTGCTAGTCAACTTTTTCAGGTAAGTAAAAAAAATTTCTCTGGCTGCCCCCCCTCCCCACTTTCAAAACCGATGCTACGCGCCTGAAATATCAACATGTTGTGTCCTTGAAAGTCTAATTATACGTGTTGTTATTCATTTCATCAGCTAGAAAATTGACCACTCAGCGAAAAACGAACCGCGTTAAATATTTAAGCATTGAATTCATATTTTGGGATGTCTTCGGTCCTATAACACACCTGGCCTTGCCGACAAATTGAATACCGCGTGATAATTTGTCGGCACGGCCAGGTGTGTTATAGGACCGAAGACATCCCAAAATATGAATTCAATACTTATTTTTACATTCTTTAATTTTTCCTCTTCATAATTGTTTATTTCGTAATCTTTAATGTGAATTTAGCGCTCTTCAAAACTGGTGTGCTTTTTAGACGTAAGAGTCGTTTGTGACGTTTGTGACGTTGCAAAGTTAGATAACGCAAACGAACATTGCGAGGAAAAAAGTGACTAATTAATATTAAATGCAAATTTTTTGTATTTTTACGTTAATTCAACAGGGTTAATTTTTTAATTAAATTGTATCAAACAATGTACATGTACATTTTGATGTTCAAAAAGTATTTGAAAATGCATATAGTTCCTACTGTGTATTCTAACGCGCGATGACAAGGTTTCGCGTGTGTTATAGAGATTTGAACGTCATGGATTTCTAATAGATTTCATAAAGAATATTACACCGAATGTAAATATTTATGCATATAAGCGTGGGCAAAAAAAAAAAATGAGGATGTGATAACTACATAAATTTACTGAATTAAGAAGGTGCCTAAGGGCGCTAGCAGTCACCTGAGTATAAAAAAAATGTAAAAGATCCTTAGGTATATTAAATCATATTAAACTTATTAGCTGGAGGTATATGCCCAAAAGCAAAGGACAAAGATTATCAGTGGTGTTCCCTGTACTATACCGCATAGTAGATTCTGGTTAATATATATTTTAAAGAAACATTTTTGGCTTGTTCCAATTGCTTCTCTTCATTTAATATTGTAAGCTATTAGAAAACCTTTTGATTGTGCTTAAAGTGAAATGTTTCATGTTAAAAATTGACGTTAGAAATATAATAAACGCTGTTCTACACATTTGCATGACATTTTATCTTAAATTTAAACTTTTAGAATTGTTTTAAAGTAATTAGAATAAAAGTGAAAAATAGTGAGTATTGGAAAATAAATGAATTAAGTAAGCTTATTTTCTCCCCCTTTCACTGAGAGTTGGGAATATTAATTTTGGTCTGCCCGTCCGTCTGTCTGTCTAGCTATGTTTTTGTCTGTTGGTAACACACTCGTTTCTTTGTGATATCTCGAGAAACCTTTGAGCATTTGCAGTGATCGTTTATACATAATTCCCCATGTCCTAAAAAATACATGTATATATTTTGAGGTTAATAGAAAAAATGTAAGTGTAAAATAACAATTCTTTCTGTATGTAAAACATCCGGGCAACACCGTATGAGTGGAAATTTTAGCGAGACGCAAATTTAGCGATTTCTACCTAAGAACTAGCATTTTATTTGTGAGCGAGAAGTAGTTTCCGCGATTTTAAAATAATAACTAAAAAAGCTATTAAATAAAATACGCAATTAATTTTTAGCGATATTCAATTTTAGCTATGTCAGCACCCTCGCTAATGATGCCAAAATTAAATCCTCTCTAAAAATTTTACTTACGGCATTTGAAGAAGCTGATGGATTTTTGTTATGAAGTTTTTTCTCCCTATGGCCCCGTAAGTCCTTCTTAAGGTGTCCGCCCCTATTCTAGATAAGCACAAGCTCTTCTTAATTCCTTAAGAAGGGACACAGATTCGGTAAATTGGCTTGTTTACTGAGATATGCAAAACATTACTTAAACGTTATATACAAAACTCAACAAAAGAGAGAACATGTATATATCAAAAATATTCTTCCTTAATATTTTCTTTATTTTTCGTAATTTTAGTACTTCTTGATAATTTTGTTTTAATTCTGAAATTTGCCCTTGCTCTACCTCACAGCAACTAAAAATTGGAGGGGGGAAGTCAGCATACATGTATAAATGAACATTTAACTATAGCGAAAATCTATACTTAGAAGAATGTGCCCCCCTCTCTCGACCCCTGCACACCCCAGGTGTTCTACAGGCTTTTTTCGTTTCTAGTTAAGCATACATATATTTCAGGATATTCCTTTTTTCAAAATGTACTCTTAAGTTTCGGTAAATATTTTGCATTTTAAAATCTAAATAGGCCTTAGCGTTTTAGAATTTTGTTTTTCATTACTGAATAATAGTAAAATTATAATTAACACATTAGAGGACGTCTTTCATATTTGATTATATTGAATCTAAACACGTTTTCTCAAAATTTTCCAGCCACGAATATAGTTACTGATTTTCAAACAATTAACGGTTTAGTTCGTGATATTAGCGATGATTGTTTTGAAATTGTTAAAATCGTGATATTAGCGATAATTGTTTTAAAATTGTTAAAAAAACCTGGATTTTAAAAAATTCGAAAACAATTTCATTACTTTCGTTTATATATTCTGGAGAGATGTTTGTCTTTTTTTGTTGTCGTTTTCTTGTTTGTTTGTTTGTTTGTTTTTTTTTTGTTTTTTTTGTTTTTTTTTTTTTGCCTTTTGCTTTCGATCAAAACTTAAATTTAGCAATTGATTAGTATAAAACATAATTTTAAATATTGGTTATTTAAATACGAATTTGGGAATGGATCATTCATATGTTTTCGACGAAAGGATATGAATTCTTTTTGTTTTACTTGCTTGCCTTGTCTTTTGTTTTCATTTATATCTACGTTCCTTTTAATAATTTATAATTGTTATTGAAATACTTAATTATACAGAATGAATTTCAGATATAAAAGTTATCCCATTTCTATTTACTTCAAAATTATAGTAACTGAGCAATTGGTCAATATTGTTAACAAGACTTCACATAGAGCATTAGCCTTCACTAACAGGTACATGTAACTCATGCGATTCCTCATCCAGTAACAGAGGTTAATTCTATATTTTCATTTTGAATAGCTAGTTCTTGTAAAACAAAGTGGTAAGGATAATGATCTTATGAAACTACAAATCTATGAACAGCTAGGGCATAAACTTGGATCCTAGCAAAATCCAAAAGTGGCATAGGGCGCTTTGGGGGTAAATACATCCCCTGTTGAACTCGTTATGTTCATCATATCCTACGTTCTTCAAGTTCAAAAATATAATGCCTTCATATGAAAGTGCGAACCATAGAGAATATATAACTGTTTAGCTTTATTTAATAAAAAATGAAAAATGTGGAGATAACGAACAGTTTTTGGGCTCTTAAGTCCATTAAACAATATAAAATAGGAGCGGGGCTAACAGGAACCTTCAAAACATCAGAGGTGGAATCAGGTGCCATGGAGGAGTGCAACTATCGATAAATATTTTGAATAGAATGTCATTCAGTTTAATACAAATAATCGAATAAGACCTTTTCAATCATTCACATTTTTAAAAAAAATGATTGTTGTTCGATAAAGGCTCTTGGTTTGTTCAAATTCCATACAGTTTACATTGGCATTACTGTAAAAGTCATGGTGAAAACCTCGATAGACGTTAAACATGGACAGAAAGTCATTCAGTTTAATATAAATAATCGAATAAGATCTTTTCAATCATTCACATTTATTTTGAAAAAATGACTTTTGGTCGAAAAATGCTATTGGTTGTTCAAATTTCATACTGCCACATCTGTTTCAAGTTTGGATATTTTTACTATGTAGACGTTAGGGGTCGTTAACAGCTTAATCGTCTGACAAACGATGACTTTAGCTTTCACGGCTAAATCGTCTGACAAACGAATGGCCTCAGCTTTCATAGCGTAGGCTTTCTTTATTTTCCGCAGAAGTTGCTAATGATGTTTTTCTTCCCAACTCATCCGCTATTCGGGAGCTTTCTCTAGGAATGATCCATTTTTGGAGCAAAGCTTGTTGCTCAGAGATAGATTGATGTTGCAGAGATTTCGGCTTCCCCGTTTAGGGTCGGAATTCTATTATCGATATGATGACCTTGTTGGGAAGTGTAGTTCTAGTCTGATCCCGTCTTTGATGTTTCTAGGGGACAATGTTTTGTTTTGTTTTTTACCCTCTTCACATGTTTGATTGTTTATACCCTCTTTACATGTTTGTGTTGTTTGGGGATACAACACTTCTTATATTTTTTTAATTCAATTAATATTTGTCTCAAGAATAATGTTTTGAATAACAATACCGATTTATATGAAAAGGTTTTCTAGATGGATGCATTTTTACTTTACAAACTCAGAAAATATTGTGATTTTCTGGTTTAGAAAGAGACACTTCATCCTGTTTTTTGAAAAAATGAGACAAGTTTGGTTGTAATATCATTTCAAAATATACCTCATTTAAAAAAAAAATCTTGATTTTTTCTATTCTTCATTTTCAATTTTCTTCACATCATAACAAGACATAATAATTTTCATTTCCGAGAAAGTAAGCAAGGTTTCATACTTAAAATGGGTAATATTGGAGCAGAGGCATTTCACCTTAAGTTGCCTGAATCATTTATATTCAAAGATGTACTTTTTTATTCATGTAATTTGAAAACAAGGTACATGTATTTAAAGTATTTAAAGTAAACTGGTTATATAACATCATTTATGCAACAAAATTGATATTATATTGAGTGAATTAAATCAAATAATAGTTTATTTTATAGCTTGTTTAAATGCTGCAGTAAGTATAATCAATTGAATTAAATTCTTTATAAATTGAAATTTATTAAATACGAGAATTCATTTATTGGATCCTGTTATATATGAAATTAAATGATACAAGAATAGTTGTTTCTTTGTCATTGTAGAAAATGCTACCAGATAGATGGTTTGGGTTTTAAAAATCTATCGATCATTACAATATTTTTCAATATCTTTGAATTATGTTTAATACCTCCAGAAGAAATAAATTTAAACATTAAATACTGTAAATATGAAATCTTTTTTTTCTTTGAACCAAAGAGAGTCTTACAATTATTTATAACAAATATTACACGTAAGGCAAAGTATTGCTAAGGTGAATATATACTCAGTACCCTGCAAAGAGAAAAAATAAACGTGAGCACTTGTTGATTGTTGTTTCAATAAAAGAAATAGACCGCACTTTATTTAACATGTTTTTAGAAAATTTGTTGATTGTTGCTTTGATTAATAGATCTAGACAGGACGAATATTTTACTTTACTTTACATGAGTCTATTCAAAATATTTTTAGAAAATTGTTATAAATTAAAAGTTTTTTTTCGTGAAAAAACCAACGTAAAATCCTAGAGTGGGTTTTAGAAAACAATTTGAAATAAATAAAACGTGATTCTAAACTTTAAATTTTTAAATGCCACTAACCTTATCAAAATTATCCTTTTTAATTTGTTTTTGAGAAGGAAGAAAATGATAATTTATGTACATGTAACATAAAGTTTCAGATTTAATTTTGCATGTGATATGGGTTTGCTTCACGTGTATATCTTGCAGACAACTTTCCCTTTAGATGTGATTGCGTACTAAGAACCTTTTTCCAACATAATTATATTACATGTTGTCCTTTTTCATCAATCAATCCTCGTTCACTAAGTAACAGACAAAATTTACAAATTTTACAATTTTAAACCTACACTAGAAGTAAGTCTATATACATGTAATATATATCCAACAAACAATTTACAAAGACAAAAACTATTTTGTAGACGTTTAATGGTTTTGAACACATTACATCAAATTAATTTTGGTGTTTCAATTTTAGCTTTTATGTTTTTAGGCAAAAATACCCAATAAAGATAAATCATGACAACATTCTTTCAACAGTAAAACATGTTTAAGGAACATGCCCAAAATAATTTGACGCCTATCGCAATTAAAGTCATCTTCATTCCTTGTGACTTTAAAATATGTGAACTAAACGGTTAAACTTATGAAGCTTTTAACAACACCATCTTCCCAACTTAAGAGATGTGGAGCGGAGCGGATCAGAGACTCTTGACTCTTGACATGAACAAGCAAAATCCCCAATCTGTATTTGGTATTATGGGGTGATTACTGTATTTGAATATACTTCATGATGACAGGTCAATTGACGAGATCCATTTTCAATTCGCGCGAATCTAAACAAGAATTAAATAAAGTTCAAGTACGTACATGATAGATATACATAGATAATTGTTTCTTTTTGCTCAAAACAAATTTAAAAGGGTATTTTTGGTAAGATCAGTTGGTAAGATTAGTATCACGTTTTCAATATATTTATTTCTAATTGTATTTAAAAAATCACTTTTAGTGTTTCGCGTTGATTTTCACGAAGAAAATCTTTCATATCTAACACTTTTGTAAAAACGGTTCTTACTGAAGGATTATAGAGCAAAGGCAATTTCTCCTTCCAAATTCAAATATCTTCTCTTTGTTAGGTAATTTAATTGTAAACAGTAAACTGGTTTAAAGGAAAAATATTATTACAACTTTTGAAATGTAGCTTTTCATTTTTTTCTGTAAAGTTATCATGGATATTTTCATGCATCTATTTTTTTTATTACAGTTTGTCCTTTCAGTTTGGCATTCAATTAAAAAAAACCTCTTATTTTTATGATAAACTACGATTCAAAAGTCGAATGAAAAACAAATTACGAATTATTAAATTTTAAAAAAAACTAAGAGGGGTATAGTTCTGTTGGTTTACTGGTATGTACTTATCATGTAAAATTGCGGAGCTAGATATTGTTTTGTTATTATAATTTGAATACGCAATGAACACATTTACCGTAAAAGCTTTGAAAATGTTACCTTTCATTTTCTTAGACAATCTTTTAAAAATATGTTTTTAATAAATAGATATTCCTTCGAATCATCATGGCTTTAGGAATAAATAAAGGCAATGCTATGTTTCACAGTTTATAAGATTTATTTGACAGGACGAATACTTTTACATTTTACAATTTTTACACAACCATAGACTTGATGAAATTTTCAAATGTAAGTTCAATTAATAGTAGGGGTCTAAAGCTTAAAAATATATCAAATAAATATGATTTTCATACACACTTCAATTATATATATTTAAGCTTTTAAGAACTTCCAATCCAAGTACAGATTTGGGCCAAAAAATCTGTAAAAAGTGTTTTGTCTCTCTTAGTAGACAATCAAATTTGTATTATTCTGTAGCTTTATGTGTCAGGTTTACCATATGTGAAAATAAGAAATATTTAAAAGTAGGAAACATATTAAAATAACCAATATATCCTAAATTAAAGAAAAATAGTGAAAATTCGAATTTGAAAATATTCATTTAAGTAAAATAATCAATGTCAATTTGGTAAGATCATATTTTAGATCCTATATGTTAATATCTTTTTATCCAAAAAGAAAAACATCAAATTTTAATATTTTGAAATAGAAAAACCATCGCATGATTGACAACGACATTTTTTTTTATTCTTAATGTCCAGGGTGAAAGGTAATGACCTTTACCTAACCTTGCCTCTAATATAAAACGGTCAAATTTAATCTAACTGATACCACCACTTAGTGATATTCTCTTCTCAGTTCTGTGAAAATGACATTTTATTTTAAATACAAGTCCTACCTCAAAATTGTGACCAATGAAGTTCTGTCCTAAATGTTGGATTCTGGACTGTTTATATACATTATTCGTAGATTGGTTATTGTAAATCCTAATGTAAATCATACAAACTTTCAAACATAAACTATTGCAACAACTATTGAAATAACGACTACTATTGAAATAATTATTTCAATAGTGGTTCAGAGTACATTTCAATAACAAACATAGGTTGCAACCACTATTGAAATACTTATCATATCCCCCCGTGAAAAGCGGGAGGGTATATAGTAATCGGGATGTCCGTCTGTTACGCTTTGAGGTACCCATCTCTTTTCCGCAACTCCTCTCATACCACTGAATGAAATTTGATGAGACTTTTGCAGAATCTTTATTGCATATTTCCATTGTGCCCCTTCTATTTTACTTTTTGATCCGACACATATTTTGGGTTTCACATAGCACAACATGGACACTGCCTTTATATTTATATGGGAGGCGGGGGTATCATTTAGTTAGCTCATTGGTCACAGTACCTCTAGTTTCAATAGTGGTTGAGTGCATTTTAATACCAAACATAGGTTTCAACCACTTTTGAAATAATGTTCACTTTTGCAATAAAGATTTCAACAGTGATTAAAATACAGATTTCAAAAGTGATTGAAATACTGATTTCAATAGTGCTTGAAACAATGATTCTAAAAGATATTAAAATGATTATTGTAATAGTTGCTGGCAATGATTTCAATACAAAAACCACATTGCAAGCTTTGTAGAAGTATCGAAACTATTAAAACAAATGTAAGGATGAATTACACACTCTGTTTTCTAACACATTAAACTAAATTATTGAGTTTAAGATACTGTGTGATAACTTAAGTTGTTTTATGTTTTCAATTAATACACAGACACTCTTTCTTAAACTGACCTGCATATAATTCAAACATGTATGCAAATGCTATAAGCAAGCTCCTACTGAATCTGACAATCAATACATAATATGCAATTTTGAAATAATTTATATACAGTTCATTTTTGTCCTTGATTTTGAACGGAAAGGATCATAAAAAATCTAGATGCGGAAATTTGAATATCTAGACGACATTGAAAAGAAGAAAGAAAACTGATAATTTTGTGTACAAAATTTCTGATAAAAATATTTAACAAAAGTGTATTTAGAAGAGAACTAAATTGTCGCTCATATTCTTTGGATAACCTACACAACAAATATGAATACTAAATCCAACGCTTACTCGTCAATACATTAAAAGCAAAAGAGCAAAGCGCATTTGATAGTCATTTTTGCCTACTGTTGCAGTAATTTCTGAGATACATTGTTTAACCTAAATTTGTCATACAAATTAAGGTTATACCTTCCATATACTAAATAATACAAAAAATGATATTTAAATATTAATAGCTCCCTCATACGATAGAAATAAAAATTATTCAATTTATATGGAGTAAATAGTAAATACTGAGGTATCCCCCTGAACAATGACAAACTGTAGCCAAAGACCACCCTTAACCAGGAAAATAACTTCTGAATGATTTTATTCAGATATGACTACACTTCATTTCATTTAGACAATTTTGGTTAAAGGTAGTCTTCATATCGAAAATGTTGAAAATATGTATTTTTAAAATTTTCATTCTCATATTATTTTAAGATTCAGCAATCTGTCATAAATTTATCCATTCGATTTCAATGACTTTGTGGTGTAGTGGTATGAGTGGTGGATTATAAATATAGTGATCGTATGTTCGAGTATCAAATTTTTTTCTATTCATGTTTTTTATTTTTTTTTTCTCTATGCACCTTTTCTTATTTTTTCTTTATTATGTTTTATAAAATAAATAATGTAAAATATTTATAATACAACATTACACCTTGAAAGTGTCTCCGGAAAATCAGTCCTAAACTATTCTATTGATTAAAAGTCATAGCTGCTTGTATTATTTTATAGATTTTCTAAATCTTTTGTTTAGAATAAGAGTATTGAACAAGTAAAATGATTGTCATGTAACAAATTTGCAACTTTGAAAATATAACACCGGTCCACAAATGATTACATACATGTAGTTTGCTCTTGAATTGAAAAGGTACCATGTACATGTTTCTAAAATAGAAACAGGTGGTTTCCTTTCAGATACTTGAGTCGGCCGTGTCGTCGGAAAGGCAACTATGGCTCTTTCTAAGGAAATTAGTATTAGGTTTATTACAATGGTAGGTGCTATTTCAACAGTGATTTAAAAATTGATTTAAAATATGGTGGCGTTTTGAAATGTATTTTCAACTTCATTTGAAATAATCATTCACATGTAGTTGTAATTTTTTATAGTAAATTCAATAAATGAATTAAAAATGTCGGAGAACATAATGAACAATTAATCCCTATATTTTTTAATAATTAAGTTATTTTAATAAATCTTGCAATGTGGTTTTAGTGTTGTGTCAATTATCAGCAACTAGCAAAATAATTATTTAAATCACTTTTGAAATCATTATTTCAATCACTATTGAAAACTTCGTTTCAATAGTGAACATTATTTCAATAGTATTTGAAACTTGTTTTATGTTCTGAAATGCTATATGAACCTCTACTGAAATATTTTATTGAAAAGTGAACATTATTTCAATAGTGGTTGCAACCTATGTTTGGTACTGGAATGCACTCTCAGCCACTATAGAATTTTTTTTTCAATAGTGGTCGTATTTCAATAGTGGTTGCAACCTATGTTTGTTATTGAAATGCACTCTCAGCCACTATTGAAAAAATATTTCAATAGTGGTCGTTATTTCTATAGTGGTTGCAACAGAGCTCCATATGCAGATATAAACAAAAATCATCAAATTTTGAATTTAATATGTATGATTTTTTTCTTTGCCAAATTATAGTTGACAGCTTAAGATATCATATATAAAAAATAAGTTATATCTGATGATTAATTTGTTGACTCCCAGCCTTCTTAATGAATGATAATTAAAAAATCATCAAATTTTGAATTTAAAATGTATGATTTTTTTCTTTTACATAACCACACGTTGACAGCTTATGATAATCATGATATATAAAAAATAAGTTATATCTGTTATGATTAATTTGTTAATTATAAATGAACAATTAATTAAATTTCTTTGAATGATAATTAAAAATTCAGTTCCAAGGTTTAAAAAATATAAGATTGTAAGTCAGAACATGAAATTAAAAAGCAAAATAAATATATTTATTACTTATTTTTACATAACCACACGTTAATAGGCCTGATGGGTAATCATGAACAATTAAACAAATATTTTCGAATACATGTATAATTATTTCTTAATTGGACTATGTAGAGAGATCACCTGCTTTGAGCATCTAAGAGCTGAGAAAAATTTCCCATTTATTAAAAATGATCCTATCTAAAGTTTTTTTTAGTTGATTTTGTCACAAATTAGAAGCATTTTCAAAAAAAAATTCAAAGTGCGTTGATTTTGTCCCAATTTTAACGCACTTAATTTTTTCAAAGTTTTTAATTTTTTCAAAGTGTGTTGCCACAGGCTACTTATTGCCTTATTCCACCCACGATGTGAAATATCTGTAGATAACCCACCCTTAGAACTTAGAGTCCATCCTCCTATCTAGAACAAAGGATTTTGAATATTTGTATATTGAGTGTAATAAAATTTGTAAAGTATGTGTATGAAAATTATATGAATTTTTCTCAACTTCTTAAGTAATAAATCCGATCGACTGTGTGTGAGTCGACTATCCGTGTTAGTCACTAGTCATTTGCAGAATTAGTATGTTTTAAATATCATTCGCTGTCTTCATATATTTTTCTTTACTCTTCATGAAAATATCAACAGATGTGAGAGTAAACTTAACAAATACTAAAAAAACAACATACTTAATCAAATCTAAATAATTAATACTAAAATCTTTAAAGGGATTATAAAAAAAAGTCAATCGCATAAACTTTTACCAAAATGAACAGAATCAAAAAGTAAGATTTCATCTTATATTCTGAGCCTAAAATTAGATTTTATTAAAACACAAAACTAAAATTAGATTTTATTAAAACACAAAATTGAATAACAACACAAAATGAAATAAAGGTTTTACATTTACGATATTTTATCTTGTGTCGGGGTCAAGGCAGAATGACATAATGCAAAAATATAATGGCAGACTTTTGTGCTTATATACATTTTTAATTCCCTCGAGCAATTTTTCTAATATTAAAAGGATTTTTTTTTTTTTTTTGCATTTACCTATTTTTGTCGAAGATTTACTTTACATGTATCTAATTTAAGAAATATCTCAATATGGCCAAAAAGAACTAAATATAACTTTCATATCAAATTAATTGATTATCTATTGTAATTTTTTTTATATATAAAAATGTCATGAATTTGATTTATTATTCATATTTACAGTACAAATTGAATTATTGAGTGTTCATTAAATCAATTTTATTTTTTCAGCCCTAGCCTCTAAATATAGTTTGTTTAACAGTCAATGAACTTTATTCAAAAACATACAAGACAGACATTATAAAATTCATTAAATTTAAAAGTGGATTTCAATGCAGACAGAAGGATGACACTCTATTAGTATAAGTGCAAATAACACTACGATTCCACTATAAATAACAAAACAACTTCTGTATATAGATAGGTTAAACTTTGTGGCCTCCAACTTAGTGTGTATCTCCTGAAGTATGTTCTAACATTAGACATACAAAAGCGCATACATCTAAAGAAGACAATAAACAATGCCATAATTATACCCCACAGGATGAAACTATCTGCTTAAATTAGAACGTGGAAGGAAAACATGTACATATACTTATGTATACTGTCACAATTTTTTATATTTTATTTACATTTGCAGGCTTTTTTAATTCTGTGTTTATGATTCGTTTACATGTACATGTGTAGCTGTATAATGCTATTCCCATAACATTTTGTCGTCCTTTTGTAGGAGCAGAGCAAACACGGACCTCTGAAACATCAGAAGTGGGATCAGGTGCCATGGAGGAGTGAGCATCCCCTGCTGACCGGTCACACCCGCCGTGTGCTCCTTGTCTTGATCGGGGGAAAAACGGAAAAATCCGTTGTCAATTCAGTGTATTAATAATGGACTAACAATAAGTATGAAAAACGTCAGTCAGCATTTGACTCAATGATAAATTGAATTTGCCTACAAGGTCATTGTATCGACCATAGAACTTACGAAATGAATGACTTTAAACGAAACTGCTGATATTCTTGTTTCAACAACTTGCCTGTCAATAATTTACCTCGTTTTAGAAATTTTTTTATCCTAGTTTTACCCTATATCTATAGACCTTCTGGACACGTTATTACAGGTAACATAAATATAATTAATAATGATGACCTCAAATTAATAATTTTTAAAGGTCCTAAATATAGGGAACCCCGAACCTTCAACTGGTGTCGGAATTTCATTAATATTATGGATTCTGTAGAAAATTACACCACGCGATGGGCCAGATATGAAAAAGAAGATGTTGACATTTTGTCAGAATGGATTAAGTGTATCAAATGTTGCAGTTGCGTATTAAAAGATTAAGGGGCAATATGAAAACCATCTATCCTTCTGTATTCAACAATCCAAAAGTGATTTTTTAAAAAATAGATTACATGCTCAGTACGTACGTATACTGGTCCCTGCTGAAAAAGTATGTAACAACGTTGTTTTCTTTGTCAATTTTATTATTTAAAATGTATTTTAGAAGAACTTGGATTTAATCATATAAGTAGTATTCCACTTATACTCATAGTTCCCTGTCTAAAGAAGAAATTGTTCAAATTTTAATTCAGTCTTCAATATTTTTAAGATCCCAAAGAACAAAATTGAACTTGAACCACCATATCTATCTTGGAATCCGTAACTTCATAAAAATCCTTACAAACCAGGAGACATTTTGGGTTCCAGTATATGCTCAACCACGCCTCTTTCTTTACACCTCGCTAAGATATAAACAGTAGTGATGGAGAAACTTCAAGAGTCCTGTGCAACAATATATTCAAGAAGTGATGTAAATCAGATGTGGATACTTGAAATTTCAAAGGAACTACTGATAATTTAAATTCACAGTATTTTACATTTGAAATCATAATATTATACCAAAATCAACAGCTTAAAAACTTACGACTATTCAATTTTATACACAACCATTCCCCAAGATGAATTAAAATTCGGGCTTTTTGATATCATCAATAGCTGCTTTTTCAACAAAATTGAAACTCGTAAATTTACTTACCTTGTCATTTGTAAAATTGTTTTCTTACAAAAGCATTCCGATTACTCTGAAATTGATATCAAAACGATGCTTGAGTTTCTGATTGACAATATCTATGTAGTGTTTGGAGACCAGGTCTTCCAACAATCTATTGGGATTCCCATGGGTACACATTTAGCCCTTTTATTAGCAAACCCATTTTTTGTATTCACATGAAGCAGAATTTGTCCAAAATCTTGTACGTGAAAAGAAGAAAACATGTTGTGTCCTTCAACTCGACTCTTAGATATATCGACGACGTATTGTCAATTAACAATGGTGATTTCCATTCTTGGTAATACGATATATTCTGTTGAGCTTGAGATAAAAGATACCACAGAGTCTGACACATCTGTTTCATATTTGGATATTTTTTCTTGAAAAAGACGTTAATGGTAATCTAACAAACAATAATATATGATAAATATGATGACTTTAACTTCACAATCGTCGTACGCAGTCATTTTTTTAAAATTACGTCAATTGTGAAGGTCAAGGTCAAAGGGTCGGAAAAATTTTGTCACAGGAAATGCACACGTCAAATATGAAAACTCTATCTCTTCTCAATCAAAAGTCAAAAAGAAAAAAATAACAGTTTTGAAAATAAGATTAAACTTCAAGGACAAGGTCACAAGATAAAAAATCAAAGTGAATTAAGAAAGGTCTTATTATAAGCAATACACAGCCCCATGTCTTCTCATTCAAAAGTCATAAGCAAGGATAAGTAAGTCAAAATTTAAGATCAAGAGATCAAAAATTATAGTGCATTCAGAAAGTCTTGTCACAGATAATACACATACTTAATTTAAAAGACATATGTCTTCACAGTCAATAGTTATGGACAATTTAAGGTAAAACTTTTCGAAAAGTAGGTCAAATTTCAAGGACAAGGTCACGAGGTAAAAAAGGGTATCAGATAGGTCTTGTTAATTACAAGCAATACACAGTTTAAAATGAAAGCCCCATGTCTTCTCATTCAAAAGTCATGAGCAAGGTTAATGTTTTTTGGAAGTATGTCAAACTTCCAGGTCATGAGGTCAAAATTCATAGTGTATGCTGAAAGGTCTTGTCACAGGTAATACTATACATTTATTGACTAAGTTTGAGGGCAACATGAACCAAGAACCAAACTGTCTGCCTGAGGCCGTTGGGGTCGACAAAACGCATTTTGCCCAAGAACTTAGTTAAAAATGTGTTGTTATACCTTTCACTTTAATTTTTTTGACATACGTGTGTTTTGTACTGCCTTCCGTGATGTAACCTCAGTGTTCTTTGAACACCAAAGAATGAAAATGAGATAAAGCCCCGCCCATTCTGAGACGTCAGTGGTCCAACATCCCATTGACCGGTCCAACATCTCACTTAGCGGTCCAACATCGATTTTTTTATGCCCGCTCAGCAAACATTACGAATGTTAGACTTTTTTTCGTATAGATTTGTATAGGAACAAATTTTTGAAGGTATAACAAACATCTTTAATACACATCTCATAACTAATATTAAAAGGTTACAAAGCAAATGTCCTCTTGTAGGTATAAGAGAAGACACCAATTTACGTCCCCACGAATCTGCTAACCAATCCATACTACTGTGGAATCATTCAATTCGTTGGTGCAAATATTCGTGGATTGGTTAAGATTTGCAGGTTCATGGGGACGTAAATACGTTGTATTTCCATCAGTGAACTCTTCAGAATTAGAGGCGCGTTTGGTCGTCTGACTGGGACAGCATGGCATTGCGGACAATACAAAACATGTCAGTATCAATCCAATTTTAAATGTTAAGTGCATTTGTCATTCTAACTAAAGAATAAGGGAGCTAAAAGACATAAGAAAAAGAGCGAAAACCCTAACTTTATCGTCCATTAATAAAGATACGACATTTCCGAGGTATGTGTATTGATTTTAAATGTACCATTACGATAAATAGATGCATACGATCACCAAAAGATGTAAATTAATATCCTTGTCATCTCTACTCTTGATTTAAATAAAGTCCACAACAATAAAATATTTCATATGCATTTTGTTAGGATTTGTTCATCGACATTCAACATGTTGTTTACATGTTTATGTTACGTTTGTCCCAGTAATCCCGCGAGATTTGTACATTCTCCGACTTTTTCACAAAAGAGCGCACTAAGAACCATAACTCTTCCATAGTGGAAATAGAACGTATTCATGTCTTCTTTTAAACCTACAATAGGACATATGACTCTGTAACCCTATAATGTTAATTAGTGCAGAATGTATATTTTCAATTAAACATTAAGGATCGAGGCTCATTACACCATCATTTCATTACAGCAACACATATAATGTAAATGTCAAATACTAGTATCAAAAATGGAGGTTTTGATATCATAAATGTTTTTTTTGATTTTTTTTACTTTTTCCTGATTTAAGTAAAATATTTAATGTTGAGTTTATTTGTAGAAATTTCAGTGTCAAATTATGGACATCTTTAGACATGTACGCACATTGACATTACTTCATAATACCTAATATATTTTTCATAAGCAAAAAAAAATTTCTCCCAAAAACAATTAATGCCATTTTCGTACTAATATATGCATAAATAATTAGGAAAATGAGTTCTAAAGAGGCAAGGAACGTATTTCAATGAATTGCATGTTACAAATTGAATGAAGAATCTTTAAACGAAATGCAAATTCCAATCTAAAAAAAATAGTTGGGATAAGAAGTCTACTTGCAAGAGTTTTCTTTCCTAATTACACAAGACTCAAAACATTAAGGAAGCTGCGTGGACATTACATCTAAAATTCAGAATAAAGCATTAAATTCCAGGGAATATATTTAAAACAATAAAGCAAGTATATCAATAAGCCAATGTACAGTAAAAAGTGCAAATAGATTTATCTTTTTTTTTTAATTTCAACATAGACCTAAAGCGTTAGGTCTTTTGTTTCAAGATGGTTGAGATTTCAACTCGAATTTCCTCTATACATACGTGTTGTCATGATAGTAAGAGCTCACCTCTTTCGCTATGACATATCACATTGTTTAGCAATGGTTTGACTGTTGTTTTTTTTTCTTTCATTCCTACTTAAAAACATTCCTTTTCGATTTATGCATAATAAATGCGTTCCTTTGATTTCACTGTTTACAACATTGCATGTTTTGCACTCGGAGCTCCTTTGGTGGCTCGTACCTCACACACTAACCTCGGACGTCAAAGGTGTTTTACCATCTTGCTGAGCCAGTCATGTGATCTTATTTGAATTTCATTCAAATATTACACTTTTTAAATCTGAACTACTTTTTGCATGCTCAACACTGTGTTGTTGCTTTCAAAGACTACTTAAATATAGTTGTAATCAACATGAGGAATAACACAAATAAAGAAACCTTTCCGAAGAACTTTAGGCAGAGGGAATTATGAAATGAGTGACAAGGCAGTTTCCGGCGGAGAAATGTATCGACTTGATGCGTATTACTCACATTCCAGCATGTTTTTTTTCTTCTATTTTTAAAGTGTTTTAAAGATCTAGATCACATTATAAAGATACGCGTACAATCCGTGCCCAGAGGAAAAATCTGATATGAAAACTTCCCTTCAAAATGTATATTCAAGTTACTTTAATTATTGTTTTGATCAGAGTCAAAAGGAAAAAAAAATATTGATAAAATATGGGATGCATAGAGAGTACATTAGTTCAATGACCTAGGTGGCTATTAATGGAACCTTGTGGGGATGTTATGCCAAGAAATGTAAGTAAACATGTAAACATTTATTTCTTTGAAAAGGGACAAAATAAAACCAAAATGACGCAAGAAAGTGATAAAAATGGAGTCAAATGACCTTGAAAATAATGGCCAGATGTTTTTCTTGAATACCCTGTACTTTCTTTTGGAAATGTTACCAGTTTTTATATCTATCCTGACCAATTTTACCCATGTTGATTCCGTTTTTGATTTTGATAGATTTACTTATGAAAAACATCTGATATATACATGTATATGGGTACTTTTTAGTAAATTATAGTTTACTGTAGTTAACTCTAGTTAAAACTCTTATCATAGTTTACGTTGTCAGCGAGGCGCGGTGGTTAGAACGCCTGCTTTGAAGTCATTGAGTAAGGAATTGATCATTTCGTCGTGGGTTTGAATCCAGGACGTGTAGACCGGTCTTTCGGATAAGACTGAATGATATATGAAGAAGGTTGGAGTGTTAGCACCATATTAATCTCTCAAGAACTATTTAATAGCCCTGACTGTTGATGTAAAGACGAATAATGACCCCCATAGAATAATGACCGGGACCCGGTCATTTTTCGACAGCGAAAAATTACTCCCTGTCATCATTCTACGGCGAAAAATGACCACTGGTCATTATTCGACGTCGAAAAATGACTCTGTTTCCCGTAGAAAAAGTGTCATCAACCTAAAAAAAATTGCATACCCCACTGGGAGAAAAATGACCCCCGTGGAATAATGACCTGTATAATACATGTATATGGTTGAAGTGCTAGCACCATAATGATCTATCATGCCCTGAGTACCAGATGCAGGTCTAAATGTCCTCCACAGCAATTTGTTGCAAATCCATATCACAAATGCTTGGTGGTTTATCCATATAACAAGTGCTTGGTGGCATATCCATTTTACAAGTGGTTGGTGGCATATCTACAAGATCTGGGTGGCATATCCATATCACAGGAGCTTGGTGGCATATCCATATCACACGTGCTTGGTGGCATATCCATGTCATAAATGCTTTGTAGCATATTCATATCACAAGTAGTTGGTGATTTGGTGGCATATCTATATCACAAGTGGTTGGTGGCATATCCATATCATAAGTGCTTGGTGATATATCTATTTCACAAGTGGTTGGTGGCATATCCACAAGAGCTTGGTGGCATATCCATATCACACGTGCTTGGTGGCATATCCATATCACAAATGCTTTGCAGCATATCCATATCACAAGTGGTTGGTGGCATATCCATATCACAACTGGTTTGTGGCATATCTATATCACAAGTGGTTTGTGGCATATCCATATCACAAGTGGTTGCTGGTATATCTATTTCACAAGTGCTTGGTGGCATACCCATATCAAAGGTGCTTTGGATATGTAACACTTAGGGGGATCCCGACCCCAAGCACCTGTGCGCTATATGAGAGAAAAAATCTCGATGTTAAACAAACAAAAATATATTGTTGTTTATTGAAGTATCAGAATGTTTACATAACGAATTAAAGTATTTTTAAAGTGATTTACTTATTAAAATATTTATTAGAATTCCCATGTGTAGCAGACCTTATTTTTGTATTTATATGAAGAAGAATTTGTTCAGAATCTTACAAGAAGAAACACGTTCAGTGGCCTTCAACTCGACATTAAGATAAATCGACGAAGTATTGTCAATTAAAATTGTTATTTCCATTCTTAAGTCGATACGATACAACCAAGTAAGCATGAAATGAAAGATACCATAATCCACAGAGTCTGACATATCTGTTTCACATTTGGATATTTTACTAGAAAAAAGCGTTCATGGTAATCTAACAACAAATCTTTATGATTAACGTGATGACTAACCTTCAAGTATATATGGGTTTATATCTCTCGGTAATATTTGATATGCAAGTATGAACAATTTGTATAATGAAGTAAGTCATTGACAAACAAATTGATGAAACAATGATATCAGAAGTCTCGTCTCATAATTTTCATGCTTGATACAATGACTTTGCCACCAAGTACAATCTATCATTGAATCAAAGGCTTACGGACGTTTTACGTACTCATTGTTAGACCATTATTTATACACCGAATTTTCAGTTGATTTTTTCCGTTATTTCCCTATCATGACTAGGAGCACACGTCGGATTTTACCGGTTGTCATAGGATATTCACTCCTTCATGGCACCTGATCCCACCTCTGATGTTTTAGAAGTCCCAGTTTGCTCTGCTCCTGTTTTGTAATGTTTAAAGAACTTTTAAACTTAAATAGTCCTTGTCATTTATTTTACTTGTATTCTTTTGACACGCAATATTTTTGTGTGTGTAATCTCAAATTTCCGAGATTAAATAATTTATATAAACACAAAAAGTTCAGGAATGTATTTCCATATATAAAATAACCTAGTTATCAAAGTATTACATAAAGTACACTTTACCTACCAAAAAATTAAAACGTAATAAGGGACTCCAATATCTATTCACACATTCAAAACATAGTGAAATGTCATCTTTGCTTGAAGGGTGTTGTTTTCTTTAAACATTCGCATCTCTGTTGATTAAATATGTCTATATTTTGGATTGTTTGATTGATTGATTGTTGTTTAACGTCCCTCTCGAGAAATTTTCACTTATATGGAGACGCCACCAATTGCAAGTATATTCTGTTTGTTCTTTTATAGAGAGACATCATGGTATGTCCTGGCAGCACTTTATTTTAGTAAGGGTATCGAATCAAAACATGCAGATAGATTTGAAAATTATACTGGAAATACCAATTACTTTGTTGTCATTTTGCAGTTGTTAGTCGAAAATTTTGCGTTTTTCTTCTACATACGAGGGTGATCAAATAGTTCGCAATCTATCTCAATATTTACAAAACAATTTAGATTTGAATGAACTTTGCCACACCTACAATCATGCATATGTTCTATTAATAGCAAATGAAAAGTAATGATTTTCTCCATTATTATGACGTCACAATGTGAAAATGACGTCATTATATAGGAGATGCGTGATGAAAAATGGTTGTCACAGTCTTACTCGAGGAACGATCGGCTGTAAAGTTCAAGGCATAACTTTGAAATTCCTTTGAAGTATCTTTTAATAATTTGTACAAGATTTATGAAGACAATAGACTTTCCAGATGTTCATTTATAAATAGGATTGATTGTTTTAGTGAAGGTAGGGGGATGGTTCAAAATGACGTTTGTTTTGGAGCACAGTGAAAGCAAGCTGGGGAAGAGATGTGTCTTTTGTTGGGCAATTTGTTATGAAAGATTGCAAAGTTTAGCTAGAAAAAATAGTTGAATATCTTAACAATAATATTATAATTTGATTCCTAACGTATCTTTTGCTTTATACATGAAAGATATTAAATATGAATTTAAAAAAAAACACTTCCATAATACTAGTATTAGATCCATATTCATCTGGATATCAACGTTCCTATAAGACAGCTCTAGGACTCGATCGGGTTGTGATGGTCACCATGCTCTTTCTGGGAAAGGATATCCCTATCAAACCATCCCATTTCCGAGATTTGGTCATTTCAAACAAATAAACTGTTCTTGTTATAAAAATTAACTTGCATGGTAAGAAATATAAGACTAGGAAAAATATTTTAGCGTCTATGAACAGACTGCTTCGGAGCATGTCACATGGCCGCGTGGACCACGTGATTTGCGCATGGGCAGACTGGTGACAGATATTCATTAAAACCAGATAGGGCTACTTTAAAAAGAATAATGAACACTGAAATCTAATTTTATTTGTTCCCCAAACGAAGTTGGGGAACATATTGTTTTTACTCTGTTTCTTATTATTATTATTATTATTATTATTATTATTATTATTATTATTTTTCTTCTTCCTGGGAAAATCTTTTCCGCGAATGATCTTGTAAACTACACGTCCGACTTAGGTGAAACCTTTTTAGGGTCAGTAGGCATGTTATGTAGATTTGCGGAACGAAGGTCATTTTGCGCGCACGTGCTTGCAAGAGCGCGCACGTGCAACGCGTGAAATGACCAAATATAATAGATACAGCCCTAACTTTTCTATTTTTTGATTATATGCTTTGATACTCATAATATAAGTATATATTAGTAGTATAGACGTGTTGACATGGTTAATCAATAGCAAGATCTCACGCACATGCACGTGCGCTTCGCTCTGATTGGCTGAAACTAAAGTCTCAATATCTTTCTTGTTTTTCGTCATAATCCTTTGAAATTTTAAATTTAGTCACACAATATGAAGATCTACAGCATGATATATAATAATTTTCATGAAAGCACGTACATGCTCGTGTGCTGGCAAGAGTGCGCACGTGCAACATGTGAAATTACCAAGATAATGGATGAAGTCGTAACTTTTCTATTTCTTGATGGAATTTTTTGAAACTCACAATGCATGAATATAGTAGTATTATGGACAAGAAGACATGGTCAAAATTGCAAGATCTTACGCGCATGCACGTGCGCTTTGCTCTGATTGGCTGAAACTAAAGTCTCAATATCTTTCTTGTTTTACGTGATAATCCTTTGAGATTTTGAACTTAGTCACATATTATGAACATCTACAGCATGATATATAAGAATTATCATGAAAGCACATAAATCCACGTGTGCTGCAATCTGATTACCTCACTGAAAGTTTACATGCCTATATCTTTCTTGTTTCTCAACAAAACAGGATGAAGTTTAGAATATAAATAGGTATTATGGATTCCTACATGATATTGCTATCAAAATTGAATGCAAGGACGTGCTTGCATGCACATGCGCACGCGCAATGCGTAAAATGAACAATATGTTTGAAAAACGGTAAAATTTATATTTTTATGACTTTTTATTGATCTCTGGAATATAAAGATATGTTAATGGTTTAGACAACATGTCATGATCACCTTGCATGTGCATGCACGTGCGTTTGCGAACAATGCGTTAAATGACAAAAAGTTGATATCATTGTAGCTTTTAAAATTCTTTTATGAAATCCTGCGATACTAAGCATATTGAAAAAAAAAATTAAAGGAAATTTGCACAAAAAGGGAGTTGGGGAGCGTTTGGGGAACATCTGTAACGGTCCCCGTTACAATTAGAACTAGTTTTATTTGTTTTATGGAAGCTATTCAATTTGTTCGCGAACTTTTTGATCACCCTTCATATACTGCTAGAAAATGCATTAGTATCAAAAATCGGATGGAAGTCCGCTGTAAATCGATGAAGTACTAAATATCTTTATATATTGAGTTACCATATCATAATTTTAATCTCATACCGAAATGATAATAAACGTATTTCTGTCTCATAATTACCAAATCTAGATTTGAAATCCGTCAAGTAACACAATGACTGTTTTAATACAATCAAATTCAATGAATTTAAGAGGGCTGGTTGGTTGTAGCCATTTTGAGAATATTGATCTCCTTTAGAAGAATTAAGAGCTCCATTTTAAGATATACCCATATTATCATATTTTAAAACTAAAATAAATGAAATTTTTATTTGTCAAATGATGGTCGACAGCTTAATATACATGTATATGTATCAGATGTGAAAAAAATTAGTCATATCTGATCGTGCATTTGTTGACCCCCAGACTCCTTTAAAACAGTTATTTTAATGCAATAAGTATTTTGATAGCCCGGTTACCCATCAACTGGCTAATTTCTTTCCATAATCCTTTCGAAACTAGAACACCTTATCTTATCCTCCTTCAATGAGTAAAAAGTCTGTAAAACAGTTTGTCTTGTGTTGCCACCTTTGTGACGTTTAATAATTTGTTTGAAATTCTCAAAAGTATTATTAACAATGACATATAATTTTTAGCAGACACAAAATATCAAGATGAGAAATAAACCAATTTTGTTAAGGGAGATAATCCAAATTTACAGTAATTACCACTTAGAGTTAACTGAAAAATCATGAATCTGGGTCTGAAAACGCCACTGACTTGACCGAACTAGGGAAAGTTCAGACCCATTAGATTTTGATTGGTCAATCTCTGCCTCTCATAAGACATGAAACAAAATGACCATTATAAAACACAGCTATACATTATTCAGACTTTCACATTCAGTGAGGACACTTAATGATAACAATAAAAAATTTCAATTAAACTTAAATCTATATTTTCTTTCGTAAACTAACAGTTTACTTCGTCTTTTTATTAGCGATTTTTAAATCACGCAGTTTTGCTGATTATGATTATGATTATTCTAAATTTTATCCATTTCTGAAGGTCTTTTCTTTGACTGACATTCAGATTTTCTTTTTCGTTTACCTTGTCTCAAAGGTTAAGCAGTAGGTTGAATAAAATATACCTCACTGAAATTGTCATTATAAATAACATTTAAGTTTAATTTTAATGTAATTATTATTTTTAAAAAGTTAATCGTAAGTATAAATTATTAAGCTACGTATGTAAATTGATATACCCATGCCTCTTCCAAGAAAAATTCCTCCAATCTTTTGTTCATAGGAACGATAAACATATTTCTTAAGCATTTTCAGCTGTGAAATACGGGTGCTTTTGAAAGAAAAAGACCGTCTAATCAAAGAAGACGGGGGGGGGGGGGGGGGAGAATGCCTAAAGCGTCAGATATTATGAAATCCTGTTCAATATTTGAATTGAATATTTAAATTAACTTCTCATTATTGAAATTTATGAAATTATGAGTAAAAATATCTTTTTCTAAGAGGGAAAAAAAATCTCGTAAATTTTTTTTCTTTTATAAAAATATTAGATGGTATTCGTGGGATTCGAACCCTAGCAATAAAAATCAGAAGTATCGTACTGCTTTGAGACTAACGCGCTAACCACTACGCTACATTGCTCAAGATGATTGTGGACATTTAAATCATGTTTGTGATATGAACCTTGACTTAATAGACTTGAAGTATTTCTCGGAAAGATGCGAATCTTTTGCCATAAAACTGTACTTTTAAGGTATAGTGGGTCTTCGCTCCATGTTTTTGTAAACCAAAAAATGTATATTTTATTTCAAACTTTTAGGATTACCTTTCAAAAAAATGGAGCGAAGATCCACTCATATTGAAAAATAGTTAAAGTATGAGAAAATGATCATTTTTGTTCTTTTTAGTGTATGTATAATTTTTCATAAAGGCAACTATTTTCGATCTTTGTGGGATTTTTGTAAATTGTAGAGATTTTACATTTAGTATGTTTTTGTATTAGATGAAATATCAAATAAAATTTAGATATAATTGAGATTTAATTTTTCACTTCTTATCGGTTGCACTATAGGCACTTTGTCCGCCTTATCCGCCCATCTTCTTATTTATCATAAAAAGCATTTCACAGTATAGTACTAATTGCTTATAAACAGATACATTTGTCCGCCTAAATTTTAGTGCGTAATCCCTTTCCCTTCTTATTTTATAGCTACTCCCATTTGAAAAAAAAATCCAGATTTCAATTCATAAATTTTCAATTTTGAGAAAGTTGCATGCAGGTATAGTTTTTCATAAGGCAACAGCACGCATCATAAAATATACCTACGTGACAAATCTGTGTGATTTGCTATTGGATTAAAGCTTTTATTCAGAATTTATCAACGTGCCTGTTTGTCAATACCATTTGTCGTCAGTTTTGTTTATTTTAATTTCCAGTTTCTGTAATCAGAATCCTGCTAAAACGGACTTAGTGCAACCGATTCATTTTTTTTTTTTAACAATTTTACAATAGCCTAATAGTCATTTTCTTGAATTTATTCTCGTCCAATCAAAACAATGGGAATAAATAAACAAGATTAAGATTCAAAGATACATGAACATCAATAACTCACACAAAGCTTTAAAACATTCCTTAATTAATTCTGTCATTTATATGGAAATCTGAAATACATCGCGTATCTTACCTGTACACAATACTAATTATTTCATGTATTTAAAGTACATTTTCATAAACATATCTTAATAAAATTAATTTTACCTGATGGATCTTGTTTGTAATAAAGAATTAAAAAGTTTTGACATGTCTTATGAAAACAGATACTTTCATCCGACATTACAAAGGAATCAATATATTCACTATCATAATATTCATGTTTACATGACATAATTCACATAGAATTTGTACACTTTGTGCCATTCTGTCAGAATTTACGATAAGGAGTAATTAAGTACATTATAAATAAATGATTGTCGTTTCATATGTACAAATAAGAAATGATTGATTAAATGATTGTCGATTGCTTAACGCCATAAGACAATATTGTGCCCGTGCTTTCGAAATGTTCAGGACTTTTTCTGGTTATTCTTTTAAGAAAAAATCAAACCAGTGAAATATGGATTTTTAAAAAGTTTTTCTTAGATTATACTGTTTCATGGAGTTTTAGGATGTACATGTATTTTTTTCCTCATAGCTTATTTTTTACACAATGGAAGATGTTTTGTAGAAATTTCACTGCTTTAACAACAACATATTATCTTTTATTAGATAACCTTTACATTCAAATAATCTCATATTTTATTTAAAAATATTCGTGTGGGTAGATGTGAATTATAGACATTACATGATTCTTTTTGTGAATTTTTAATTCTAGTGGAATATCTTATAGGTGATGAAAAGGCATACGTGGTCTGCTTCAGTATTTTTTGTTTTGAGAGTGATTTTGACGTCAGGACTAAAATTATAATCTTTCTTATACCTATGTTTGTGTCTGGAATTTCTTGATTTGAATCCTGTATTTTACAATATAATCTTAATAGGTTTATGCTTCTGCAAAAAAGAGGTGCGATATAGACATTGAGTTTTTATATACGTATAGAAACAAGTGAGTATGTAATCACTTTTAAATCTTCCTTCTTAGACAGTTTGCTTCATAAAGGGATCCATATCATTTAGCTGTTAAGTTTGGCTGTTAAGTCAAAATCTTAGAATACTAAAATTGTTCCTGATTTACTTTTTCGTTATATTTTCTTGAGTTCCATTTGTTTGTTGGTTGGTGTCCATTTTGGAAAATTATGCATTCGATTTTATTTGTTTTTAATATCTTTTCTACTACAATGCAATGTCTTATTTATCTTTGTCTAAAGTCATGATGAGTAGGATGCTTTCTATAGGATGACAATTTTAGGCTTGTTTGGGGGCATGGGATAAATGTAGTTGGTAAAGGACTCAGGGCTAACATTGATGGACATTTTATTATAGATTTAAAAAGTGTCAGGTTAAATTATTATTTGCATGAACTAAGAAAAGTATGACTGATTTTGTATCACTTTGGTAAACTATCATTTAAGGATGAAATTGAAGTATATCTAAAATTAAAAAGACTTTATTACATTTCTAGCATTTCCTAAGCAATTTGATAAAGTTTTGATTATCTCCGACAAGTTATTCCACTGGTTTTATTTTTATTTCTCTGTGGTAAACTATCAATAGAATATCAAATAAGTCTACATTTGGAATTAAAAAAATTTATTACTTCAGATGCATTTGCAAAACAATTTAATGTTAAGAAATGTCCCGCTATAAGTTCATTCTGCTGAGAGTATTTTCTCTTCTATAAAGTTCTATTTTGTCTATGCCTTTGAAAGAACAAGAGTTTCTCTTGTTCCTCTTCGATCTGCAAAATACACAGGTTTCGAAAAACATGTTGAATTTCTCAAATATCTTCGAAAGTTCTCCGAAAGGATGGCATACAATAACGGATTAATACAGCTATTCGCAAAACAATTTAATGTTAAGAAATGTCCCGCTATAAGTTCATTCTGATGAGAGTATTTTCTCTTCTATAAAGTTCTATTATGTCTATGCCTTTGAAAGAACAAGAGTTTCTCTTGTTCCTCTTCGGTCTGCAAAATACACAGGTTTCGAAAAACATGTTGAATTTCTCAAATATCTTCGAAAGTTCTCCGAAAGGATGGCATACAATAACGGATTAATACAGCTATTCGCATAAGCCAGGCAGTTAGCAGTCATCAACACGGCAGTGGAACCTATGGTTATTTCATAATCAGTAAAGGTCTGTACGATCAGAATGACTTGGATCGGAAGCCAACAAATAGCAAAGGCAACTACGAAAGTGATGACGAATTTGGTCGTTCGTTGACTCTTTTGTCTCAAGTGAGAACGACGACAGAGTGTTTTTAATAGACAACCATAACACAAGTTAATCAAGGAAAGTGGTAAGGCGTAACCAAGTGCAAAGAAACAACCGTAAAAAACTTTAAATACAAGTTTGTTTCCGACTCCTGCAAGATTCACACAGGCCGATCTATTTTGTCCCATCCACGTGTAGTGTACAATACCGTATTGAAAGAGAATCGGAAAATTACCACAACAGATCAAAGTCCAAGTCACGAGGACCAAAATACAAGTGTTTTGCCGATTTCTTATTCGTTTTGAGAGAACCGGGTGAACCACAGCAATGTATCGATCTATAGACAGAAGCACCAAGGTCCAGACGCTGGCATAAGCACAGACGTGTGATATAAAGTTAACCAGTTTACACCAAACGTTTCCGAATGGCCAGTAGGATATTGCATAGTTCGCAGCCGTGAAAGAGGCACAAAACACCACGAACAAAAGGTCAGCAGTAGCGAGACTTACAACCAAGATGTTGGTTGTGTTCTGAAGTTTTTTCTTCGCCAGGATCACAACTATCACTAGAGCGTTTCCTACTATTCCCACTAGAACTATCAATCCAAATATGACTGGAATTAAACTTTGAACAAGTCTTTCAAATTCCATATATTTGTCGTAGTTGTTGTTGGGTAGATGTTGGTCTTTGCTAGTTGTTACGTTCTCGAATGATACGTTGTGTGTCATTTTGATCAGGTTTGAGAGACTGAAATAAAGAAGAATTTGAGTTTATTTTCCAGGAAACAGATAGTATCAATTTATTATATTTTTTATTTTAGTTTGTCATGATTTTTCCGATTTTACAATTGGCTAATAACCTAAAGATAATTTAGGTATGTTTAACCTTAAAGATAATTTTTTTATATATTTAACCATTAAAACTAAATTTTAAAAAATGTGTTGAATATAAATTAATAATGACACTTATCTTTTCTTTCAATAAAAAAAAATCTTATCCACTTCAAATACTTTAAAGTTAAACTTTATTTAAATGAAGAATATCTACTCACCCGACAAATGAAAAAGTGATTATTTATCAGAGACTCGATATATTTATAGAGTTTTATAACAACTTTAAATGTCAAATGACTATTTCAAGCAGCAACTGTCATCACCTGTATAGAGATAAGTCGCAACTCAATCTGTCAATCACAAATTTAAAAATTAATAAGAATCTTCCATTCTTTCAGAAATAAACAGAATATGATGATTGGATGGGAATTTCCCCACAAAACAAATTCTAAAGGAAGGATTGATTCACATTGGTTGACATATTTTGAACATATTTTATTGAATATTATAATAAATGGATTGCGAAAAACTTGTTCTTTCCCATTCGCTGGTATTCATGAACACATGTAGCCATTTGATCATAAAATAAACTTACAAAACTATAAAAATAATACAATAAATCAAATATGTGTAAATTTTGAAAGCATGTAATTCGTAGCTTCGTGTTTAATCTGTGACAGATGTGCAATTGTCTTCCAAATAGAGAGGGTAAAATATGGCTTTTGTGTGAGATTTCTCTCGTGGGGAAACCTACTCTAGAGTACAATGTTCGGAGGAAAGCTGCCAATTGGAAAAATCATACTCTAAAACAATGAAGACAATGTCTTTGTATTCTGTTTTGCGACTTAATTAAACGAATAATTATGCTAAATAAAATGATGACACAAACTCCTTGCAGCTTTTTATTGATGAGGTCCCCATCATGCTCTCTGATAGCACGTTCAAATGCGGTGATGGTGTTTTTGTCCTTTTTGAATTGATGCATCCCAATGGTATAAAATGATATTTTTAATACTACCGGTATAGGATTTGCTGAAGTCGAAGTATTAGTGCAATGACATTTTGATTTCTGCAGTTTGTCAAAATCTCTTGTCCTTTCTCGATCATTTTAATTATTTTAATGATAAAAATATTAAAATGTATAAAACCAATATTATCTTAGAGGGATACATGATTTACATGTCATATATTTAACAAATTTGATTAGATAATGTTGGATATATATGTATACTACCAAGTAAACACTATAGAGGATAACGACTGATTATGTAAGTCTAATTATCCGTCATCCTTATGCCGGCCTACATGTGCATGTACTTTTAGATTTAAATGAGGCCAAGTATGACATTAAGGTTCATAAACCCTCTTCTCACTCATATAAAATGTTTCTTGAACTTTCAATATTTTCCAAAACAAATGTATTTTTTAAGTAATATACAAGCAATTATAGCATAGCTTGCGGGGCAAAATTGGAGAAAAAAAGACATTTCAAGGTGCCAAATCCATAAAGGAATAATAGACATTTATGTCATTAAGAGTTATCTTTCTTATCAGAGTATCAATGTACCTTAAGTCAGAATGATATAATATGGACCACCAACGGATGATAAGGACGCTTGTAAACGAGGAATATCAACTTCTTTAACAATCACTGTATGAACACATCAATATGCCAATGTGTCATTTTCTGCAAGAAAGCCGGGGCTTTATCGTATAGAGCATTCTCCCTTGGCAATTCTACAATAGAAACCTTTTTCTAGTGAAATGGGTAGGAATGCTTTCATTTTTATGATACAGAAGTTTTTTTGCATGATAATCTTCGTTAAGTTCATTTTGTAAGGTTGCAAAACAAAGAACGAAAAGTCTAGACACGAATGTACAAAACATTTTGGTTTTGCGACTGTAATGTATTGTTAAATGGTATTTGTTATAATGATATTTATCAAGTTCGTACTTCATGTAAGGTTTTCGAATCCGTATTTTAAGACCAAAAAAAAAAAAACACACACACATAAAATGATCTCATTTTTTGTATAGAAATTCACATAAACTTTAGTTTTTCTTTAAGCCCCAAAAAATACCCACCGTAGTTAGAATGTAGAAAGGTTACATGTTGAAACAAAACAAGGCGTAGGTTTACCCTTACTGGCCGTCTATATCAGAAACTTATTATTTGCACACTAGTAACTTACATAAAAATAGACATTCATTTTCATGATTGTATAATCTCAGTCCTTAAATCCTAGATAAACTACTTTGTTTTAAATGTTTCAAATAAGACCAGGTACAGAGTTGAAATATTCTAAAGTCTGTATTCAAACTGTGTAGTTTTTGTGATAGATAGAAAATGCGTGAAATGAAAATTGTCAATTAGTTTATCTTTTGAAAATCTGGTCAAGGCAATCGACGAAATTTCCAATTTTGAATTTTCTTGCGACATTTTAAAAAATTGACCAAAAGTACGAAAAAATAGCAATGAATTAAACAATCTCTTTTCCTAAAATTTATATTCTTTTTAACGTTAGACTGAAATTGTTTGGCATAAAACCACGAATTTGAGTTTATTTTCATTTATTGGCTTAGAACTGTCTCTTCTTTGGTTTCAAAACTTTTGAAAAAAGTACAGATAAAATCTACTCAAGAATAATACAGCGTTATAGATTTATATATCAGTATAATAGATTTATATATCAGTATAATAGATTTATATACTAGTATGAGTAAAATAGATATAAATATCAGTATAATGGATTTATATATCAATGTAATAGATTTATATATCAGTAAAATAGATTTATATAGCCCTATAATAGATTTATTTGTCAGTATACATTTCAAGGTTGTTGCAGAACACGAGTTTAAATTCTTGAAAAACGCTACACTGAATTACTCGATGCCTTGAAGAACGTAAATATACGTTATGGTACCATAAACGAGTGGATGAAAGTCAATGGAAAACGGGATAAAAAGTAATATATACATGTATTTACCGAGCATTAAATAACTTCACTAGAAGAAGAATAATGCATGTTTTGACTTACTAATTTTTTGGTTGGCAAAATATCTATGTTGAAAAAAATGAGATAGAGGATTATAGCTCGAGTTCGGGAATTTCTGTATATCAAGCGTGGTGACATTTTTAACAGCTGTCTTTAATTCAGTATCTTTATTCTTATAGAGAAACCGGTCATGGTAGCTTAGTGGAAGAGCGTTCGCTTCGTGATCAGGAGGTCCTGATTCGATTCTCGTGGAACGTAAACGCGGCTCCGCATCAAACCTAAGACTTAAACATAGGTAGTGATTGTTCCTTCGCCAAGCGCTCGGCACTAGAAGTGAAAGTCACGGATCTTTTGGATATGACCTTAAAAAAGTAGGTCCCGTGACACGATATGCGTTGGCACGATAAAGGACCTTCACTGCTCAATGGCCCTGTGTGGCGAGTAAAGGTTTAAATTTGAAACCCTTCACCGGCATACGGTGACGTCTCAGTATGAGTGAAAAATTCTAGAATGGCACGTTAAACAATATACAATCAATCAATCAATCTTATCGAGAATTAAAAAAAGACATTCTTTTCAATTTCTTATGCATTTTGACCAATGTAAAATATTTATAATGTTGTATTATCAATATGTATTAACCTTTTTTTCTTTTAAATGTAGATGAACAATTTCAATGATATATTAATTAACAAACAAGTGAAACTCCAAAATATTGAAGCTTTGATTTTTTTGATTTTGTTTATTTTAAATCTTTCATTTCAAATTTCATCAAGGTGCATTTTAACAATAAAACTAATTAAAGCAATATTAATAAAACAAAAAATCAAGAGCTTATCGGTCACTTAAGTATAATTCATGCAACACTTAAGAGGATTTAAAGAATTCCACAATAAAACAAAAAATACTGAGATGCAATGTTCCATCAAGCAAGAGAAATAGGATGGTCAAGGATAAAACGAATACGGCGGACTTATACTCAGTAATAGATAATAAAGTAGATGAAAGTTATGGAGATAACGAACAGTACTCAAGATCAAAAGTCCATAAAATATTACAAAATAGGAGCATTTAGCAAACACGGACCTCCAAAACATCAGAGTTGGGATCAGGTGCCAGGTGGGATCTATTTACATTCCAGTATTTTTCAGAACAAGACTAAACGCTTAATAACTAGCTAGATATGTGTATAGAAGATTTTTAAAAGAAATGATACATTTTTACTTTCTAATCAATGAAGCCCAACCCTAACACCTACGAATATTCAACAAATAATGATTGAAAATGATAAGTGATAAATGAAGAATATTGACACATGAATGAAGAAGAAAATAATAGGCATTTCTGTTGCTCAAAAACATATACGTTTGTTACATATTATGAAGTTGAATACATAAATGCGACTGGATTAAATATTTAACAAGTTGCTGTCCTTTAAAAAAGGACTGCAATACGTGGACCATGGCCATATGCATGTTTTTTTTCTAACTGAAAATCAATTAAGAGAATTTCTAGGTGTAGGGAATATTCATGTAGGTTTGTTCACTTTTTCTACAATGATCTGCCTACTTATAACTGATTGTAGTATCAAAGCAAAATTGTGAAATTTTATCTCAGATTAGCGACCTTTAGTTTTGTCAGTGTAAAAAATCGGGTTATTTTGCTACGTGTAACTCATACTGACTTGGACTGTTCTGGATTTATACGGAAGAAATTTATCATGAAAAATAGAGATCTGATGGTTTACGAGAAGCACAGCTCTGTAGTAGGCAGATTTTTTTGTTGGAGCCCCCCCCCCCCCCCACACACACACACATTAAAAGCCGTTGCTACAGACCTTTATCAAACGATATTTTGTTTGCTGAAACACTAAATTACATGTATTTTGAGAGCCTTGATGCACAAAACTAATGCCGGCGAAAACTTGCTCTATCTTTTAAAAGCTAGCCTATCTCTATTCGTTAAATGAGGTTTTTCATTCAGATTGTTAAGTTACATGTATCTATATACTGTATAACTTCTTAAGGTATCCATTGTACAAATGGGTAAAAATTTATGCCTGGAAACCCTATGATTTTATGTTCTAAAATCAAAGTATGGGTCATGACAAATTAAAAAATTGGGTCATCAGGGGCAACAACTCATTTAAGGAGGATAACTCTTGATGAAAACTAAAATCTAAGGAAAATCACAGAAATTGGTATCTAAGAAGTTTATTCCATAATAATGACACAAAAATTACTTTTATATTGTAATCTTTATATAAAATTAAACAATAATAAATAACAAAAATTCTGCAAATAATGTGAATTTATAATTATGTCTAGAATTTAAAAATGTACACAAAAGAATAAAAAATTTTCACAGAAATGCTGAGGTTTAAAATTGATAGTGACAGTAAATTGTATCAAAGCAGAGTGATAAACATTCGATACAGACTTTGAAAATGAATTTCAAGATTTAATGACACCATAAATAGTACTTGTTATATAAATGCAGATACTATGAGGACTCCGACAGTAATCTCATTAGGTATGTGTGATACTAGTAGATGATCCATAATACAGACCAACTTGTTTAGGAACAATTGATAAATACATGTGGTGGCAAAAAATTCATACAACTTTTGGACAAAATTTTGTAGAACTTTAGATGTTCCAGTCACTCTAGGTTTGCCATCACTGGTTTTGGGAGAAAACATAATATACAATTATTGCTGGTTTTTGAGGTCAATACAATGATTTAGCCATCTGAGGAGTACAATATTCACCGAGCCCGAAGGGCGAGGTGAATATTGTACTTCGAAGATGGCTAAATCATTGTATTGACCGAAAAAATCAGCAATAATTGTTTTATTATATGATTCACTGATAAAATGATACAGCTAATTACTTGCTTGCATTTTATTAAGCCCTAGCCAAATACAAGAGAGTAGCAGAATCTAAATGTGAATAAACCTTACCAGTCGTATCAATTTGAAATGTTTTTTAAAATCAATTTTTGTAAAAAAAAAAAATGCCATGAGAGAAATATATATTGTCAGTCTTTTTTATGGAATAGATTTTGAATGGAATGAGTTTTATTAGGAAAAACTGACTACCAAAAAGTTTTAAAAAAAAATGTTGTTCAGAAAAAGTGTTGGAGGGGGATGTGTGTCCCTGCATCCCCTCTTACCTCCTCACCCAAAATATATATTTGCTGTTTTTTCACATGAAAATAAAAATCATAGTCGTTTAAATAGCTTTTAAATAGCTTTTTAAAACAATTTATATCAATTTGGAATTTCCGAATCTATTTTTAGGTAAATGTAGAGGAAATAAATCCTTGTATTGACCTGGAACGTCACGTGCAGGTCAATACAACGTAATATTTTTCTAACATAGTTGGATCTCAGCCAATCAGAGAGATTGAAATTATTCAATCATATAATAAATTAAATTATTTCACCGTCCCTGTCATAGCTATAGATCAGCTTTAGATGAGAAAATGTCATAGTCTCTGCCAGACTCCTCTTCATAAAACTTTACCAATCAGCACACACAAATACCCCTAGTTCTTTGATTTTTCAGCATTGAACATCTGTTGAAACTGAGAAATACTATACAGATGATTGTTTCATACAATATACATGTGATTCATTGAAAGTTTGCAGCAGAGATTATTCCGTCCAACTTACATGATAACATATAGTCTACTGCATGCAGTCAAATATTTTTCTTAGTTCTTACATTGATTCCCGAGCAAATTGACAGATAAACATTTGATTTTACAGCCACCAAATCTATATATTTATCCTGCAAATACCCTTGCATTGACCTAATAAAGGTAACCTGATAAATCAAAGCTTTATCCGGTCACTGCCATAATAAAGCCTCGTGCATGTATTCCGACGTTCCAAAAGCATTGTGACGTCAATTATACTGCAATGTTTACGCCATGGCGTCGTAGTTTCAACTGCAGAGATGTGCCTAAATATGTCGGAATTAGCTAGTTCTGGACGCTCAAATGTAAAATTTTGTTGCAGGATAAACAAAATACGTGATAACTGTCTTGAAATATAATCGATATTTGGGCTCGGGTCGAAAACGTAAAAGGGCTCGGCAAGCCTCGCCCTCTATCACGTTTTCTTACCCTTGCCCAAATATCGCTTATATTTCAAGACAGTAGCCATGTATTTTATATGTATCTACTAAATGATGTAAATTAATAAAACTGTTCATACCTTCAAAATTCTTTCATGTACTGATAATAAATTTAATGTTGACAACAAGTTGTTTATCTTCTGAGGGTCTCCCAAACAGTACTGTAGATTATAGCTACAAAACGAATAGATACAACTATATTACATGCAATTGTTGAGATGCATGAACACGTAAATCCTGTTCATAAATTATATGCATTATCCAACATTTCATGGTGTCAGATAAAAATTTAGATGTGATGAATATTTAATACTAGTTGTCAATGCCTAAATTAGATAACATAAACAAATATAAATATAAATGCTTACCTGTTGCAATCTGTGTATTAGTATTGATATTGAAATATACTGCATCCCTTTAGATTTTCTCAGCTTTTGCCGTTTTGGGAACATCGATGCCAGCTGCAAGCAATTTCCGCACTGCATGTATAAAAACGAGCTAACCCGAGCTTCACTCACATTTAATTGCTCTCTCGCTAAAGAATAATGGTCCGGAGTGACATTTTGAGCACAATATGAGGCCTCTGACCAGAACAATGAACATCAAACTCGACTACCCTCCTTCCAGTCATCTAACGAACTCTTACTGGTCAAAGCGAGGGTTATATCGTGACACAAACACATGCATGGAATCACGAATAAGGTTATTTCACAAGTACGATCTACTAAAACAACTGGGCGCTCGTTAAATTATGTCTTTTCTTGAACAGTTCCTTCCCTGGCCAACTTTTCCTGGGCGCCGCCATCTTGAATTTTATAGTCTCGGAGACATTGTTTTATTTTAAAAGATGCACATTTAAACGTATTGTTGTTTTCTTTAATTATCTATCAATTGAAACAAAAATATTTGAATTTTGGCCTTTGATATTTACTCTAAATGAAAAAGCATTTTTATTCCGTAAATTACCTAGATCAAGCCGAAGTTTACCGAAAAATTACAGCCTATTTGTACAAATGTTTGTACCATAGAATCAATGTTTAGTTTGTATATAAAAGTATATTTAAAAGAGAGAAAATCGGATCGGCCAATGAATATGTAAATGCGATATGCAGAATTAAAAGCGCGATTTGCCAATGTATGGTATTTTAATTCGAATAGGGCGAATTATTCTATGGGCAAGTTACCTAAAGTGCGAACTTTCTAGCGTAGCCAGTCGTTTGCCCAGGGCATCCGGTTTAACCTCGCTTACATATTTACTGCGTGGACCTCAGGGTCCACGCAACAAATATTGTCGAAATCATGGTTAGAGCGATATCGACACAGCATGATATTTCTAGAATCATAGGGAAGCTTTACTTGATAGTGTGTCTTTATGGAATTGTAATTAAAAAGATATATGATATAATGTGCTCCTGCAATGTGCATCATTTAGTAAAGATAAAATAGCTCTGAAAAAAGTGTGTATGTTTTTCTTGTTTCAGAATGTCATATTAAATACGTAGGAGAAAAACATTTCTGTCCATAAACATCTTGCTTTTTTTGGAGTCACTGCACCCGCAGCAGGTAGGGTGAATATTTTTGTGCGCTAGACAAGTTTGTGACACAAAAATTTGAAATACCAAAATAAAACAATGAAGTAAGATTTTGCTTTAAATTGAATTTTTTGGGGAAAATTGTAATTATTAATCGCTCATCAGAAAAATATTACTTATATTAAATAACATAGCTTAGATTTCATTGTATATAATTTTTTACCTATTTTTATATTTGATACTGATGCACACTCGATTTTACTAAAATAATTGAAAGTAAGGACATGTTTATGGTTAAAAAACTCAGTCGATAGAGTGCTCGCTTCAGGATCGGAAGATTCTGTGTATGGATCAGTGGCAGTGATTGACCAAGGCCTAAATAGGTAGCAATGAAACATATGGAGATTGCGAACAGAATTCAAGCATAGAAGTCCATTTTACAATACAAACTCTAGAGCAGAGCAAATGTGGACATCTAAAAGGTAAGAAGTTGGATCAGGTGTCATGCAGGAGTGAGTATCTCCTGCCTACCGGTCACATCCTCCGTGTGCTCCTTGTCATGATTAAGAAATAACGGGAAAATCCGTCGACTACCCAGTGTGTAGGTAATGGTCAAAAATTTAATATATGAAAAATGTCAGTTAGGATTTGACTTCGTGATGGATTTACTATCAAGATCATAACATCATAGAGCTAACGAAATGATGGATTAAAAGGAGACTGCTGATATCCTTGTTTCATCAACTTGTTTGTCAATGAATTACCTCGTTTTAGAAATTGTTCATCCATAGAACATGATCTAGCGTATCGAATCAACAGATAAATATAAACCCTGCATGCAGGTGATTGGGGGTATATTTCGGTATGAATAAGGGAAGTTGACGATTGAAAAGTTACTGTCCCTTTGTCAAGTGTACTTAGCACTTGGAAGAGAAAATTGGGGGTAATTGGGATGAGATCATAAGAATCGAGGGTTGACACTGCTCCATGACCATGAGTGCCGAGTAAAGATCTAAATTTGAAGCCTTTTTTCGGTCACATCTAAGGAGACGTCTCTCTGAGTGGAAACTTCTCGAACGGGACTCCATAAACCTATCAATCAATCAATAAATTGTCTTCATGATGAAAGGATTCTGATTGTTACCTTTCTTAATCATATACCAATCTATGATAGAGTATTAGAGGTGGTTTAAAAAATATGGTTCGATGCATTTCTTAAAAATTAAAGAATAAAAAAAAGTATAGAAAAATGTATGGTACATGTACGTATACAATGTATGTCGAAAGTCTTTGAAATAAAAAGAATAGAAAAGGTATTTCTTAAAAAGGGTCCTTCGGACGAGACCTTTAAAACCGAGTTCCCATATCACGGCATGCGTTGGCACGATAAAGATCCTTCACTGCTCAATGGAGGCTGAGTGCGGGTCAGAGGTGTGACCTGTCATATGGGGATGCTCTACTTTTGAGGAAAAATTTCAAGGAACCTTTTTCTTTTGAAACATCACGTTCATATATTTTGATATCAGATCAATCATCTGTTTATTAAATTAAACAATTTCTCTCACAGGAAAAAGACGTTTACAAGATAATAAAGTTTTAGAAATGTACATTATTGACTTTTCATAAATTAAATGTTCGAATAAGTACTGGTATATGACAATTATTTAAAACAGAGTCTTGCAAATGTATAAACGAACATATACTGAGTATTTGGCAAATATTTTTCATGAAATATTGTTAATAAAAAAAAAAAAAAAAAAAAAAACGTGTGAAAAGGAAAGTTGTTGTTTAATCCATCAATACTAGTATTTTAAAAATTCAAAGGTTCACTAAAAGTCAGTGTATAACAAACAATTTAATTGTCCATTGCAAGAATTACCTGTAGGTATCATTGTCACTTTCTTCAATATGTCGCATTGAGCAATACATGTTTTTTTGTTTTTTTTTTACAAAAACAAGTATCCGAATTTGCTATCAATATGTCTGAAGTCTGATTTTAATTTTTATTTCTTCTCAAAGGCTCAAAATGATAATTAACAAATTGGACAAATTCAAATTTAAAAAGTAATTACAACTTATACCTTGTCATAGAAATTTAGAAAACTTGACAAAAATAATCATTCATTAGATATAATTTTCAATTTGTGCTTATCGTCAAGATTTTTCATAACCTCAATGTGCATATTTTATATCGGCTGATTTTTAGAAAAGGATCGAATGCCATTAAATTTTTTTCTCCAATTTTTTAAAATTAATTTTAGTATTTTCAGGCTCCCATTATTTTTTTTTAAATAAAAATGTGATCGTTTAAAATCGTTTGTGATAATTGGACTGAGTAAAATTTATCCCTGGAAACAAAGCTTTTATCAATCTTTTAAATAATTTCTATTGAAAAAAAGGAGAAGTAAACAAACGTTTCATTATGGAAGTAATACAATGTACAACTAAGATGTATTCAGATTTTTATATAAAGGCTTTCTAATGTACTATATTTTAAGTTAATTAAAGGGATGCCTTAATACTTTGGAAAAAAACTCGATAAGATTCTCCGTATATCGGTAATGTTTTTAGCCAAATAACACAAAATACTCCATGTTGTAATTAATTCGGTCAAATATTTATTTTCATTTGGGGTGATTATAATTAATCACATGGCACCTGAATTTTTATCAGTAATAAAAATTAGCCATCTATAAAATTCTATAACCTCTATATATAAATACACAAGGTGTCCAACGCCATTTTGACACCTGTTCGATTCAGGCTTCAATTGAACACATAAATCGGAAATGCCTACTGGTTTTCGTGTAGCATTGGGTTCAAATATGATTTCTCGCTATACATTTCTTCGAAAGTTTAAATCTAACGCGTTGATTGTTATGATAAACTTCATGCTGACTTCGAATTTCGTCACACCCGATCGCCATCAGCCGAAATTGCAATTCGAACCAAATGCTCCTATACATAAACTTTTTTTAATACAACAATTATAAATTTATTTCATTGACAAATATTGGGGGAAAAAAAATTAAAAAACAAAGATTATGTTGTTTTGATAGTCTTGATTTTATTTAATCATATGTTATATGTGTTAGAAACAAAGGTACTATAAAGTATTGTTGAAGTTTCCGTTGTCGATAGGTAGCGCTTTTATGGAAGTTTCCGGTGTCGATAAAAATCATAACCCAAAATCAAGCAACCGCTGATAAAGGGTTGACAACTTTTGACCATGAGTGCCGAGTAAAGATCTAATTTGAAGCCTTTTTTTGGTCACATCTATGGAGACATACTCTCTCATGGAAACTTCTGCAACGGGACCAGATAAATCTCATCAATTTTTTCAATCGCATTTATGATGAAAGGATTCGAATGTTAGTTTAATCATACACCAATCTATGATAGAGTATTAGAGGTGGTTCAAGAAATATGGTACGATGCATTTCTTAAAAATTAAAGAATAAAAAAAGGAAAGAAAAATGTACGGTACATGTACGTATACAATGTATGACGAAAGTCTTTGAAATAAAAAGAATAGAAAGGGTATTTCAAAAAGGGTCCGGGATGAGACCTTTAAAACCGAGTTCCCATATCACGGCAGGGTTGATATACATGTACATGTCAATGCTGTTTGAATCGAGTAGATGTCAAATCTATTTGAGTATTTCACCGATATGCTGGTGACGTCTATCTAGAGGTAAAAATGTCTTAGATAAAACAACGTACAATCATAAATCAATATCAATCAATCAATCTTAGGAAAAAATTAAACAATGTATCTCTTAGGAGAAAAGCCGTTTACAGTAGCTCAGTCGGTAGAGTGCTCGCTCCGTGATCGGGAGGTTGTGAGTTCCAACAGGTGTTAATAAGATAATGCCTTAGCAGCTTAAAAAAATTACTTTTTGTTATTTACAGAACCTACAATAAATACCATAATACACAAAAAAAATGTATCAATAACTATGTATACAATTTGAAAAAATTACAATGATGCACTTGTTTTTCCCATGCTTAATTTTTGATTAATTCATTTTGCATTGTCTCTTCGAAATTGTTAAAAGTAATTAATATTTGATACTACTAATCATTTTTTGTTCTCTGTTTATTAAACTCTTTTTATTTAAACGTTGAATATTTCATACGAGGGCTGTTTGGAAATTTTTGAGACATTTCTTTAAATTCCACAAAAGAAAGAGGTTAAATAATGAAAATTCGCAAACATAATCACGAACATATCAAACAAAAATTCAAATTTTCAGAAAACTCCTGGGGATACAATGCATTTACCAATGTTTAGTCAGCCGGAGCAACTCGCAAGGATTTTTCCACGTCATTTTGACGTTACATCACGTTAATGTTTTATTTCAACACTTCTCAAGGTTAACACCGTCTAAAAGGATGCACTTGTATGCCGAGCAACCTATTATCGTAAACAGTTCTGCACCAGTCACTATCCAGTGATTTTTTAGCATTTAAGGAGGTTCGCTTTTAGTTTACTAAAATTATGACGTTTGAAGTCACGCAACTCGGCTCTGATCCCAGGAAACACAGCAAAGTCCATTGGAGTCAGATCCGGCCGAGTGTAGAGGGTTGATATACATGTACATGTAGCTGTTTGAATCCCAGTAGATTAATATCTATTTGAGTATTTGCTGCCGTATGTGCTGGTGCGTTATCTAGCAGGTACAAGTACATGTGTTAGATATGAAAGAATTGATGTTAATCAGATGTGATATTTGAGAACTCAATGAAACCTAATGAAATTCTTAAGTCACACAATTAAACCAATAAATTGTATTAAAATATACCGGAGATTTTCACTTATCAATAGCTTGAAAGATTTGATTTCGCTCTTGGTGAAGCGGAACAGTTTACCTATCTTAAAATAAACTAGTTTCTTAAATTAAACTGACAACGATTTCTTTGTTTGTACTAAAATACAAAGTTTAACGTTCCATGCGATGATCGAACCTTCAAAAATTATTTTTGTCGCAATGGAAAGGTAACGCATATACTACTTAGCTATCACTGCTGCACACACTATATGGTTTTTAAAAAGATAAGGAAGCACCACATATACGTACACATATTTTTTTTTCGTTTCTTGGCCTTCTCACCATTTTTTTTAAACAAATGTTTGTTTTTTCTTTGAGTTTAAATGCACACAAACAATGTTTCAAAATCATGGAGAGATGACCCAGTGATAGAAAATATCTAAAAAATCGTATTTGAAAATGTAACATTTTGTACCAAATGACTTATCTATCAAGTTTTCAAATTCTTTTATAGAAAATTAAAATACATCATTGGGGAAAATATTTCCCTTTCCTATTACACAGGAACCCAATACATCAAGAAAAAGCTAATATTTCATGTGGCAGATCAATGAAATTTTTGATTTTCAAGTGCGCCCAGATTCCTGCCGAATTCCAATCAAAAGCGTCCTCATTATTAAATTAATTTTTCACCATAAATAAAAGATGAAGGTTGTTTTTACGTCAACGACTATAACTTTCTCAATATAACTTTGACTATAACTTTCTCAATATAACTTTGAACTCGTAAATTAACATATATTGACATTAGTCATCTGTAAATTTATTTTGTTAACAGTATTCTGCTCATAAATTCAAGCACTCAAAATACATGTAAATATCAATGTAATGATGCTTTAGATTTCATTAACAATATGTATATGTGGTTTTAGGAAATTTATTATTCAACATTTTCTTGGAATTTCCAGGAATACCAACCCACCCATCCCCCTCTTCCTAACAAACTTGATCTTAGTTCCATTTGGAAAAAAAATTTAAAAGTGGGTAGACACAGATTTGAAGTTAATATTTTCTGTAGAATATCACGACCTATATATTTTAATAGCATTTCACACAAAAATGTATTAAAAATCTTATTTCATCTAAAAAATATTGAAACTCATTTTTTTGGATGGGTTCCTTGCACTTTCACAAATGTTGATTTTATTCTTAATACTTGGGAAAAGTGGCAATTTTGTGGTGTATTAATGAAAAAATATAAAAACTTTAATCCAGAAAAATAATTATATTCAGAGTAGAATAGTTCAAAAGCAAAACCCCTTCACAAGTGTCGTCATTCCGCGCTTATTGTTTTGTACAGAGTTTAGCAAATTGAAAACACTCGTGAAACGTACACAATTTTTGTACACAGGGCACGAGCTCTGTTATTGTTAAGGTTTACGATTCACCGGGTTTGTTCAATTGTTAAAGTTTGCTCACCAAAATTTAACTGCAAAGACTGACAATATAATGTGTGTATGTTTTGCTTTCGAACTTTTCTACTCTGAATTTTCTGGATTATAGTTTTAGTATTTTTCATTAATACACAACAAGATTGCTATTTTTCCTAAGTATTAAGAATAAAATTAAATTTGTGAAAGTACAAGGATGTGTCAATCAAACCCGTCCAAAAATTTGAAGTTTTAATAACTTTTAGATGAAATTAGATTTTTAATATATTTTCCTGTGAAATACTATTGCAATTTATAAGTCGTGATATCATACAGGAAATTTGAGAAAATATTAACTTCAAATCTGTGTCTACGCACCTTTAATTAAAAGATTTTTCTCTGAACAGGTGTTTCTTGCCAAGACTTTCAATTTTTTATTTAGATAGTTTTTTGGTTTATCTGGATTTTTTAATGGAGAAAGATACTTCAATTTTATATATCGTTATTCGTCCTTACGTTTATTGCAGTATACTAGTATCACCTAAAAATGGAACTCAAATCTTCCACTTGATTCGAAATGCATAATTATAAGGAATGTGTACATGTTGTGCGCACAAACTAACGTAAATATGAGGCAATCTGTTTACAAATAAGTTGGTTGTACATGTAGCATATGTCTCGTTTAAAGATACTTCTTGCAAATTCTTCAATTATTACAGTCGCCCGCGTGGCGCAGTGGTTAGAGCGTCCGCTCTAGAGTCGCAAAGTAAGGAGTTGATCCTTACGTCGCGGATTCGAATCCCACTGTGGGACGTGGAGACCGGCCCTTCGGATGAGACCGTATAAACAGAGTTCCCGTGTCGCAGTAGGTGCTGGCACGAAAAAGATCACTCCCTGCTCAATGGCCCTGAGTGCCGAGTATAGGACAAAATTTGCATCTCTCCAGCGGCAAGTGGTGGTGTCTCCATATGAGTGAAAAATTCTCGAGAGGGACGTTCAACAATATGCAATCAATCCATCAATCAATTATTACAACTATCTTTTCACTTTATACATTCCATCGTTTTGATTTTTGACTGACGTTTTATAGTTATTGCTAAACCACACTTTTCACATTGGACTCTTTGTGGACATTGTCCCTTTATCTGCCACTGGTCGATAGGCACTTAATACTTTTCCACAGAAACTATATCCATTCCATAATTTTAAAGAATTGTATTTGCTCTAGTCCATTTTTTAAATATTTTCAATGGACTTTTGAAATTGATAACCATGCATTAATTTCTTTAATGAGCATTTGTTTTTCAAAACTTTCATGGGTTGTTAAAACACTGTATTTAATATATTTTGCATAAATATAGAACAACAATTTACCTTCGTGAGTATATAACAAAAATATTGTCCTTTACAAATATCAGTTTATATATTTTTCTGTTATTTTACAACGCAAATATGTTGCGATTATTTTCCTATACACAGTTCATTTCAATGGGTATGGACTGTGCTTGAAAAAAGCTCTGAAGTTATGAATATGTTTTACACAAGTCATATGTTTGCAAATCTTTCCACATATCAAACATATAATCTATTGCAAAAACTTTTATTAAGTAACAGTTATTGGTCATTATTTCAACAATTAAAATAAATCAGAAATTTCGTTAACGCATGCAGTTGTGATAAAAAAAATACTGCTAGTATTTGATTTTTTTTATTTGAGACTACCGTCTAGAAGTTTAAATTTAAAATTTCATAACGCTTTGTGACTTTACTGGCTCGTTTAATAGATAGGTTATCAAAAAACCTTTCACTGGTCATTTTGCCAAGGGAAAGGACTCATCACGTTCAATGCAGAACCTTTTGTTTATGAAGTTTACGGGGACTCAGTTGGAATCCTTAATAATGCTAGGGAAAAAGAGATGTAAAAAAAGTTTCAAGAAATGCATAAAATCAAAGTGTCACGATATTATGCGGAAAGTGACTGGAGAAATCTTTTTGTCATTCAGATTTTCCAAAAAGTACAAGGGCTCACATTAAGCAGATTATCAGCTTATCTCCAAAAGTTCACAAACTACATAAATGTCCTTTAAAGCAATATGAGCTGCGTGTTTGACATCGGGAAAAAAATATTTCAAATTTGTAATTAACTATTTCAGTGACAGGAAAAAAAACGTTTATAAACTTCTGGTGTTCATATTTGCTAAGGAAGAACTTTTTATGACCTTTGATTGAAGCAAAATTGAATTATTGTCATCCTGTACAATAATGATTTCTTATATAATACTGTATATTTGTTTGTACAGAAATATTTCTTCTGAAACATTTCTAAACTTTATCTTGGTCTTTTTTATCATAAGGGTTTAGATTATATACAGATTAATCATAATAACACATTTTACCAGCAAAATAAAATTCGCAAAAATGCTGCTCATATTGCTTTAAATTTATCAATTGTATTTTGATCTAAAATGTTTTTCAATAGAGATATAAAGATTTGAAATAATAAAAAGCTGTATTTTATCAAGCACATGTTCCTCACGACGAAATGTGTTGTTAGTGTAAAATTTAAATCAGGTTTGGTGTCCATAAATTCCTGAAGAGTTTGGCTAAGAATTTTTAAAATAATATTCACATAAATTCTAGCCTTACTGTGTGATCGGGAGGTCGTGAGTTCGAATCTTGGCCTCGACTGACCTAAGTCGATAACAAATGGATAGCAACTGTTCCTTCGTCGTGCGCTATCGGCACTTGACCTAAAAAACCGAGGACCTGAGACACGACAGGCGTTGGCATGATAAAGATCCCTCACTGCTCAATGACCCTGAGTGCCTAGTGAAGGTCAAAATTCAAAGCCCTTCACCGGTATATGATGACGTCCAATCAATTAATCAATCTAGCCTTACTTGCATTTTTAGGTTAGTTTATTTCTGAGAAAGTAATAACACTATACAGTATGAAGTCACATTAGCAACGCATAAAAATTCTTGAAGCATAAGTGCATTATTTTGTGATGACGGTACGTGTATTTACGTCCATGATAATGACATCACAACGGAATTGTCATCATTACTGCACATTTGCTCCTTACATGCACCAGATTAAGATTTCTTCTGTCAACCATTATTTTTTCGATTCAGAAAACATTCCGTATATCTTATCTACATAAAACACATGCAACAACATTTTCCCCATTTCAACATGTCTAACGCTGTTATCACATGTGATCAAACGTGATATATAGCGTTTGTCAAAGTCTCGTTTGAAATTAAATAAATGTAATATTAATAACTGTTATACCTTTGAAAATTTGCTTTTATACAAATCTATACGATCTATTGTTTTACTGATCGAGGATTAAAAAATCGATGTTTAACCGCTGAGTGAGATGTTGGACCTACCGATGAGATGTTGGACTGTCACACAATGGCCAGAGCTTATAATCTCATTTGCATTTGTTGGTGTTTAACAGTGACGTGCCGGCGGGGGCCCCCTCAATAATGAGGTTTCTGCTCGAATCCCGCATTGAACTATTTTCCATTAATTTAACAAACTGTCAAGCTGTTTGTCAATTTGATTTATTCACATAAATAATTATTAATATATCGAATTATATAGAGTAAATACTTTTATCACAACGAGAAGAAAAGAAGTTCGTCATATACCACTAAATGAAAATAATATATTTGCATTTCACAATGCCCAATGTCTTAAAACTGTTAATTAAATACATGTATGTTTAGTGTATATGTTACATGCACTGTTCCTTATTTCCATGCTAAGATGGGTAGACTGCAATTTTTGTCAGGTTTTTAAATGTTTGAAACTTTGTAAACTCCGTCTAACTGTGGTCAGCCGACTAAATCGTTGAATAGAAGTTTAAACAAGTTTTTGGAAACATGATTTTTGTTCTTGTTTTTTATGCTTTTATAATTGCAGAAAATACCTGTGCGTTTAAAAAAAACAATCTTATAAGTTGTATGTGATATTTAACTATGGAATTTTGTCCGTTATTAACTTTACTAGACAATTATTTTCAATGTTCTGGGTAGTATCAGGTAAACCGAAAACAAATAATATTTTTCAAACCGAAGCAAATTTTAAATTATATGAAAGGTACAGACAAAAGTCACCTACACATTGAAGTTAATGAATTTCATAACTGCACATAATACAGGAATTTGAAATGCGTATTTCAATGCTCAATATGAAATTGACTTTATTCAGAGGATAAAATCACTGTTATTTTGATCAAGATTTTTTATCTCTGCACATTACATTAGAGTTTGGAATGCATTTTATACCTTAAATGAACTCCATTCAGGGCACTTTGCAAAAAAAAAAAATCATATCAATTCAAGTTAGCTTCGGAATTTTTACAAAGCCCTGTTTGAATAAAATGTTTAGTTTTTATATTCTAAAATACATTTTAATTTTTTAATTGGCTGCTGTGAACTATTTCTTCCACAGATAGAACCCTTAAAGATTTAAGGTTTTCGTCTATTATTTTGCCTGCATTATTTTTTTTTTCATTTTCCATGTCCAAAATACAACTGAGTATAAATTCAGTATTTGGACTATATATTATAATTGAATTTTTAGTAAAAACAGTTTTTTTGAAGATACGGCTTTCAAGAAAAGATCGAAATTGAAAATGAGAAATTACAACTTTCATAGCATTTAAATCTTGCTCGCCAAAAGTGCAAGAACTGATAATTGAAATGTTGACTTAAGCAGCTTAAAAAAACAAAAAGCATGAGAAACAATAGATCAATTTAACATTGAAACAAACTACTCTCAAACTGGCTAAATATTTGTTTTGTTTTAAGAAATTCACTGTATTTTTACTTTCAGATACAGTATGCTATTTTTTTGTTTCAAGGCTCAATTTTTTCCTTGTATTTTAAAATTTGCCAGTGCCAATGCAATTTAACATCCTTGAATTTTAAAAAATTCTTCAAAATCAGAAATCAAAATGAGAATTAGCAGCTTTCAATATTTTAAACATCCCGAGCATTTACATTGGACTTGAATCACCATATCTATACTGAATACCTTAACTTCATAATGATCTTTACAAAGATACATAGCTGTTCCAGTACATGTTATACAAAGCTTTTTTTATCATTCCTCTTCAAAATATTAACAGCAGTGGAGGAGAAACATAATTATTAGAAGTTCTGTACACATCATATATGAGAAAAGGTATCAATCAGATGTTGACCAGTATTAAAAAATCCCAGAGAACGTTCCCAAAGATATAATTAAGACCAGACTTCTATATGTCCTTCATAAACAATGGCCTTATCAATAAAAAAAATGAAACTCTTAAATTTACATAGATTGTCATCAGTCATCTGCAGAGTTATATCGCGTTAACTTTAAAATCAAGCTGATTGTACAAGTTAATATTTTAACATTGCTTTTAACAAGGCCGACAATAGAGAAACTCTTTATTTCTATACCATATATATAACTTACATTGACTTCAGTGTACATGCCAAGTTTGGTGAAAATCTACTGCCTAGGTATTTTTAAGGTACATTTACTATAGGATTATATGGGAAAGTGCCAATTTTTCGCACTTTAAAGCAAATTATTTAAATACTACAATACATTTTTATCTCAAACTTTAATGTAAGATAAGAAATACTTTATTGTACATTATATTTAAGAATCACGAAATTCTACGGCCTTGTTTCCAGAGGGGACATCTCAAAATGCAAAAAAATAACGAATTTCCTTGTTTTGCTAGAGTAAGTACTACAAAATACAAATGATTTAAGGAAAAAACATTAATATCGTGGTGTTTTAAATTTCAAGAGCATTGATTTATTACTTTTTCTTTTATTACATTTTTATCACCCCATTCTTTAACTTTGTCCAACGTCAAAAACACACGATTACGACGTCAATCTTCCTATCACTTAAAATCTTTTTAAAATTCAGTTATTTAAAATTGCAATAAAATGTTTCAACTTCTTAATTTTGTTTAGTTTTATCAATTAAGAGAAAAATAGTTGCTCCCCCCACCCTTAAAGGTACTTGGACACAGATTTGAAGTCAATATTTTCTCTATAATATTACGACTTATATATTTTAATAGCATTTCACACAAAGATTAATGAAAAATTTTATTTCAATAAAAAGTTATTAAAATTTCAAAATCTTTTGCGGGTTTGATTGACACATCCTTGCACTTTCACAAATGTTAACCTCATTCTTAATCCTTAGGAAAAGCGGCAATTTTGTTGTGTATAAATGAGAAATATTAAAACTTTTATCCAGAAAAATAATTTTATTCAGAGGAGAAATGTTAGAAAGCAAAACTCCTTCACATGTATCGTCATTCCGAACTAAGAGTTGCGTACAGAGTTTAGCAAATCGAGCACACTCGTGTTATGTACACAGTTTTTGTAAACGGGGCTCGAGTTCTGTTATTGTTTATGTTTAGAATTCACCGGGTGCGTTCAGTCGTCACAGTCTGCTTACCACAACTGCACGGACTGACAATATATTGTGTGTTTGTTTTGCTTTCGAACATGTCTACTCTGAATTTTCTGGATTATAGTATTAATATTTTTCATGTATACAAAACGAGATTGCCACTTTTCCTAAATATTAAGAATAAAATTAATTTGTGAAAGTGCAAGGATGTGTCAATCAAACCCGCCAAAAAATTTGAAATTTTAATATCTTTTATATGAAATAAGATTTTAATTAATTTTTGTGTGAAATGCTATCAAAATATATAAGACGAAATATTATAGAGAAAATAATAACTTAAAATCTGTGTCCAAGTACCTTTAAGTACTTTCTGACTGACAGTACAATGTTGTTTTTGAAGATCATCTTCAAACAATATGCTTCGATTGAAATATAAGTAGGTATGGTTCCATCTATATTCATATTTATATAAAGCAGAAAATATTCGAAAATCTCTCGCTGCGTCTTTCAATTCTTTATTTTGATAAATCGACGAAGTTTTATCATTTTTATCCCTGCTTTGATTATATATACTAGGTATATCATATAAGAGAACGTTACGGCGTCTAACGTATTCTTTTCATATTTGGATACCGGTATTTAAAAAACATCAAACTTGCAACAAAACTTCACAATAAACGTATTGACTTCCAAATGTAATTTCATATCACTTCCTTTCACTTACCTTGTTTGTACAACAATAAACCGTTGTCTCTTGCAAATTTATGTTTCTCAGTTGATACCTATACGATGTATGTTGAAAGATTCTAAAAAAAAAAAGTGAGATACATGTAAGAAATTGAAATATAAGTTCTTGATACAGGACAATCAATAATCTCGTTTAAAATCAGTATTTTGTTGGTCAAAACCATGACTTTGTCAGCTAATGAAAATCATCGAAAAGTCGAATGTCAAACTCACGTTTTTGATACAAATTGTTTAGTCATTACTTTCAACTGCATTGGATTTTCATGTTTTCCTGATTATAAAAGACGCAAAACAAAAGTCGATGGGACTGGTCGACAGGGAATACTCACTCCTCCATGACACCTGATCCCACCTGCGTTGTTGTTGTTAAGGATTTTTTATTGGTCTGCTTCCAATTTATATTTATCCAATGAACATTTCAGCATGATTGCTCATCGTGATTTTCATATCTTATCATTAAAATGCTGAAAGATTAATTAATATATACTAGTAATTATAAAACTCAACAATATCTTACTTGATAAGACGATTCTATGTATTTTCCTTTTCCTGTAATTAGTAAACAGTTATAGACGTAATCTAATTACTATAGTACATGAATTGTACAGTTGTTTCCTTATTTTATATTAAAGCATTTTACAACTTTTCATAATTAACAATTATCGCAAGCATTATTTGTTTTGCTAAAATGAACACTCAACTTCTATCAGCTGTTCGGTTCCAGCAAGTGCATGTACACCTGAGGCTTTCCTCGGAAAATCAATCACGTGCTTATAGAGAAGACAAAAGAATGTACTTTAAAAACTCACATTTATATCACAGTAAGGCAATATGGATTTAAAATCAACATATTACATTCAAAAACGGTATAGTGGGAATTTTTAGCGGGATGTTTATCTTGGCTTATAATACAACGGTTTTGAAGAAGCCTGTTTTAATTCAATCACTTAATTAATTTAACCCTTTGGGTATGAGATCCTAATTCAAAGGAAATAACTTTGATTTTGATGTTGTATATCTTTCATTAAGCATAGGTTTTCATTCAAACTTTTTCCTAAATAGGTATTTTAAAAACATATTTCAAATGTCCTAAATGCTAACTTAGAAGATGAACTTAGTAACTCGATCTCTTCCACGGAACCACGGTTTGGAGACCGCATATATCTTTTACATGTACCAACCGTGGCTGCTTGATCACATACAATGTTACAATTATGAAATTTTCCGCCTCTATACTGCGACATCACTTTCAACCAATGCCAAAATTATTTCCATCTCAACTGAAATCCACAATTGAGATCTTCGGTAAACAAAATAAAATACTTTGTAAATTTAACTGCGATTGGATATTGAGAGGACGCGTAAAAGTTCATATCCCAACTATGATTTACTCGCATTGGTCAATATTTTATTGAGGTACGAACTGTTCTCTTTTCATTCAAAGACGCGGCCACCATGGGAGAAGATCGTACATTTTGGCTGTGGTTTGCGACGATGGTAAATGTAAAACTTCATTTAATCAGAATATAAAATTTTATGTGAACACCTGAACGTTCCTGTTGTTGTTAGAGGTTTTTGATTGCCCTGCTTCCAGTTTGTATTTATCTACTGAACACTTGATTGCTCTTCATGATTTTCATATTTTATGTTTAAAAACCCAAACCTGAAAGAGTGATTACATACTAATAAGACTCATCAAGATCTTACTCACCTGATAAGAAGATTTTATGTATATTCCTATTCCTATAATTAGGAAACAGTTAAGGGCGTAATCTAATTACAATTGTTTTCTTGCTTTATTTCAATCATTTAACAACTTTTCATAATTAAGAAATGAATGTAATACTTTTCCTTTGATCAAAGTATCAAGAAAAAAATTTGAATGGAAAACGTTTTCATCAATGCGCTACGCTCACATTCATTTCTTGTCATTTAATTATGATTTCAAATTAATAAAATGAAACTTTCTTTGACTTTACTATGAAAGTTGCGGATAAAAAACAGTGCGCAAGAATACATTAAAACAACTTTAACGTTGCTGAAATTCAAAATGGCTAACGTGTGAAAATTAGCGACATCAATCAACCAAACTTGTAAGAGATTTATTAGGACCCGACACTCCAAACCACACTTTAAGTAGATATGTTTTTTGCATAGAGCAGATTAATATCTGATTTGAATTATGCAAAAATTAAGAAGCCTCATCAGGGGTCACGGACTTAAATCATGGTGTTTGTTTTAGGTGAGACCGGATTATCTCGTCACCTATATTCTTGTGTTTGCTGTAAGCAATGATTGGTTGATTAAATAGAGTTTTGCTTATTTCAAACAATATTTTAACGTTTTTTCAGTCCTTTAACTCAACCACAAAAACTGTTCTTTACTTTTTGATGATTGTGGTTTGTGTTGGCCGTTTCCTTGATAATATATTTCCGAGATAGCCTATAAGTGCGTCTTGAAGTCATTAAGTGTTGCATGTAATATTTCAGGGTCAGTGGTGTTTCTTGCATGTCTAATGCATTCTCCTTTAATTATTCCTTTAAACACAGCTGGGCTATGTAAATATGAAAGTTATTTGTTGGTTTGATAAAGGACTTGATATCAAGTTTGTTAAAATTTTTAGATTTCTGTAATATATAAATTGTAGTATCAAGGAAGTTTACAGCAGATGAGAATTTCAAATGTAAATCTGATTTCATCTCTGGTTGCGTTCCATTGAATATTATGAAACCGTCATCACGGTATCTACCGTGGAAGACAATTTTGCTGGCATAGAGAACTTCAAGACGCACTTATCAAAGCGAGGTTACTCTATCTCGGAAATTGATCCTATTATCAAGGAAACGGCCAACACAAACCGATCAAAACTCATCATCAAAAAGACTAAAGAACAGTCATTGCGTAACCCTACAGTACTGGTTACTAAATTTAACCCTTGAGTTAAAGGACTGAAAAAACGAATTCTAAAATATTGGAACACCATTCTTAGAAATCCAGAATGCAAAACTCTATTTAATTCTCAACCAATCATTGCTTACAGCAAACACAAGAATATAGGTGACGAGATAATCCGGTCTCACCTAAAACAAACACCATGATTTAAGTCCGTGATTATTTTCCTCTACAACTACTTGCATAATTCAAATCAGATATTAACTGCTCTATGCAAAAAACATATCTACTTAAAGTGTGGTTTGGAGTGTCGGGTCCTAATAAATCTCTTACAAGTTTGGTTGATTGATGTCGCTAATTTTCACACATAAAAACATTTCTTCACAGTTCTATTGTTCATACCAGTTATCTCAAAGACATTCATTTAACATAAGTATGCCTATTTCTTTCATTCTTTCCCATGATTGTCTTGTCATGCAGACGATTTGGTTTGTTTAACAAAGGGGGATAATTCAAATAGAAACGAAAGTAGGAAATAATTTAAGTCAACGTAACGTAACGGACAGGTTTTGAATTTCAGGAAAATATGTATTAAAGTAAAGTTAAACTATTTAATTATTCCTTCAAAAAGTAATCTGGAAGCGGGAAATATAGACATGTAAAGACAGCCAAAGTAGTTCTGGCTGCTTAGTGCAAGCGAACTCTAGATTTTATTGATGCAGTTATCAAAACAATTTTTATCCAATTAGAATCAAGTACTTTATAGAAATTAAATGATTTAGCAATTCTCACAAGCATTTTTATTTTTCTAAAAAGAACGCTCAACTTTTGTCTACTGTTTAGTTCCAGCAAGTATATGTACACCAGACGGTTTCCTCGGGCAACGGATCAATCACGTGCTTATATCTAGAATATCAAAGAATGTATCTTAAAAACAAACATTTATAACACAGTAAGGCAATATTTATTTAAAATCAACATATTGCAATCAAATATCTCACAATTAATGGGCATTTGTAGGGAGATGTTATCTTGGTTTATAATATACAGTGGAGGCTTATTTATCCGGACGCGTTGGTTCCTAGTCAATTTGTCCGGGTATGTGAAGCGTCCGGATACCTGAATTGCCTTGAGTTTAGTTAAATAGTATCCATACAATTGACAGTAGTAAAAAATGTTGCTTTAATTTTTATCAAGATGTTTTGATGTTTTAAATACTTTAATAAACGTTAGTACATGTACCACTCAATACTGGTTAAAATAAAATAAAAAAAGTATGTCGTTATATGAAACATTGTTAATAAGAAACATTAATTGTTATGAAACTGATTTCATAAATGTAATCAAGTCACAGAATCCCTTTTGCGCACAAAAAAGCCGACGTTGTATCTGTAAATAGCAGTACAATACACAAAAATCATACTACAATTGTATTCTGTTACAGTAAAAAAAGATTTGCCGAGAATGAAAATATTTTCGACGTATTTTCCCTTAATTAACACGTTTCAAATAAATGTTAGAGAAGCGAGAGACTGTTGCGTACCTATCTAACCTATTATTAGCCTTCTCAAAAAATATTTTTGCCAAGTACGAAAATATTATCGACTTATTTCCCCTAAATTAACACGTCTCAAATAGGCTACATGTTAGAGAAGCGAGAGACTGTTGCGTACAATGTACCTATCTAACCTATTACATGTATTAGCCTTGCCGTAAGGGTGTGTTCCCTGAACGTCTACTTCCGATATAAACAGTATAATTATCACACTCAATTAAGGGGCCCCGAACGTCTACTACTTACATAAACAATATAATTATCACACTCAATTAAGAGGCCCTCTGAGGGGCACAGATAGCGTTTGCCTGTGTTACCGGTGTTATCTTGATTTTACAGTCTAAATCAAATATATTTATTTTTCTGATAAAGAATATGTACCAAACCACAATTTATTTTATTAAATAACTATATTTCAAGACACTAAACTATTTAGAAATTTGAATAACATAGGAATTATTGGTAAGATTTTTGAAACATTGATTATTATACATTGACTAAAGAACATAGTAAATTAACTTTGAAAATTTGAGTAAAAAATATTTTAAGATTTGAATAACATTTAATTCATTTTATAGGAATTATTGCTAAGATTTTCTGTATAAATCTTTGACACAGTTTCATAAAGGCAGGTAGTTTATTAATACAGTATAAAACACAGGTAACACAGGTAAACGCTACCTGTGCCCCTTAGAGGCTGTAGTGGTTTTGAAGTAGCCAGCTGGAAAAAAATCAAATCACTTAATTTAAACCTTTGGGTATAAAATCTCAATTCAAAGGATATAAATGTGATTATTGTGCTGTAAAACAGTATATCTTTCACCAAGCATTGGTCTTCATTCAACTTTTATCTAAATAGGTATTTTAAAACCATATTTCAAACTTCCTAAATGCTAACTTAGAAGATGAACTCTCTTCCATGGAACCATCCATCTTCTCAAGCCACGGTTCAGATGCAATCTAATTAAAATTAGACGTTAGATCCGCTCGTACACTCGCTACACTACATGTAACTAGCGTAGCGAGTGTACAAGCGGCGGATCTAACATCTAATTAGTCAGCCCCCGGGCTGACTAGTTACGTTAGGATGAAACTGCAAGTGCGCTTGCGTTAATCGGAATTCTGGGAAAAAAGATTTGCCACAAATTCTCCAACCAGAGGGCGTGCTTCTTCACGCACACTTGCGATCTCGATCTATTTATAGACTGCATTGTTCTTCGTCGTTCTCGAAGAAAATTTATGACGAATGTTCAGCTTCTAGATGGGATATTTGTCAGTTTTTAAATCATACTATGAAAATATTTCATTGCTTCTAATAGAAGATATATAAGTACTTTTATTCCCTCAATCGCCATTGCAAGCCGAAGCTTTAAATTGTGTATTCCTCTGGATGATGCAAGACTCCCTCGATCAATATTCAATACCTTGCATAAGACATGTACCGGTCGGAATTCACACAACAATCCACTTGCCACAAAGGTCCAAAAATAGTGAAAAAAAAGAACGATCAATTTCTTTTCACCCTAATGATAGTTCTGAAAACATCAGAAGACCACTGTAAGACAGTATAGTGATGGACGTGCAAGTCCGCTTGTGCACGTGAACCGCGCCCACATTTGAGAAATTGACCACAGTGGAAATGCGATAGCTGAGAGAACTGTGCTGATTTATAGACAGGGTCAACACCCACCCACCCCCAAATGAAAGGAGGGGGGGGGGTGGATTCCAGTATTTTAATCTATAGTTTTGCTATGATGGTAGACGTACATCATCAAAGACATTTTATGTATACGTACTGCATGTATTGTATAAACATATTTTGAATTGTTTTCTGTGGCGTTCATTACTTTTTGGGAAGCAATTCTTTTCTTTCCTAAATAACCCTAAAATGGATGCTCAAACTTAGAAATTGAGTTAAATATACATGTAGTATGCCCCCCCCCCTTCCACATCATGCATAACCTCGAAATGCACAACTGAAAACTGTTATTTAATAATATTTAAAAACAATCTAACACAAAGTCTACCTTCCTTTCATTCATCATAATCTATATCATTTTTATAGAATTTAACGTGATCTTATTTGCCAAGGTGGCTTTTAATTGTTCATTTACCGGTATGAGATGAACTTTCTCTGATGTCTGAGCCGAAGAGAATTTATATAATTATTGGAGATCATTGTAATGATCACGATGCAGACTTACTAAAATTTATTCTATGCTTTATTATTTATTATGTACAGCATATTAACTTTCTTACAATGGCATTTATTACATTTCAGTAACACAACATGATGTATAGATCAAATCATAAACCATTACAAAACAAGAGAGAAACTTCCTGTATTCCAGTGGCTGACCCTCAGCTTTTTTAAAAAAGCTAACCTTGTTTTAATTAGATTGGGTTCGGATTCCGCATGTACATGTATGCGCATGCGTTAAGATGGACAGGCAGGGTCTGGGTTTTTTACCCTGAAGATTTGGTGCAGAAAAACTTTTGTATTGTGAGTATTATTTGAGTTTTTTGACAAACAGTGTGCTATTTATGGTTCATGAAAAAAGAAAATGGCAGAAGTATCGGAAAGGGAAAGGCGTAGGCTTTCATCAGACGGGCAAACTGAAAAGCCCCCTAGTAAAATGCTCAAAATGGCGGGTGGAAAGGAGGAATCGAATGTCAAAGATTTCGAAACGAAAATAATTGATCAGATGACTGTTATAGCAGACGCGGTGAGCAGCCTTCAGAAAGGTCAAAAAGAACTAAGATCGTCGTTTGATAGCAAATTAGACAAATTTCGTAACGAGTTTATGGCAAGCATTGACGAATTCAAAGCAATGAAATTAGATTTCGACCTTGAACTTGGGAGACATCAGGGACAAATCGACTCGCTGTCACGGTCTGTTGACACGCTTATTGAAAGAATACAAAAGGTTGAGAATCTAGAACGACCTGAATACGAACAAGAATCGGCTGGTGGTACAAACAAGAAAAATCATGCGAACACGCTTTATGATCCTGAGCTCACGATAATCGCCAATAACGTTAGGCAGTGTGAGGATGAGAACATTTTTGAGATTGCTAACGATATGATTAGTCACCTAAGTGATTCTGTCAAAGTAGTTGCGGCGGCACGACTAAAGAGCAGAGGTTTCGGTAAACCCGGTTTAGTCAAAATTAGTTTCCGCTCAGTTGACGAGAAAATAGAAGTTCTACGACGGAAACGGGATTTACAGAATGTTGAAGCATATAAATCGGTCTTCCTTAGATCCTCAAAATCACACACTGAGAGACTGATAGAGCTTAACGCAAAACTATCCTGAATCAGATTCCAAACGGTAACCAATTTCGCATAACTTCCAATGGAAGAATCGTGAAAAAAACTCAAAATTCACAAAATAGCTCACCCGACTTTCATGATCAAGATCGTGAGAACCACTAGGGACTTTCCTGGCCTATTGACACTCTAAAATTAGGTCACTTAAATGTCTGCGGTTGGACAAAAGAAAATGGTGAACTTAGAAATCAAATGATTTGTGCACTAAATTATGACATAATTGCCGTTAGTGAAAATGCTATTGAAATTCCAGGTTATAGATGGTTTGGTTTTAATAGAAGAGGTATACATGTAATTGCACCGAAACCTTCGGGTGGCGTCGGAATTTTGATAAAAGAATGGTTAACTGATCAGTTTGAGATAATAGTGCTTGACAGAAAATTTGATGGTATCCTTGGAATAAAACTGAAAAACTGTAGTTCGGATTTTGAATTCATTGTGTTTGCATGTTACTTACCACCCGAATATTCTAACAGAGGACGAGATGCTCAAGGTTTCTATACACATCTTTTAACACAGATTTATTTAAATTGTGAAAGTGACGCTATTTTTGTGATGGGTGACCTAAATTCTAGAATTGGCAATTCGAATGAAATACTTCAAGACATTGATCATATTCCTAATCGTAGAGCTATAGACAACACTGTTAATCAACACGGTCATGAATTAATTGACTTTCTCAATGAAGCAAATTTCTGTGTATTGAATGGAAGATTCCCAGATGATAACTTCACATGTATTTCAAGGAAGGGAAAATCTGTGGTAGATTATATATGCATACCAATAGATGTATTTAGACGAATCAAGAACTTTACGGTATTTACTATACAGAATATTGTAGCGGAATTTGAACTATTGAAGTTTGTCGGGGAAAAATCAAAACTTCCTGATCATTCCGTCATCATGTGTGAATTTAATTTATCCGATTGTTGTTTAGTTTCTAGTACCCCAAAAAGTGAACACTGTCAAAATCGTTTTCAATTCAATAGGATCCCAAATGATTTTATGTCAAGCGAATTGAGAAGGTCTGCATTGATAGCAACAATTGATCTGATTGAAAACAGCCGAAAAACACAAGAAAGTATTGACGAGATCTATGAACAACTATGTGAAATAATATATAATGAATTGGAATCCAAACTTCCAAAGGTTAAGCCAAGAAGTAATAAGAAACGTTTTAAAAATAGCAAACCATATTGGACTGACCAATTAACAGAACTATGGAACGCGACACGGGAAACAGAAAATAATTTCATACGATATAAGGGGGAAAGAAAAGTCAAATCTGCTCTTAGACGGGAATATATTGAAGCACGAGATTTATTTGATAAAACTCTCAGACGCGCTGAACGCAACTACAAGAAATCATTTGCTAATGTTATAGAAGATATGAGTTCAACAAATCCAAATGAATTCTGGAATAAAATTCGAAAACTTGGCCCTAGAAATAAACACAACATACCAATGGAGGTTTTGGATGATGAAGGAAATGTTATATCCAACGAACGGGAAATCTTGGAACGATGGAGAGTCGATTTTGAAAATCTGTACAACGGGTGTGGAAGTACCGAATTTGATAACGTCCACTACAACGATTCAAAAAAAGATAAAGATATTAGAGAACGTCGGATGGAAGAAGAATTTTATCAGTGTAACGATGAAATTAATTATGATGTGTCGTTTCAGGAAATTTCTGATATAGTGATGCGTGCAAAATCCAATTCCGCTTGTGGATTCGATGAAATTCCTTACAGTGTTCTGAAATATCCAGTAGTCATCAATACAATATGTCGTCTTTTTCAACATATTTTCGATACAAGCATGATCCCCTCGGTGTGGAGGAAAGCAATAATATGCCCTATTCTTAAGGATCCCTCTTCAGACAAACGAGTCCCAATGAACTACCGTGGCGTGAGTCTGTTGCCATGTATTAGCAAACTGTACAGTTCCTTTATAAATAAAAGAATTATGAGTTATCTAGAGAATAACGATATTTTAGCAGATGAACAAAATGGTTTTAGAAAGGATAGATCGTGTGAAGATCATTTATTTACATTGAATAGTTTAGTCCAAAACAATAAAAATCTCTATGTTGCATTTATTGACTTCCAAAAATGTTTTGATTTTGTCGATAGGGATATGATGCATTACTAACTTTTGTTACATAATATAGATGGTAAAGTTTATAACTCAATAAAGAATATTTACCAAAGTTCAGAATCTTGTGTAAGAGTGAATAATAAACTTACAAATTGGTTTAGATGCAAAACTGGTGTTAAACAGGGAAATAATTTATCTCCTACCTTATTTTCAGTTTTCATAAATGATCTGGTACAGGATATTAATAATCTTAATTTAGGCATAGAACTAGTTGATCGAAAATTGTCCATCTTATTATATGCAGATGATATCGCTTTAATAGCCAAGTCCCCAGAAGATTTACAAAGTATGTTAAATAAACTACATAGCTGGTGTAGACGTTGGAGAGTTAAATCTGTGTATAAACACCAATAAATCTAAGTGTGTACATTTTAATAAAACTAGGTCAAGGGCAACCAATTTTGAATTTACTATTGGACTTAATAAGTTAGATACAGTTGAAGATTATAAGTATTTAGGTATAACATTTAACGCACACTGGTAATTTCATGAAAAATCCAGAAAATCTTGCTAAAGCAGGGGGACGTGCACTAGGGAAAATTATATCTTCGATTCATAGTAATAAAGATATCAGGTTTAATGCTTATGAAAAACTATTTTACTCTTGTGTCATACCTGTTTTGGATTATGCATCCAGTGTCTGGGGTTACAAAAAATTCCAACCTATAGATAATATTCAGAACAGAGCTATTCGGTATTTTATTGGGGTCCACCGTTTTGCTCCTACATTGGGGGTTTATGGAGACACTGGATGGATTCCAAGTCAATATAGACGTTGGATAAATATAATCAGATATTGGAATAGAATCTTATCCTTTGGCAATGATCGAATTACAAGAATTGTTTTTGAAGTTGATTACAATAAGTGTAGGAATAACTGGTGCAGTGATTTGAAAGATATATTACACCAACTAGAGCTGGATTACTATTTTGAATCAAAGCTTATGGTAGATATAAATATGGTTCAATCAAAAATACACAATTATTACTCAAACCTTTGGAGCAATGAAATTTTAAGCATTCCAAAACTGCGGACTTATGTTAATTTTAAAACAAGGTTTGGTAGAGAAAATTATGTAGTACTTGATATGCCTAAATATCTACGTTCAATTTTAGCACAATTTAGATGTGGCATTTTACCTTTACGAATAGAAACCGGTAGATATCATGGTGAATCTGTTGATAATCGAATTTGCACTTTTTGTTCTAGAAATAATGTGGAAGACGAAATTCATTTTTTACTGCATTGTCCTTTTTACTCTGAATATCGATCAAAACTTATTGAAAACACTGGCATTAATCAAAGGGGGTGGTCAGATATGGATTTACTATGTTTACTTATCTCAAATTATCCTAGACAGGTTGCAAAGTACTTGTATTTTTCATTTACGCGAAGACAGTCCTTTATGTTCAAAAAATAAAATAATATTTCAATGTCATTTTCATCTAACAATAATCTTTATAATAGACACTACCAATCTTAGCATACAAAATGCATATAAAATATATATATTTATTACAATTATGTTTATTTTTCATGCACTTTTTTGTTATTCTCTTAACGTTGTGCTCTTTATTTTCTTTATATATTGAATTTCAATTTTGTGTTTAAAGTGGCATATAGGCCCGGTGGGCCGGGTGTTGATTGTTGTTTTATACAGTCTGTAAACAAACGAATTTAATTATGTACACATGTCACTATAAATAAATAAATTACTGACTTACTTACTTACTTACTTACTGTAGCACTCTCATACTCGTGGCTGCTTGATCACAAATTTTTTTTTTCAAATATGACATTTTGACGCCTCTATACTGTGACCTCATGTTCAGGCAATGATAATATTGTTCCCATAGTAATTGAAATCAGCAACTGTGATTTTCGATAAACAAAAATTATTTTGTAAACTGCGATTGGATACTGAAAGGATGCGCCAAAGGTCGTATTCTGACTATATTTTACTTGCATTGGTCAATATTTTAATTAGGTAAGAAATGTTCTCTTTTCATCCAATCGCGGACAGAATGGGAGAGGGTCGTACATTTTGTCCGTGGTTTGCCACGATGGGAATATGTGTCCGCAAAAGCAAATTTCAGCCAAAATTATACGCATACCTTTGAACAAACGCCAAATTGTACATCCGGTCAAGAAACCCGCTGTACGACACTTATCTCAACTTGAATGTTGAGGATGAGAGCGTTGACAAATAAATAATTTTCTAAATTCACGGGAATATTATATTTTTTTACAATCATGTTCTCAGTACTGTCATCCTCAAACATTTTATTATTTTATTTTACTGAACGACTTATCTTTTGACAATCTTTTTTTCCATGCTGACAGTTAAGCATATTAAGTGGAAAATGGGTTTACTAGAGTCATTAAAAATGAATTTTGAACAACATTCTATTTTAATGCTTATAAATGATGGAAACGTACATGTGAAATCTATTTCATTTGAACAAAATATGGAATATGAACCCATTATACATGAAAATTTCTGAAAAAAATATACGCGTCAACAAACCCGTTCATTTAAATCACATGTGCAGACTGCGATAACATACTAGTATATAAATACGTTTGGTCTTGCACCAAACCCTACACAATGGAGAGAGTTTGAATCTTTTTCTTTTTTCTTTTCACATATCTTAAAAACATGAGTGTAAACAAATCATTTGTAGAATATTTAAACAATAAAATATACATAATTAAATGTGTAAAATTTAATATTAACCATAAAATTTTAAAAAATATAACTTTTGTTGAACTTTTAGAATTGAGGAATGTTTTTTCTCATATACCGAGGGATTGTCCTCGCCTTTTACGCCTCCATTCTTTAAAACATATAACAAAGTTAAGAAATGTCAGGTTGAAAAATTTAATCAAATTTTACATAAATGATTTTTAAAACGATTACTAAACTAAGTAGATTGACGTCAAGAGCATATATTTATTACCTTTTTTGTAACATTTTATCTCCCCCTTCTTTTAGAGCTTCACGTTATCATAACGTAATTTAAAGCAAGCTACGAGGGTTGTTCTTGAAATTTTAAGCATAGGAATTTGAGAATCTCTCCGTCATACTTATTATATTTTTGTATAAATCCTTTGTATCCGTCATATTTTGTAAGACTATAAATAATATAAAAATAGGGAAAATCGGTTATTTTTGGCATTTTGAGATGCCCCCCCCTGGACACAAGACAGTAGCATTTTATGTTTCTGACATAAAATGTACAATATAGTATTATACATCATATACTATAATTTGAGCAAATATATTTTGTACTATTTGTATAGTTTGCATTTAAACTGCGAAAAATTGGCACTTTCCTATATAATCCTTTAGTAATTGTATCTGTATATTGAGACGGTTCCTCAAAAATACCGGGATGGTAGATTTCCCAAAACTTGGCATGTACACTGAACTCATTGTATAATATGGAACGCCATCACTGCCTTATAGCATACAACTATGCATTTATTATGTCAATTTATAATTACGTGATGTGAACATATCTCCATTTTTTATGAGATGATGTAAATATATATCTTAACATCATGTCAATGCTGCATTACATGAAGTAAATACATCTTTCCATTATGTCAGCACTTCATAACTTGAAGTAAAAGACTCATTATGTGAAGTGATAATGTGTTTACATTGTGTTAAAACTTTATTACGTGAAGTGTTAAAACTTTATTACGTGAAATGAATGTTTCTTTACATCATTTCATTTCTTTAATATGTGAGATCAAAATTGCATTACGTCAAGTAAATTGTGTTTTATAATTAAACTTATCATTACATGAAGTCAAAAGCCCATTCCTTTTTGAGAGTGTATATTTCTATTATATCAAAGCATTATTACGTGTTATGGATTTATCTTTATTTTACGGCGAGGGCATCATGATGTGAGGTGAACACATCTTACCTTTGTGTCAGTGCTTTATTACGTGGTGTAAAAAGTGTATAAAATAATCTGAACATATCTTTATATTATATCAATACTTTATTACATTATGTCAAAACTCCATTCCGTGATGTGGATATATAATTACGTTATATGTCAACTCTGTCTTATGTGATTTAAAAATATCTTTATATTGTGTTAACTCTTTATCATGTTGATTCCAAAAGTTCATTACCTAATGTTAAAATACATTTACATTATCTCAAAGCTGTATATCTAGTATATAATGAATGTTGACGACCGTGTGTTAATGACTGGTAAGAAGGGAGGAGGGGTCCTGATTAATTAGGACAAATTACAGGCACATAATATCAACACCCCTCTTTTCCCAGACATAAATTTACTATAGAAAATGTAATGTTCATTGAAACTGTACAGTCCCCCCCACCCCCACTACTTGTTGAAGTATAGTCCACTAAGGGTAATGTAATATATCTGGGGGAAAAATGGGACTGATTGAAGTTGGACACCTCTCCCCGAAATAGGATTTTCGGGCTTGGACTTTTTTTTCTTGGCTTCTCAAGTTTTTTGGGTAAATGATAAAAATCTACCAGTCGCTCATCTAAATCTAATATGCCTTAGTAAGCATGCATGGGCACATATCAGTGGCAGATATGGGAATTTTGAACAAGGAAGGGGGCGGTATATGGTTGGAGACCAAGGACGGAAAGCGGAGAAGCTCTCAGGCTTTATAGTTTTATAGAAAAAAAATTTCAACTTAATTCAGCTAAACTTAATGTGAAACTAATGCAATGTCCTACAAAGTTAAAGACTTTTATTAAAAAGAAAACAATTCAAAATAAAAAGAAAAAAAATGATTGCTGCTACGAGCGACAAAACTCCTTTGTATTTTTCTTGAAAATGTCAATGAATTTACGTTAAAAACGACTTAGACTATATGTACCACATCTTACATGTTCATGTTTTGAAGCAGTACTGTCAAATCAATATTTGATTGAACCTATTTACTTTAAATTGAAAATGAATATTTCAAGAATGAGAACCCCTCAAGGATGTAGAAACTAGCATTTGATAGGGATAAAAGTTTATAATATCTTTTTTTTTTTTTTTTTTTTTTTTTGATTACTAACTTTTCAATTGTTAACCAGTTCCCTTAACTATGCAGCAATATACCTTTATCGCCTGCATACGGGGTTTACATCTCTCAGTTGATTTGATAGGCAAGAGCATGCTCAACGAATATATACCGGTAATTTCTAAAACGAGGTAAATTATTGAAAAAAAAAGTTGATAGAACAAGAATATCAGCTGTCTCGAGCTTGTTTATGGTTCTATGGTCGATACAATGACCTTTTAAACAAATGCTTTTTTTTATCGAGTCAAGTACTAATTGACGTTTTTCATACTTATTGTAAGGGACTGAATTGTTGACAGATTTTTTCTTCCCGATCAGGACAAGTCCTCGAGCTTTAGGTCGGTAGGGAATGCTCACTCCCCCAGGGCACCTGATCCAACCTCTGATGTTTTGAAGGTTAGTGTTTGCTCTGCTCCTATTTTATACGGTTTAATGGACTTTTGAGCGCGAATACTGTTCGTAATCTCTACTGTTCGTTTCATTGCAAAATCTGTACACAACCCAAGACTCCAATATCAACCCGAAGGTCAGAGGGCTGACATTACTGTAGAATCATCATTGTTCGTGGGGGACCAATGTTCATGGATTTCGTGGGTCACCCTTAATTACCCATGAATTTACATCCCCTCAAACGTTCATTTTGTTAACATATTGATTCATTCATCCATCGTATATACGACTAACCCACGAATTTACGTCCCCACGAACAGGTAAAATGTCGCTCACCCACGAACATTGACCCCCACAAATTTAAAATGATTCCACAGTAGTCGAGGATTGACATGTGATACAGATATTGTCATGTATTTTTGATTTTATTAAATATTTAAAAATAGTGGGGGGAAAACAATTATTTATCAACTTTTGCTGAATTTTCCTTTCTTATTATTTTTCCGTGAAGCAATAAATTAAGCGATAAGAAACAGGAGAGCTTAATTACTATAAATTTAACAAACAATTATTCAGAATAGAATTAAATATCTTATGAAAATTACAATTTTGAATTTTAAAAAATCATATACAAAAGAGAAAAAAAAAGATCCGAGGTATTCCAAATGAAAAAAAAAAATACAGACATGTTCCTGAAAGGTGTTATAAAAGGTGTGATAAATGGCGAAATAAAGGTTACTGATATAGGGAGTGTAATACAGGGATGCAAAAATCCTGTATTATACAACAAATATAATTTATATTAAAAGTATGAAACACATACACATTCAAGAAAAAAATAAATTTTGATAAACTTACTTACATCTGGTAATACAAACATTGATTAATTATTAAGGGTATTCACATTAATTATTAAATTTTTCACATATAAAATAGAATATAGGAGTAGCAGTGGGATGCATTGTAAACAATGACAATAACAAAGTGTTTGTCAAAGAAGAAAAACAAATCATTCATATATGGTCATGAAAATGCGTGACTAATCTTAATCTGAAATTTAAAATTTTTATATGTTTTAGTTTATTATCTCATTCTGCAACATATTCTTATGTAATCATCTAAATGACATACAAGGCCGTAAGAATTAGGGATCCCCCCCATCCTCCAAGACTGATTCTTTCACCTCACTCATCCATTTCAGTATCACCTTATATATATGTATTATACAAACAAGTTTATTCAATATACATATTTATTATATGATTGAATAATTTCCATCTCTCTGATTGGCTGAGATTCAACTATGTTTGAAAAATACTACGTTGTATTGACCTGCACGTGACGTTCCAGGTCAATGAAAGGATTTATTTCCTCTACATTGATCTAAAAAATAGATCGGGAAATTCCAAATTGATACAAATTGTTTTGGAAATCTATCTAAACGACTATGACTTTTTTTCATGTGAACAAAACATATTATTAGCGAATATATATTTTTGGGTTATGGTGGTAAGAGGGGATGCAGGAACACCCCTCCAACACTTTTACTGAACAACAATTATGTTCCCCAAACGAAGTTGGGGAACATATTGTTTTTACTCTGTTTCTTATTATTATTATTATTATTATTTTTCTTCTTCTTCCTGGAACTTTTTTGTCCGGGAATGATCTTGTAAACTATTTGTCCGATGTAGGTAAAACCTTTTTAGGGTTAGTAGACATGTTATGTAGATTTGCGGAATCAAGGTCATTTCGCGCGCACGTGCTTGCAAGAGCGTGCACGTGCAACACGTGAAATGACCAATATAATAGATATAGCCACAACTGTTCTATTTTTAAATGAAATGCTTTGAAACTCATAATGTGAGGATATATTAGTAGTATAGACATGACGACATGGTGAAAATAGCAAGATCTCACGCGCATGCACGTGCACTTCGCTCTGATTGGCTGCAACTAAAGTCTCAATATCTTTCTTGTTTTTTGACGAAATCCTTTGAAATTTTGAACATAGCCATGCATCAGGATATCCTACAACATGAAATAAAGCAATTATCATGAAAACACGTGCATGCACGTGCGCTGCAATCTGATTGGCTGAAACTTTAAACAGCTATAACTTCCTTGGTTTTCAACCAAACAGGATGGGATTTGGAACATAGATAGATATAATGGACTTCTACAAGTAGGTATGGTCATCATGCACATGCATACACGTGCGTGTACATGTGCTGCAATCTGATTGGCTGAAACTTTAAACGCTATAACTCCCTTAGTTTTCACCCAAACGGGGTGGAATTTAGAACATAGATAGATGTAATGGACTTCTACAAGAAGGTATGGTCACCATGCTCATGTATGCACGTGCGTGCACGTGAAATGAGAAAAATCAAACATACACTTGAATGAGCGAATTTTTTTTTATAATTTTGGATTAAATACTTTAATATTCAGTATATTAAAAATATAGATTGTGTAGACAAGATGATATGGTCATGACGCATATGCATTCACATGTGCACGCGTGCAATGCTAAAGTTTAAATGATTTTTGTACACTTCTTTGTTAATGTTGTTAAAATCTCAGATGCATAGAGGTTGTCTTATTTAATGAAACTTACAGGGAATACGGCACCAAAAGGGAGTTGGGGAGCGTTTGGGGAACATCTGTAACGGTCCCCGTTACAATTAGCACTAGTTTTTACTGTTTTCCCTGATAATACTCTTTCCTTTGAAAATCTATACTATAAAAAAAAGACTGACATTACATTTTTTATTCATGGCAACTAAAATTGATAAAAAACTTCAAATTGATACGATTGGTAAGGCTTATTTACATTTTAATTCTGCTTCTCTTTTGTATTTGGCTAGAACTTAATTAAATGCAAACAAATAATGGGCTTAATCATTTTATCAGTGAATCATATAATAAAACAATTATTGCTGTTTTTTCGGTCAATACAATGATTTAGCCATCTTCGAAGTACAATATTCACCTCGCCCTCCGGGCTCGGTGAATATTGTACTCCTCAGATCGCTAAATCATTGTATTGACCTCAAAAAACAGCAATAATTGTATAATATATGCATACTTACATATTACACTATGTTTACTATCACTATAAGTAAATTCATAAAAAAGAAGAAGAAAAAACAGACAAAGGTAAAAATTACATTGTCCTTTTATGAGTGTTATATAAAGCTGATCATTTTTCAAATAGATTGTCTAACACTTGCCATCTCTTTTTGAACTGGGTGTCTTCCATATTTAATGCAAACAAGTATTTTTCAAAATTATATACTGTAAAAGCACTAATATACGTGGGGGATTAAATTTCGTTTATTTCGTTGTTAACTATTATCAACGAAATTAAATCCCACACGAAATTTTATATGACTATATATTGAATAGGGTTGTTTTCAAAACAACGAAATTTTATCCCCACGAAACTACTTCTGATTACAAATCAACGAAATTTTATCCCCACGAAAATTTGTGCTTCTACGGTAGTATTTACATATTACATTTGTAACTTCGTTGAATATCAAAGGTTTACAATTTCTAGACTTTTGTTAAACATACTGTTTACAAGCAATATAATGACATTTAAAGATGTGTTTTCTTTGCCAGAAATACCTAATATAACAGAAATTGGGTCTAAGTTTATATTTTTTCAAGTTTTTTGTAAAATCCATTCTTCTAAACAATCCCATATTCCCTTAACAGGAAGACAGTAATAAAAAAGATGCTTCAAAGTTTCCTGCTCGAGATTACAGACAGAGCACTGTGGATTATCTTTAATTTTAGATAAAAACAACAATTTACAAGTTCCAAGAATTCTACATATGATCTCATAATTGAACCATTTGAGATTTGAATCTTTCAAGTTTGTAAAAAGATCTTTCCAGTTAAAGTCATTCTGCAAACCCAAATCTCTTGTCCATTTTGTCCAGGTTGGTTGTTTTACTAAAATATAAGGCATATTCTGATCCAAACTGTAAAAGTTTTGTAATGTTATGTACAGCCTGTAGATTCCATAAATATTCTAGATCAGGTAGAATCCGTATATATTAAGCTCCTGATCCAAGTGAGCTTAAGTGCCTTAATAAATGTTGGCAAATGTGGCATTCTAAAGCCGCCATCATCATAATCTAAAATCATTATATTTCGAGCTATTTTATCATTTTCATTGTTCCATACAAGCTTAAAAAAGATTTTTCAGGGTTTTTCATAGTTTCATCACATGGTTTTGGCAAAGTTAACAATAAATGTGTAATTTTTGAAAGAAAAAGAGATTTTATAACTGTAATTTTACCCAGAGGTGTTATATGTCTTTTTTCCCAGTGGCTCATTGCTTTGTTTATATCATTAATTAAAAAAAAATAAATAAAATTTATCTCTTCAATATTGTCAAGTCTGGCATTAAATGTAATTCCCAATATTGTAAAGTTCTCAGATGTCCACTCTTAATTATATTCATTGCACAAATTGTCATTACAATTAATTTTTGAACCAATCCAAACGGTTTTTGTCTTTGATAGATTAGGTTTTAAACCAGAAAAATTCGCAAACTGGAAAAGAAGATCTAGTACACTATTCAAGCTTTATTCAGACCCATCCAAAGTATAACAGTATCGTCTGCATATTGTGATAAGCAGACTGTTTTTTTTTTTACCAAATTTTATACCCTTTATATTTCTATTCTGTCTAATAAGGTGACCCATTATCTCAATACAAAGACTGAAAATATATGGTGAGACAGGGTCTCCTTGACGACACCCTCTACCTATGCAAATGAATCTGGAAAAATACCATTCTGGAAAATACATAATGTGGCATTTTCATATAAAACTGAAATCCATCTAATAAAATCACGACCAAAGTATTCAAAAGTCTTGTACATAAATCTCCAGGAAATAGTGTCAAAAGCTTTCTCGAAATCTATAAGTAACATCATCCCTGGAATTTGTTTTTCCTTTGTAATCTGTAAAATATCATAGATAAGTCGAGTATTTTCGCCTAAGAATCTTCCTTTCAAAAATCCCTTTTGGTTCTATTGTATTAAAAAATCTAAAACACTTTTAAGTCTATTTCCAATACATGCTGATATAATTTTGTATGTAATACTGAAAAGAGAGATAGGTCTCCAGTTTTTTAAATATTCCCTTGGCTTTTCACCTTCTGGTAATATAGATAAAATTCCTTGTTTCCGTGTATTAGATAATTCTCCTTTCAAAAAACCAAAGTTTATAGATCGAAGTATAACATCTCCAATATACTTCCAAAAAAATTTAAAGAAAACTTTTTTTGAAGCCATCACTGTCTGGACTTTTATCATTTTTTAAAATCATTTTTTATATTTTTCAATGCAAGTGATGTTTCTTTCTTGGTTATCAGACCCTCTAATTTGGAAGATCACTCCTCATTTAAAATGTGGATGTTGTCCTTAATTAATAAAGTGTTTAAAATTATAACTAGTAAAGTATTATCAAAGGATGGGTATAGATTAAGATAAAAAATTTCAATTTCTTTAAAAAATTCTTGTTGCGAGGTTATTGATAAACCGTTTTCATTAATTAGTTTTGTTACTGTTTTATTAATGTAATTTCTTTTTTCTAGACTAAAGAAGTATTTTGTAGGTTTCTCACCCTATTCTACCCATTTAGCTTTTGTTCTTACAAACAGACCATTTATATAATGCTTTCTAAGTTCTTCCAATTTATATTTTGCAGTAGAAAGTTTTTCATCAGTTTCGTAAGAAACGTTAAAATTTCTGATGATTTCCAATTCTTGTATTTCTTCTTCTAAAAGATTTACTACTCGGTCTCTTTCCTTTTTCTTTCTAGAACAATACTTTGTAGTGGTACCTCTTATCTCAAGTAGTAGCATTTCTAGGAATTATTGGTCATCAATTATAAAAATAATTTCTGTGTTTTTTTATGTCCTTAATCATTACACGATTATATGGGGTTACTGCATACTTAATATTATTTATTGTGTCTTTAACTATACTTATATAGTTTTTATCTTTTAATTGAGACTTATTATACTTCCAGAACCCTTTACCCATCTTAAACTCTGAATATAGAATATGAAGTTCAATAACTGAGTGATCAGTTCTGTACCCAGGCTTTATATCAACCTTATCTACAAAGGCCATTAATTCTTTTGATATCAGAAAGTAGTCAAGTATGGCCTTTTTTGTTGGATTGTTTTTAAACCAAGTGTATCTTCTAGTATTATTATATTTAGTCCTCCAGGGGTCACACAAACCTTGGGTTTCTTTTAACTGAAGCAGGGTCTCTCTAGCTTTGGGGTTATTGATGTTGCGATAATTATGGCAATCTAGAGTAAAGTCTTGAATTAAATTAAAATCTCGCATTAACACAAATTCACCCTGGAAATTCTCAATTTTATCTCTGATCAGACTATAAAAATCAGGCTGATCTGTATTAGGTCCATAAAAATTTATCAATAAAAAATCATATTTTTTTGTTAGCTTAACCTCTAAAATAACCAGATTACCTGTTTCATCTATATATTTATTTGTTACCTAATATTCAATATTATTGTTAAAGAGTATTGCCGTTCCTCTGGCATCTGATCTACCAGGACTGATATACACATCAAATCCTCATAACGATCTAACAAGGTTTAAGTCATTTTCAGTAACGTGGGTGTCTTGGAGAAAATATATAGAAAATTGTTTTTGTTTTAAATAATTGAGAACGTCTCTCCGTTTCTCTATTCCACCAAGCCCTCTACAATATTGAGGGACAATACACTCAGACTCATTGATCGATGATATTTACAAGTATGTCAATGAACGACTGTACAGTGACAGCCAGAACATGAAAAGAATATGTACGTATAAATAATGAAATTTGGTGATACTGATTTGATAGGTAATACTCTCACAACTTACACACATACTTACACACCAAAAGAAACAAACAAACAAGAGGCCCATGGGCCACATCGCTCAACTAAGTAATGAGGCTATGAAAAAGCAGATATCAGTTAAATATTGAAAAGTTTACATCCAACAGTGGTCCCAACCAATCCTTAAAAGGGAGAGGGTATGATTTGAACAAACTTAAATCTACACTACCTAAGGATGCTTGCATATTTCTTTGACTACCTGTGGCTTTCTTGCCCTTTACATTTGAATTTATATTGTGGCCTCGCCCTACCCCCAGGGGTCATGACTTGAACAAAATTGAATCTACCCTACCTAAGAATGCTTCCATATGAACAGGACTAATCATGGCTTTGCTACTCTTGAAAAAAAGATTTTTAAAGATTTTTTTCTATGTTTCTATGTAAAAATTGGATTCCATGTTGTGGCCCCGACCTACCCCGAGGGGTCATGATTTGAACAAATTTGAATGTCCACTACCTGAGGATGTTTCCATAAAAATATGATCATTCATGCTTTTGCTATTCTTGAGAAGAAGATTTTTAAAGAATTTTCCTATATATTTCTATGTAAAACTTTGATCGGCCATTGTGGCACCGCCCTATCCCCGGGGGTCATGATTTAAACAAACCTGAATCTACACTACCCGAGGATGCTTCTCTATAAGTTTCATCTTTCCTGGCACAGTGGTTCTTGAGAAGAGGGTTTTCAAAGAATTTTCCTATATATTTCTATGTAAAACTTTGATCGGCCATTGTGGTCCAGCCCTACCCCCAGGGGTCATAATTTGAACAAATCTGAATCTACACTACCTGAGTATGCTTCCCTTTAAGTTTCATCTTTCCTGGCACAGTAGTTCTTGAGAAGAAGATTTTTGAAATAAACCATCAAATTTTCATTATTTCTTAATATCTCCCCTTGAATAAGGGCGTGGCCCTTCATTTGAACATACTTGAATCCCCTTCACCCAAGGATACTTTATGCCAAGTTTGGTTGAAATTGACCCAGTGGTTCTTGAGAAGAAGTCGAAAATGTGAAAAGTTAACGACGACGACGACGACAGACAACGGACAAATTTTGATCAGAAAAGCTCACTTGAGCCTTCGGCTCAGGTGAGCTAAAAATGTCAAGTAAGTCCCGTTGCAAACTGCTGGACGTAAACAATGTTGTTCTTCGGAATATCGATCCCGAGATCTCGAAGCACTGAGCTCGATCCCAATGCATTTAGTGTCTTGAGTGCGGTACTTTCATGGAACCTTAAAAATCACGATCTGAGTTTTTTGTTGATATCATCAAAAATAACAAATGTGTGGCGTCTATTGTTTTTATCCAGGGCAAACACTTTACTATTAAAGTACCAGGCGGAATGCACTAGTTCGTGTTCCTTTAGTGTCTGTATGAGTTTGGCATTCAGTTGAGTGATATGATCCACCATTACGAATTCTTCTTTCATTGCCTTACGATGTTTGATAATGGCTGTTTTAGCCTCGGTACTGATCATCATCACATTGATCGGTCGCGATCCACCACTCCGATTTTAGGGGACTCGGTGCACTGCAAGGATGTCCTTAGGGTCCACATCAAGATCAACTTCTGCAAAAGTCCCTTTTAAGATTTTCCTTCTGCTGTTCACGCCAACCCAGTATTTTAATGTTGCATTTTTTAGAATATTGTTGGTTAAAGTTAGCCATTGATATTGCTTGTTGAGCGTTCCTTGACGCTACAGCGAGGTCATTGCTCAGTTTTTGCAACTCTCATTTTAGGTCACCTGAGTAAACTCAGGTGACCTATTACTATCCGTTTTCGTCCGTCGTCGTTCGTCATGCCTTAACATTTAAACATTTTCAGCTTCTTCTCTGAAACCGCTGAACCAATTTCAACTAATTTTGCATATAGCATCTATGGGTAAAAGGGAACAAATATTGTGAATTTCATGGATCCTGCCCCTTGGGGCCTGGGGTGGGGCCAAAACCACTAAAATTAGAGCAAACTTTAAAATCTTCTTTACTCCTGGACATCAAGCAGTCAAACTGTTTGCATGATTGTAATCAGCATTGAATCGTCTATCAAAATTGTGAAATTCATGGCCCAAGTGTCAGGGGTTCTAGTGCTAGGGTGGGGCTATATTGATTATATAGTGAAAATGCATTATTTCTTTGAAAATCTCCTTCACTGCTCCTGGGTATTAAATAAACTTAACTAGGTACATAGTTATGATGAGCAAGAGTGCCTCTACCAAAATTGTGAAATTTATGGCCCCAGGGTCAGGGGTTTTGGTGCAAGGGTGGGGCTATATTGATTATTAGTGAAAATGCATCAATTCTTTGAAAATCTTTTTCTCTGCTCCTGGGTATCAAATAAACTAAGTAAGTATATAGTTTTGATGAGCAAGAGTGCCTCTACCAAAATTGTGAATTTTATGGCCCCAGGGTCAGGGGTTCTGGTGTTAGGGTGGGGCTATATTGATTATATTGTGAAAATGCATTAATTCTTTGAAAATCTTTTTCTGTGCTCCTAGGTATTAAATAAACTACCTAAGTACATAGTTGTGATGAGCAAGAGTGTCTCTTCTAAAATTTTGAATTTTATGGCCCCAGGGTCAGGGGTTCTGGTGTTAGGGTGGGACTCTATTGATTATATAGTGAAAATGCATTAATTCTTTGAAAATCTTCTCTGCTCCTGGGTATTAAAAAAACTAACTAAGTACATACATGTAGTAATGATGAGCAAGAGTGCCTCTTCTAATATTGTGAATTTTTAGGGTCCCAGGATCAGGGGTTCTGGTGTAAGGACGAGGGTCTATTGATTATATAGTGAAATGCATTAATTCTTTGAAAATCTTCTTCTCTGCTCCTGGGTATTAAATAAAGTAACTGAGTACATAGTTATGATGAGCAAGAGTGCCTCTACCAAAATTGTGAATTTTATGGCCCCAGGATCAGGGGTTCTGGTGTTAGGGCGGGGCTGTATTGATTATATAGTGAAATCAAAGTACTCAGAAGTACAGAGAGCCGGGCTCATTTACAGAGTAAAATGAATTTCTTACATGAATCATATGTTTATATTGTATTAACAGATAAATAACAAGAATATCAGATTAAAAATTCTGATGAAAAAATTATTTTAAAACTAGCAATATAAATTATAAGACACTGACAGTGAGTTTTCGATCCAAATACCACGGTCCGATTTTGTCAGAATCAAAATTAATCTGGTACTACGGCTGAATGTAAACAAACAGGCCATCGTTTCGTTTTACATGTGTTCGATGATTAAATTTAAAATTACATTAAGTCAAAGTCCATTCCCTTTTGTGAGTGTGGTTCCCTCTCCTGTTTTTCCTCGTTAGTGTAGAGAACTACGATAACACTGATTATCAGAAATCCTTACGCTCATAAACTATGTTTTTTGACTTAAGACTGAAGTTTTCAAAGTCATTACTACTAATGTTTATTTATTTAGATAAAACTTCATCTTATTTATGTTGCTTTATTTAGCGTTTGTATTATCTCAGAAGCGGTTGAGAGTAAGAACTATATTTTTACACGTTAACTTTAAAATGGCGATTATGGGGGGACGGCGGGATCCCCCTCTCCCCACCGACACCAGTGCACGTATGAAATACGATTGTTTAACTTTTTAAAATGATTAAAGACTATAAAAAGCTGGACAATTGCTCTTTCAAAATAAAAAGAGCAATAAGCCCGGCTAAAAATGCATTAATTCCGGAAAATTTTTTCATGTTTAACATATATGCTCTTTGAGCAATAAGATAACTAAAAATGGCATAACATAACATAATAATGATTTGTCAAAAAGTAAGGGAAAATTGACATTTATGTAGCTTATGATGACATAATATAGTAAAGAATTCTTGTGAATTTTTTTCAATCTTTTTCTGAATGCTCCTAGGTATGCAAATATATAAAAACCAAAATTTGAACTAAGTACATGGTTATGATGTAAAGGAGGGTGCTTTACCAAATGATTATATAGTGAAAATACATGGCCCCAATTCAGGGGTTTCTCTGCAATTAATGGTGTATAAGGCAGTGAGGCTTGATAAATATATAGTTATTTAAGTTTTCAAAATTTGTTTATTTATTTAGATTTTCTTATTTATGTTGCCTCTCTTGGGTAATAAGCAGATTAACTACCTATATAGTTATGATGTGCAAGGGTCTACCAAAATTTGAATTTCATGGCCCCAGGGTCCAGAATTGTGAAAATTTCCAGGTCCCTGTGTCAGGGACACCGTGTCAGGGACACCATGGGGGGGGGTCTACTTATATACTGAAAATGAATTGTTTGAAATCTGCTCCATGGTATTAATCAAACATTTTTGATAAGCAAGTGTGCCTTTTCAAAAATTGTGCAATGTGTGGACCTAGTATCTGGGGTTCATGTGTGGTAGGGTTACTTCTGATTATGATTATTGCTAAGTATTAATGATTAATTGATATGCATTTTTTTTGTTCCCCTTACCCTGTCTATGGGTAATAAGGAGGCTTGGGGGTCAACAAATTAACAACCAGATATAACATATATCTTTAGCTGTCAACTATCATTTGACAAAGAAAAATTTCATATATATTAGCTTTAAAATTTGACTACTTTTGTATATCTTTATATGGAGCTCTTCTTCTTAAGGAGATCGAAATAGTCTAAAAATGGCCATGACCACCCAGCCCCTTTAACGACGTTCGATCCTGATATTTAAAGTCTTAAACTTTTTTTGCCATTTAGTATATTTTTAGTTTCTGCATACATAGCTTAATTAAAATTCAAATCAAAAAATGGGGGTCAATATGCTTCTTTTGGCGCTACAATACATTTAATATGACCTTTCTACACTGAAATTTGTGTCTTAATTGAAAATTACATTTTTGATGTTTTCCCTCCAATATTTTTATCCAATTAAAGCATGAAACAAAATGAACACTAAGTTTGATTAAAAAAAGACAATTAAAAATTGTGACTAAGAAAAAGTTTCAAATTGCTCAGCATAATCATTTATTTGACCTTTCTGCACTAATAAAATGTGATTTTTCTGGCATTGAAAATTTAATAAGTAAAAAATTATTTAAAAGTCTTAAACTTTTTCTGAAATTAAGCAAATAGGTCAAATTTATCTTGAATATTTAGAAAAGAACATTAAAAGTTGGGGTATATGATGTAAATTTTCAGATATTACTAAAAAAAAGTGTCAATTTTACGTTAAAATTGACTCAATTTTCACCCGGATTTTCAAAATATATTTACTATATTTTTCACACTTTGTTGATAGAATTCATAAGAAATAATTTAATAGATATTTCAGAACCAGTATAACATATTTCACTGCAAAAAACAGCTTTGTGTGCAACCAGGATGGGAAAATAGGAATCCAAAATTAACAGTACTGTTATAGTTCAAAATGGAAAAAAACTGATCATTTTCGTCTAAAAAAACCTTCCGCCACAAAATATAGTCCCTAGCTTAATTCTTTTTGAAGGGAATTTAATCACGGTTTTTTCATTGTATATAGTTAAATTTGCACTGTAGAATTCAGATTTAATGTTAGAACTTAAAAATGATGCAGAATTTTATAAATAAAGGACCTGACCAAAATATGCTCAAAATCTCAGGATCGAACGTCCTTAAGTAACAAAACGAAGCAATTGCTAAGTTCACAGTTACGATTAGCAATGGTGCCAGCCTCTTTCAAAATTGTGAATGCCATAGCATCTACCTCAAAACATGATCCAAATTCTATCATTTGAAAGTTGTTGCATGATTCTCAGGTGACCTATAAGGCCCATGGGCCTCTTGTTTATCAGACACTACAGTGTTTTTAACAGAAGTAGATGCTGATTTTATGTTCAGTTGAATGAATTTTTTTCTTTTTATTGTCTTTACCATTGTCTTTACCACTAGGTGGTGGTGTTGTCGAGGGGCTAGTGACATTACTGGCCATGCTTGCGTGAACACTACTTGGCTCACGGCGAAGTCAAAAAGAATACACTAGGAATTCTATATCAAATTGCAAAATAATTCTATATCAAATTGCAAAATAAGTCACTGACGACTCACCGTGCATTGTCCACTCCAACCACCAGCTTTTGTAAATAAACACTGATATATAACGATCTGCACTATACTAGTTCCACTCAGCAGTACTCGTAAAAATGCGTCCTACGCCATGTCTTGTCACTTGACCCCGCCAATTTTACCGATATATAGTATACTATAGAATGCAATGCCACCGTATATGCTCGTGTCCCCTAAATAAAAACGTCTGATGACCCCCTTGTTTGCTTGTCAAGGATTTTTGTTGTTAGGAGTGACCCCAACTGAAATTATATGGCTGTGCCCCCCCCCCCCCCCGAACTGAAATTGCTTCCTAGAGGCCCGACATAACAGAAAACAGTGATTTCATGTATATGTACTAAGCAATTTTAAAGTTTTCATAAATTCTGTAAATTGACCTCACCTCACCTGTCCTCTTCGTGCCCGCTGGCAAGTAAGGCTCCTGTGTAAATTAAGGTGTGTGTTTATTAAATTACTAGTAACCAATCTCCTTAAAATAATCACAAGACTACATACTGCATTGCAATCCTGCAGAAGTATGCATTAATCCAGGTCTGAGAGGAAGGCAACTTTACAGGCTGATATAAACGTTTGGCAGCAATTATTTTGTGAAATTTTCAGTTTTGGTGTATTTGATGCACAGATTCTTTGCGTATATGTAAAAGAATCATTAAATAAAAGCGTATGGTGAAAATAGAGTAAAAAATACGAACTTTTGATTTATGCATGCAACAGGCATTTGAATATTATATTCAAATATAACGCCAGAACCTGAGCCCAAACAAAAAATATTAAAGCTCTTCGACAGTATGATTTATAGGTAACGTCTCTAATATTATATGAGTAAAAAATTCTCGAAAGGGGCGTAAAACAACATACACTCAATCAATCAATCTTCCCGGTGACAAAATGTGGTTAAAAATTGTACATGGTATTAAAATACATCTTCCGAGAAAAATACTAAATATTTCACTTTTTTGTATCAAAAAAAGTTTAATACTATTGAGAATTTAATTTGATTTATTAAAAAAAAGTTCTCTTGTAAATTTCTTACAAACATATATATGATTCAGCTGAAATACTTGTACTAAACGTTGAACTCTATAATTTGTAAACGGATACTTACGCAACTAAGGAGAATTGCTTTTAACATATCAAATTTATTATACACTGTACATGTGCAACTATGTGCAGCGTGCGTATTTACACAGCTATTGTTCCGCTTTGATTGCATACAAATAAAATTAAATTTAGCAAATTAAACAGGAACTGATAAAAGTCAGTAACATTTTGATCAAACAATGTTAAACTATTGTACTTCTTCACACAGCTCGTAAAGGAATGGGAAAGTTTGTAGCGATTGGTATCGTTTTATTTGCTGTACTTGTGTATTTTATTTTCAAATACATCGAGAATGATAATCATCTGGTACGGGTATCTTTTAACGAATCCTACGACTTCGTTATAGGTAAGGATTTTTTTTTAAATTAAACCTTTGACGTCAGAGCGGTGCCTATGCCTATGAAAAACCCAAATTTGAAATTGTTGAAACGTCCATGATGTCAATGTTTTTTAGCAAAGACAGTTTAAGCGAATGGTTTTAATAGCATTGTTACAACCACTTTGAAAAATTACGCACTTTGAAAAATTTTTTCAAAGTGCGTTAAATTTTGGACCAAATCAACGCACTTTGAAAAAATAAAATTTCTTTTCAAAGAATTTGATATCGACTATTTTAACGCACTTTGAAGAAATTTGTATGGCTTGGTCAATATTCTTGCAAATCTTAGGTAGGATAAGTAATTGACCTGTTGGATAACTTTACGGTGGTGAGGTCACTTCAGGATGTGAAAATGAGCGATTTTGATTTTTCCATACATTGAAAATTCTTTCTCTCTTCAATGTTTAACTGTACTTAATTTTTTCCAGTTTGCATGCATTTAATGTAAACTTAACTTTATTGAAAGTTTTCAACGTCACACCAGTTATGCAAATACATAATATCTGGGTGTAGCATAGGCATCAGTACCGTGCGTGGGGGGGGGGGGTTAGTCACACAAATGTTTTGCGAAGATATACATAATATAGGAATTAAAAATTGGGGCTTACCTGTGGGTTTGCTACCTAAGTAAAACAGAGATGGTCTGAGAGGCCTTCTATAAACTCATCTTCTCCTTGTTCTCGATGAGGGTTAATCAATACATGTAAATTAAAACGTTTTTCGAAAGATATAATAATTACAAATTGATTCTCTCAATTACTAAAATCTAAGACTAGAATTTTTGTTTTATACATATTTTTTTCAAAGTGCGTTAAATGTCCACATGGTTAAAATGTTGATGTACACTCTTAACGCACTTTGAAAAATTTTTTCAAAGTGCGTTGAGTGTGTCACAAATTTAACGCGCTTTGACATTTTTTTTCAAAGTGTGTTAATTTTGTCCCAATTTTAACGCACTTTGAAAAAAAATTTTCAAAGTGCGTATTTTTTTTAAAGTTCGTTGCCACATAGCATATATATTTTGCTATATAAAGGAATTTGAGAATAAAATTTCTATGCATATTTTATACTGTAAGTTTTCAAAAGATACACCGAAAGACTAAATACTATTCATCTGAATTGAAGGATGTATATATAACTACAGATTTTTCCGTTATTTCCCGGTCATGGCTAAGAGCACACAGCGGGTGTGACCAGTCTGTAGGGGATACTCACTCCTCCATGCCACCTGATCCCACCTCTAATGTTTTTAAGGTCCATATTTCATCTGCTCCTATTTTGTATAAAATGTTTTCTGGACTTTTGAGCCTGAATACTGTTCGTTGTCTCCATACATTTCATGTATATTATATTTTCTAGTCTATTCAATGTATTTTTATTTTTAAAAAGCTTTCAATTTCAACCAAGTATTTACATATTTTTCTTAATTGTCCAAAGTCGGTGCTGGATCGGCAGGATGCGTGCTTGCCAACAGACTTTCGGAAGATCCCGAATCCACGGTACTCATCGTAGAAGCTGGGGGATCCGAAGATGATAACTCGATGATTCAGGTCCCAATTGCAGCTTTAGGTCTGCAAAATACGAAAGAAGATTGGGCCTTTAGGACCGTTCCTCAGAAGCATGCATGTTTAGGACTGAAAGACCAAGTATCAAATTTAATCTTCGGACTTAATTTAGTAAAGATTAAAAAGAATGCTTTATATTTAATCTTTTGATTTTTTTATTTTCATGATTCGATGGCTCATATATATTTAATCATTTGTGAGGGAAAAGGACAGAAAAGAGAGAGAGATATAAAATATGCAGAAGTATTTCTATTCATTCTAGAGAAGTGCTTGGCCAAGAGGAAAAGTTCTCGGGGGTTCGAGTTCCCTGAATATTATGCACTACATCCGGGGGAGTAAGCACGACTATGACAGCTGGGCCAGGGAAGGGTGTGAGGGCTGGGACTTTAAGGCTGTCCTGCCCTATTTCATAAAATCTGAGGATAACCAAATTCTCGCTCTGAATGATTCTGGTAAGCTGTGCTAATTTTAGTTTATTATTTTTTAATAGCTATGTTCCATATAATTTATTAATTAAATCATTATTGTTTACTTTAGAGTAGTTTTTATTACTTTTACATTTTGTTGCCGTTTACATTGAAGTATCATATAAAGGTATCTATGTGTATTATGCCAAAAATTTATTTTTACCACAGTTGGATTTTATTTTAATATCATTCCAAACCTTATTTCAAAATAATCATTGATATAGAATAGGGATTGTATTATTGCTTTTTAACTCAAAAAATAAAAGTATTGTAAATGTGGAAATTTGATGAGTACATGTACTTACAAAGTAACGCTTGTAACAGTCATAGTTTTTCAGTATTCTAAGAATTCCAATAAAAAGTAAACAAATCAATAATAAAATTCTTATTTTTACTTACTGTACATGTTGGACCGTGAAAGCTTAAGGTTTTGCCAAAGGTCAACATGTCCAAAAATTTATTTTTTACCACATTTCCAATTAAAACTATGTGGTTTATAAAGTTAAGACATTTTACAATTTATAAATATATCATTGATTAACAGATTGTAAGTATCACTTGATCAAATTTTGAAAACAATACATATCGAAAAAAATTCTTTTTAAAAATGCATATATATATATTTTAAATACACCTAATTAATTACGTACTTTAAGTGAAAGTCATCATTGCAGAAACAGTATGTACATGTATTATGCTTATCGATAAAGGGCAGGTTGCACTTCGATACAAATGTTAAGATAAAAAACTAAGAGTACATTGCAAATGGCAGATTTTATAAGGGTTCTGTTGCTATACTTTTGATGCTTTAAATAACAGCTTTTCAGAGACCATTCATTACCAACTTCCCATTTATTGATAAACATTATATTATTATTTCTGCAATGATGGTTTTCACTAAAAGTACAGTATAAAGCAGGTAGATTTTTACTATAAAATATGTAAATTTTTGCATATTACGCATATTTCTTAAATATTTTTTTCAAGTGATACTTTCTATCTGTTAATCAATGATATATTCATAAACTGTAAAAGTTTTAACTTTATACCTCACATTTTGGCGCTATTGTAAAAATGAAGTTTTGGACATCTTGACCTTTGGCAAAACATTAAGCTAGATTTAAAAATAACACCTTATGAACAAAGCATAAAGACTGCATATCTTTTATTAACGTTAAAGGTACTTGGACACAGATTTGAAGTTAATTTTCTCTGTATAATATCACGAATTATATATTTTTATAGCATTTCACACAAAAATTAATTGAAAATCTTATTTCATTTAAAAGTTATTAAAACTTTTAATTTTTTGGCGGGTTTGATTGACACATCCTTTCACTTTCACAAATTTTAACTTTATTCTTAGTCCTTAGGAAAAGTGGCAATCTTGTTGTGTATTAATGAGAAACATTAAAACTGAAATCCAGAAAAATAATTTTATTCAGAGTAGAAATGTTAGAAAGCAAAACTAGCAAATATTTCACAGAATACCATGGCAAAGAGGGTTACCTTACCGTGACTGACGGATCGACCACGCCCCTTGTTGACGTGTTCGAGAGAGCGATGAGAGAGTTGGGATATCCATTGACAGACTGCAATGGAAAATCACAGAGGGGTATCCGAAAATTACACGGAAATTTTATAAAAATCAATAGTTTTAAGTATTACAATAAGAGTATCATATGGTTTTGTCTGATTCACAGTTCTAAGGAAAAAGGCAATTTCATTAACCTTGAAAGTATTATTTTTTCATCTATATGTATGATTTACTTTTCCAAAGAAAAGTGATTTTTTGTTTAAACTTGAAAGTATTATTTTTATCCAGGATTTTATTACGGTCAGGAAACAGTCAGGAATGGTGAGAGATGGAGCACAGCTAAAGCGTTTCTCAGACCCGTCATGCATCGCTCTAACCTTCATGTCTCTATCAATTCACACGTCACAAAGGTAAATTTTAGATATTTATATCTCCGTTATTTCCCAATCATGACAAGGAGCACTCGGCGGGTTTGACCGGTCGGCAGGGGATATTCACTCCTCCATGGCACCTGATCCAAACTCTGATGTTTCGGAGGTCCGTGTTTGCTCTGCTCTTATTTTGTATTGTTTATTTGGCTTTGGGCTTGAATACTGTTCGTTATCTCCATATATTTCACATATGTGAACGAAATATTTGCAGTTATGATTCACTAGGCAGGAATTTTGGAGCCCGATGCTTCTGTATTTAATTAAAGTCAAAGACTGAAATTGAAATCTTTTTGTGTGGCAATTTTTGCTTGATGTACATGTACCATAATTTGATTCAAGGTTCTTTGAAATCAAAAAGTAAATATTTGCACACACAAAAAATAATTGTTTGCAAATAAATTAACTTACTTTAGATCACTTTATATTCGCGACACCTCGATATTCAAAATTCGATATAATCTTGTGATTTATAATCCATAAAAATATACCGGTATTGCATATTACTTGTAATTACAAGATCTTGCATATAGATTACAATGGTTTCATCCTTGAAGTTCATTAATCTATTTCAGATTTTAATGGAAGACAAGAAGGCAGTAGGTATTTCTTTATTAAGGGATAACATTAATCACGTGATCAGAGCAAGAAGAGAAGTGATTGTTTCTGCTGGTGCCATTAACTCTCCTCAGATTTTAATGTTATCTGGAATTGGTCCGAAAGAACATCTGGATTCTCTAGGGGTGAGGTTATTGAGAGAGAAAGAATGAGAGAGAGAGAGTGGGATGGATTACAACAAATGACGTTCATTTTAATACAAGTTTTATTTCAGAGGATTCTAGATTGAAAAGCATTGATTTTCAATACTAAGATTGGTTAACATGTAAACCTTTAACAAAATAATAGTGCACTGAAATTTTTAGATATCACTTTGCTCTTAATGGACAAAAAAAGGTTTCTTAAAAATTGAAATTATGTTAAAACTAGAATAACAGAAATAATATATTTATCGCTAAATTTAACCTTTTTTCACAGATTCCAGTTTTAAAGGACCTCCCAGTTGGCCAAAACCTGCAGGATCACATTTTCTCGATTCTTTACTTTTATGACAACTCAACGAAATCAACGGTTCTTCCCTTGTCTCTACTTCAAACCCTAAGATATGCAGTTTTCAAGTCAGGTCTGTATAAACTTCATCCTAAACCCCTTCCCGTCCTTCCACAAACTCACACACCAGGCACGGTTTCAGGATTTTTTTTCTGGTGGAGGGGGTGGTCCATTATATCAACACTAACGATTAACAAATGTCAGACAAGCAAAAAAAAAATACACCAGACAACTGGACTTCCAATCTGAAAAATATTTGATTGGGTAGGGGGTGTAAAATAAATGTAGACTTTTTAGTCAGGGTTACTCCTCAATTTCATATTTTTACATGCATATTTTGAGTAGAGTACGTGTTCTCTTAGGGATGGGTGTGTGGGGTGGAGGGGTTCCCAAGGTTATTTAACAAAGAAATCTAATGACTCGTCAATTTTCGGGGAGGAGGGTCTCGACCGCCCAATCCCCTTACATGCATTGCACACACTCAAACACACGCTTTAAGCTCAAGTTCCTAGTTTTTATAATCTTAAAGTAATGATTTCTCCAGGTTTCATCTTTTGTTTTGATTTACATTTTACTTCAAAACCTTTTGGCGTAAATACGAAATGACATACATCTAGGGCCTCTTAGCAAAACCCATTATGAGGCGGGAAGTTTCCTGGAAGACGACAGTGCTGTCCCTCCTGAGATACAATTATCACTTCATGGAATATCAACAACAGATATCTCTGGCATAGACGAGTTAATAAACACCTTTAATTTGGTTCCAGAGGTAAGATATGTAAAATTATTCCTACATGTAACTGGTTCTTCCTCAGCTGCGTCAAGAATTGCAGAGGCAAAGCATACCTTGCAGAACAAAACTTGACATAAATAGTCTGTTAGCTTCACAATTCAAAATGAAGACATAAAAATTTATTATTCCTGTGCGAGTTGTTTCCCTTATTTGAGTTTCAATAAACCTTTGTGAGTTATTAACCTTACCTGAGTAACAATGCACCGGGAATATGAAAAAAAATGATGATATGAAAGAAAAAGTGATGCCTAAAGTAAGTTACTTAAGGCCTCATACTAGTATTTGTAACTACCTGTATATGTAGTCTGGAATTATGCTTAGTTCACAAAGTAAAGTATTGACAAAAGTAATCTTCAAGATATAAGTTCAAGTTTAACGGATGATAACTCGTACAATCCTAAATATTCATAAACCCTTAGCTCACTCATATAATCTTATGATTTTCCTCGAGAAATGTATCTGATAGGTAAAATACAAACAATTATTGCATAGCTTGCTGGGCTAAACTGGACAAAATTTATACTTCAACTTGACTTTATAAAGGAATAATAGACATTTATGTCTTTAAGAGTTATGTCTTTTATCAGCATTTCGATGATCCTTAAGACAAACAGGTAATTTTGATGCAAAACGGATGTAAATAACTCTTAAAATTATTTTTTCGTGTTTTCCTCATTCTACTTTGCCTGAAAAGATAGAACTTTTTAAATCGTGCTGTTGGAAAATATAATATACACTGATATATATTTTATCAAAAGTTTCCTTTTTATTTAGATGAAACAAGGTATTGAACAGAGATTCATAAAACTCAACAGCAACAACCTACGGACATTCATGATAGGCAATTTTCTTCTCCATCCCAAAAGTAGAGGATTAATAAAACTGAAGAGCAGAGATGTGTTAGATCCGCCTCTTATTGACCCAAAATATTTAGATCATCCAGATGACATGGAAACAATATTAAAAGGCAAGTAAATATGTCTAATGCCATACATTTTTGCCCTAAGATTTTAACCTAAAAAATATATCGGAACCAAATTTGATCTGATCATTGTACGCAGTCCTTGATGTACTGCAAAATTAATACATTTGTAGAAACAGTACTTTTGATTCATGTTCTCCTTTGTAAGATTTAAAGCTCTTCGAGCATGCATAGTTCAGACATATTTACTTTCCAAAAGTATAGGAATCGTTCTATATATGTTATGAACGAGTTCACACTGAAATTGTTTTGTAGAGTAAAAGGATTAAGATATTTTGGGAACGTTACTCTGTGTGCCATTAATGTTGGAGTTACTGTAAAACTTAAATATGCACGACATTCTTTTCAAATAAATGTATTATCTATTATAGGAATAAAGGAAACCCTTAAATTGGTAAATACATCAGCATTTAGATCAATTGGTTCCTCTCCCAATGATCCATACGAGGAGTACCTGCCCCCGTGTAACGATCTACCCTACCCTTCGGATGAGTACTGGAGGTGCAGAATTAAACACTATACCTACTCAGGGTATCACCCCACCTCCACCTGTAGGATGGGAGCACCTGCTGACCCCACCGCAGTTGTGGATCCACAGCTAAGGTTTGCGGATTTAAATGATAATTATATCATATTGTTACATTTTATTTAACATATAATGTCACTGCAGCTTTTTTGACATAGTCATGTAGTGACCTGGTACGAGTCAACAGAACGAACGATCGTGAGCGCTCGCCAAAAATTCCTTATACATCATATAGAAATGTTCGCGAGCGCTCGCTGTTGAACAGGCCTCTGGATAGCAAATTTCAAATTTGGTGTCATAATTGTTGTGCTTTGCATATACTCTACCGGTATGCAAAAGTAGAAGTCACGGTCTGGCACAGTGTAACTATAATATATTTATAAAGAACACTGAAAAGGATTCCTTTTGCAAACTTTATCCAATCTCAACGTCTGTAAAATGTACTATAGAATCATAATCTTCATTAAAATTCATCAAATTTACAAATTTAATTTGTGATTACGAATTCAAAACAAAGAGACAGCGAAATTGATACCTTCGCAGACATTCATTAATCCATCATATATCTAAAGGCCCTAAATAGAATTCATTTAATAATTAAGTTTTTTTTAATTCTCAGAGTAATTGGCATACAGAATCTTAGAGTAGTCGATGCTTCCGTCATGCGCAACGTTCCCTCCGGAAATACAAACGCACCGACGATTATGATTGCAGAGAAAGCAGCAGACATGATCAGAGGAATAAACAGTTTGAAACAAATTAAGAAAGGCACAGACAAGTTATAAAAAAAACATCAATGGTAAAGAATTAATCAACTACTCCAAGAAAAAAATAGTCACTAAATCTATAGATTCAGCGCAAAAGAAAAAACTTATATGTTCTTAACAAGAAAATTTAATTTTTGCATTATCACATTTGTATGGCTTTTGTATCTTTATTTGAATTACAAATGGTTTATTATTCGTTTAAAAACGGTTCATTCTTAATGTTTTACAAGTATATACATGTTTGTGCCATTTTCTCAGATAAAAAATAAAAATATATTTTTAGTCTTGTTTTAAAATTCAAAATTTTAGGAAGTTGCCAATGCTGTACTGGATACCATATCACAGAAAATTGTCGATGCTACATGGGACAACATAACACAGACACTGTCAACGCCTTATTGGATAAAATATCATAGGAAACTGTCAACGCTATATGGGATAACATATCACAGGAAAAAAATGTATACCTTAATCAACATGTCACAGGAAAATCTTCACCCTTATTGGATAAAATATACAAAACTGTCAAGGCCACATGGTATAACATATCACAGAAAATGTATACCCTAATCAACATATCACAGGGTAATGTTAACATCGGACATTGGATAACATTGGATAGAAAATCATATAACATATTACACGAAACTGTGAACGCTTTGTTATTTACTCTCAATGGAAACTATCAATGTATACTGGGATAAAATATCACAGTAAACCGTCAACGATTCATAGTTCTAATACATATCACAGGGTAGTTTCAACGATTACTGGATACCATATCTCAGAAAATGTCATCTCACAAAAAATGTCTACACTTTATGGAGAATCATGTCAATGGACACTATCAACGCCTTTTTGGATAAAATATCACAAGAAATTGCAACGCCTAATGGAATAAAATATCAATTGAAGCTGTAAAGGGCTTACGACATTACAAATATCGCAGAAAATTGTAAACGCTTTATGGGATAACATATCACAGGAAACTTATGTAGATTTATTCGAAAGAAAAAAAAAATACTTCAAACTGTCAATCCCTAATGGGGTAATATATGACAGGAAACTGTCAACGCTCTGAAGCAAACCATATTACAGGAAACTGACATAGCTTTGTAGGATAACATATTGCAGGATAGTGTCGATGCTTTATTATGGAAAAACAAAAAATCGTAAAATTTCAAAGCTATTTAGGATTAAATATCGCAAGGAACTGTCACTAATTATCTTAAATTATTTAAAGCTCATATTTCCCGATCATAACAAGGAGCATACAACGAGTGTAACTGGTCTGCAGGGGATGCTCATTCCTCCATGGCACCTGATCCCAGATGTTTTTGAGGTCTACGTCTGCTCCTATTTTGTATTGTTTTACGGACATTTGTTCTTGAATACTGTTCGTTATCTCTATATTTTTCATAATAAATAGTCTCTCAATTTAATGTTCGCATCTTTAATAAACCTACATGTAATATCTATTGGTTTCACAATGTTATGCAAATATTTGAATACAAAAGTATGGGATACATATTCTCGCAGCAAAATATGGACGTACACTGCCACCGTAGAAACCCATTTTTGATTAAAATTTGATGATACCTATCTTTTACAGAATCTATATTACAGAATGTTATTGTGCACATTCTACTTTATATTTTGACGGGACAGATATTTTGACTTCCCAAGGGAAATTAAGATTTGCTACTATACACATTTTAAAAGGGAGGTGGATGTGTTTCAATATGTGATCCCGCAAACTCACAAAACCTATACTGCTCTCCACTATCTGTACTAAGGAACGTAAAGTTTGTTCATCAAAACAAATAGATGTAGTGAAAACATGTTTGCAATATCTTTCTTAACCCAGTGTTCTGTTGAATTAATATGTCATCTAACGATTTAAAATTAAATGATTGACCTTACATTAACGAATTGTGTAGGTGTAAACTGATGAATTGCTTACATAGAATTGTATATGACTCGAGAATATTTTTTTTTCTGACTCACAACAGGTTTTGAAGTGTCAAAGTATGAAAAATGCATTACCGATGTATTTTTCTGAAGGGTTTAATATCCAGAACAGTCACCTTATTTACAGTACAAATTTGAGTTCATATCTAAAAGTATCAGCAAATTTTAACTTGACACTTCAACAGGGAAGTCTTCTCGAAATGAGTACTACATCATCTTTTTAACTGTGAATGATTTTGATATCAAGTACGCAACTTATTAAAAGTAGGAAAGGAATTGAATTTGTCGTCGAAAACAGGTAAGAAATTAACTCCATTATAATTTTCATGCAGAATACAGATAAATTTGACTTATATTTCATTTTTTTTAAATTTTTTTTAATTATTCCAAAATAATACAAATTTTCGGTGTTATGAATACATGTAGTTGAATTGGAAGCTCTAAATACTTAACAGCCAGTAGGGGAGTATTTACGCGTGGCAATAATGAATTTTAATTAAGTTAAAGATGCAGTTTTGATTGTATCTTAATTATTTTATTGATATTTATGAACCGATTAGATGATAAGAAAAAGGATGTTATAAAAAGAAAGTTGTTGCAACCCTAATTAAAATGATAAACAAAACTAGCACCAGATCAATTTAATTTCACGAAACAAAATACATCTTATACCGTTACTTTTCCACTGAAAAACTTTCAAGTTCATATTTCCCTATCATGACAATAAGCACACAACGGTAGTTACTGGTCGACAAGGGAAGTTTATTCCTCCATGGCACCTGATCCCTCCTCTGATGTTTCGCTGGTCCGTGTTTGTTCTGCTCCTATTTTGTATTGTTTTATGGACTGTTGTTCTTGAATACTGTTCGTTATATCTATATTTTTCATAATAAATAGTGTGCCAATTTAATGCTCGCATCTTTAATAAACCTACATGTAATATCTATAGGTTTCACAATGTTATGCAAATATTTGAAAACAAAAACATGAGATATATATTTCAGGTTTCCCATAGAAAATATGGACGTACACTGTCTTTCTTTCTATGTTATCGAGGATACCCTTTTTGATTAAAATTTGATGATATACCTTTTTCTTTTACAGAATCTTTATTACAGAAATGTTATTTATGCACCTCCTACTTTATATTTTGATGGGACAGATATTTTGGCTTCCCAAGGGAAATTAAAATTTGCTACTATACACATTTCAGAGGAAGGGGAGGGTTTCAATATGTGATCTCGCAAACTCACAAAACCTATACTGCTCTCCACTATCTGTATTAATGATCATAAAGTTTGTTCATCAAAACAAATAGTAAAAACATATGTTTGTATTATCTTTCTTAACCCAGTGTTCTGTTGAATGAATATGATTGTCATCTTACGATTTAAAATTAAATGATTGGCCCTACATTAACGAATTGTGTAGGTGTAAACTGATGACTTGCTTACATAGAATTGTATATGACTCGAGAATATTTTTTTCTGACTCACAACAGGCTTTGAAGTGGCAAAGTGTGAAAAATGCATTACCGATGTGTGTGCGTCTGTATTTTAATTGAAGAGTTTAATATCCAGGACAATCACCTTATTTACAGTACAAATTTGAGTTCATATCTAAAGGTATCAGCAAATTAACCTGACTCTTCTACAAGAAGTCTTCTTGAAATGAGTACAAAATCATCTTTTAACTGAGAATGATTTTTATATCTAATAAGCAACTTATTTAAAACGGGAAAAGAATTGAATTTGTCGTACAACAGGTAAAAAACTACCATTATAAGTTTTATGCAAAATTAAGATAAGTTTGACTAATATTTTATCTGTTTTATTTTTGTTTTAATTATTCCAAAATAATACAAAATTTCGATGTTATGACTAGTTGCATTGGAAGCTCTACTTAACAGCTAGGAGTGGAGCAATTACGTGCGGCAATAATGAATTTCATTATAAGATGCAGTTTTGATTGTATCTTAATTATTTTATTGATATTTATGATACGATCAGATGATAAGAAAAAGGATGTTGTTAAAAGAAATTTGTTGCAACCTTATAAATATAGTGATAAACAAAACTAGCACCAGATCAATTTATAGTCATGACACAAAATAAATCTTATACCCTTACTTTTCCACTGAAATAATTTTAAGTTCATATTTTCCGATCATGACAAGGAGCACACAGTGGGTGTAACTGGTCGGCAGGGGATGTTCATTCGTCCATAGCACCTGATCCCACCTCTGATGTTTTGGAGGTCCGTGTTTGCTCTGCTCCTATTTTGTATTGTTTTATGGAATTTTGTTCTTGAAAACTGTTCGTTATTTCTATATTGTTCATAATAAAATGTTTACATTTGCAAATATCTTTCTTAGATGAATCTATTGAAGAGAAAATATGTTCAATTCCGTGTGAATGTTATTTGGGGGTCAGAGGTCATAGCGCGACCGAATCACAGAACGAGGTGATATTTTGTTCGTGTAATAAATGCAATTTAACTCGAAATGCATGTATTCGTCTTAAATGTAAATATAAATAATAAACAACAATGTTAAAAGTTCACTGGGAAATGAACTTTTAGTTGGTACGTGATCAAATCTACTGAAAAGCCCTTCGGACTTCACAGGGTGTGATCACGTGACCAACTAAAAGTTCATTTCCCAGGGAACTTTTTAACATTGTTGTTTATTTCTTAATAGTCTGCTAATTTAATGTTTGCATCTTTAGTAAATCTACATGTAATATCATGTTATAGGTTTCACGTTATGCAAATATTTGAAAACAAAAACATGGGATACATATTTCAGGTTCCTATTTCAAAATATGGACGTACACTTCCTTTCTTTCTATATTATCCTGGACACGCATTTTTTGATTTAAATTTGATTGATACTTTTCTTTTACAGAAACTTTTTACAGAATGTTATTGTGCACCTCCTACTTTATATTTTGATGGGACAGATATTTTGGCTTTCAAATGAAAATTAAGATTTGCTACTAAATACATTCTAGAAGGGAGGTGGACATGTCTCAATGTGTGATCTCACAAACTCACAAAATCTATACTGCTCTCCACTATCTGTATTTATGATCGTAAAGTTTGTTCATCAAAACAAATAGTAAAAACATATGTTTTCATAATCTTTCTTTACCCAGTGTTCTGTTAAATTAATATGTCATCCTAAGATTTAAATTAAATAATTGACCTTACATTAACGAATTGTGTAGGTGTTAACTGATGTTTACATAGAATTGCATATGACTCGAAAATATATTTTCCTGACTCACAACAGGTTTTGAAGTGTCAAAGTGTGAAAAATGTATTACCGGTGTGTGTGCGCTACGGTATATTTGTTTGAAGAGTTTAATATTCAGGACAGTCACCTTATTTACAGAACAAATTTGAGAGTTCATATCTAAAAGTGTCAGCAAATTTTAACTTGACTCGTCTATAGGGAAGTCTTTTCGAAATGAGTACAACATCATCTTTTAACTGTGAATCTTTTTGATATCTAGTACGCAACTTATTAAAAGTGGGAAAGGAATCGAATTTGTCGTCGAAGAGAGGTAACTCACTTACTGTAAACAAATTTACACCATAATAATTTTTATGCAAAATACAGATAAGTTTGACATATATTTTATCTATTTTTATTTTGCAAATTATCCCCCCCCAAAAAAAACAACAACAATTTTTCGATGTTATAACGAGTTGCTTTGGAAGCTCTACTTTACAGCTAAGATGGGAGCAATTATACGTGGGGCAATAATGAGTTTCAATTAAGTTAAAGATGCAGTTTTGATTGTATCTTAATTATTTTATTGATATCTATGAAACGATCAGATGATAAGAAAAAGGATGTTGTAAAAAGAAATTTGTTGCAACCTTATCAATATAATGATAAACAAAACTAGCACCAGATCATGCAATTTATAGTCATGAAACAAAATAAGTCTTATACCCTTACTTTTCCACTGAAATAATTTAAAGATCATATTTCCCGATCATGACAAGGAGCACACAGCGGGTGTAACTGGTCGGCAGGGGATCCTCATTCGTTCATGGCACCTGATCCCACCTCTGATGTTTTGGAGGTCCGTGTTTGCTCTGCTCCTATTTTGTATTTGTTTATTGACTTTTGTTCTTAAATACTGTTCGTTATTTCTATATTGTTCATAATAAGTAGTCTGCCAATTCAATATTTGTATCTTTAATAAATCTACATGCAATATCATGCTATAGGTTTCACGTTATGCAAATATTTGAAAAACAAAAACATGGAATATATATTTCAGGTTAATTTCCTATAGCAAAATTTCGGACGTACACTTCCTTTCTGTCTATATTATCGTGGACATCCATTTTATTTATTAAAATTTGATTATATATATATTTTGGCTTAAAAATGGAAATTAGATTCGCTACTTTTCACATTTTAGAGGGGTTGGGGAGGGGGGGTTAAATTGGTGATCTCGCAAACTCCTAAATCCTCTACTGCTCTCCACCATCTGCACTAATGATCGTAAAGTTTGTTCATCAAACAAATACTCTGTAGTAAAAACATGCTTGCATTATCTTTCTTTACCCAGTGTTCTGTTAAATTAATGTGTCATCCTAAGATTAAAATTAAAATGATTGGCCTTACATTAACGAATTGTGTAGGTGTAAACTGATGTTTACATAGAATTGCATATGACTCGAAAATATATTTTTCTGACTCACAACAGGTTTTGAAGTGTCAAAGTGTGAAAAATGCATTACCGATATGTGTGCGCTTTCGTATTTGTCTGAAGGGTTTAATATCCAGGACAGTCACCTTATTTGCAATACAATTTAAGAGCTCATATCTAAAAGTATCAGCAGATTTATTTTGACTCATCTACAGGGCAGTCTTCTTAAAATGAGTACATCATATCTTAACTGTGAATGATTTTGATATCTAAGTAAGCTACTTATTTAAAGTGGGAAAGGAATTGAATTTGTCGTCGAAAACAGGTAACAAATTAACTCCATTATAATTTTTATGCAAAATAGTGAAAATACACATTATATTATACTGATAAATTTGAGTAATGTTTTATATGTTTTTGTTTTAATTATTCCAAAATAAAACAAATTTTGGATGTTATGACTAGTTGCATTAGAAGTTCTACCTAACAGCGAGTAGGGGAGCATTTACGTATGGCAATAATGAATTTTGATTACGTTAAGGATGCAGTTTTGATTGTATCTAACATTTTTGAATGATATTTATGATACGATCAGATGAAAAGAAAAAAAAAAGATGTGGTAAAAAGGAATTCGTTGCAACCTTAATTATAAACAAAAGTAGCTACAGGTCCTTTTATAGTAATTAAACAAAAAAATCTAATACCGTTACTTTTCCACTGAAATAATATGCTGACGTTTTAAATGAGGGCTTTCATACTAACACCAACCTTGCTATTTGAACAAGATTTTAAGGGGGTAACATTTTAGGTCATATATGCACACTCTTGTTTGGACACTTAAAAACGTGCAGAGATTTATATATTATCAAGGTAAGCCATGAATAGGTCAATTATCTGGATGGATGATTAATTTTCCAAGAAAGGAATAGAAAAGATTCACAAAAAATCCTTACACTATGTGCCAAAACAAGTTTAAAGTAGTCATCTATCTGCAAAAATCCTCTTACCTGTAGATGTATATATACTAATATTGATTTTTTTATCTCTCATTTAACCTGACATTTTAACTACAACCTTAAACAGCAATTACCTCCCCTTATATATCTCCATTCACGGACACCAAATGTAAATGTAGTTTTGCATGTATATAGAGTAATACTAGTACACTTATTTACTGAATATTCGCACAATAGCAAGTTTATCGTCCCCCAAGTCCAGTAGTGTAGTATTTCAACTGAGCAATGAATCAATATTTTTTTGAAAGATAGTCTCCAGGCGCGGATCCAGGATTTGGAGTTAGGGGGGGGGCGCCACTGCGAAGGGTAAATGATCAAACAAATTTTCATAACACGCTATAACGCATTACTGAATTTGATTGCACACACCGCTGCAGTCTTAAAAAAAATGATTCATTGCTTAATTGAAATTTTTTTTAAACAGGTCTGGAGGATTTCCAAATATGGAAGTCGAGAAAGAATACTGAAAGTTGCTAAATATACATCATGTACACGTAATTATTTTTCTGTCCAATCAGACAACAGCATTTTGACACACTCCAAAACATATTTTGAAGGAACAAAAAAATAATGCGTGCTTTTATTTTTTTTTTCCTCAAAAAGATTTTTTTAACAGAAGTGTTTATCGTATGGACTACCTTTTAAAAAAAATATGGGTTTCATGAGTGCCGAATACTAAGCTATGCAGACTTTAAATGGGCACAAGGAAGGGCGTATGGAGAAAAAGAGATTATTATACATGAATGTGTTTGATCCCAATATCTTACCTCGCATGCCAGAAACTGCATGGGCGATTTTGCTGTAAAAAAATCAAGAAATAACGAAGACTGTTATCCATCCAATAAAATTTTTATATCAGGCTCTAAAAACTGAAAAATTCCGTATTTATATTAAATTCTTAACGTAATTTAAACTTTTGGGATTGCTACCTCCTAGTGACAGATTTTTGATCCTATCAAACGTATTCTAAGCTTTCAATTCGTGTTTGTTCACGGACGAATTGTCATAAATATTATATTATTCCTAAATGTGCATAAAGTTTACAAAGAGTTTGTTCAAAAAAAATCTTTAAAGCAAAAAAATGTAAAAACAATGTGTTTTATTTATTTTATGGGTTTTTCTGAATGCCGTTATCTGATTGGTCAGAAGGACTAGTACCTTATTGATAGCAATCCACGGTTATCGCTCTTGACTTCCTAATTTGGAAATCGTCCAGACCTGTCAAAAGCTCATTTCATTTTAAACTGTTTAGTTCAATTATTGTTCAATAAATTTTATCCTTTTTTTTCCAGATGTACAAAACTAGTATAATTATTCCTTTATCGTTCAGATGTACATGTATATAAAACTTTTTTTTTCTTTTATCTTTGACTTAGAATAAAAATGGATGTTGGCAAGATTATTATAACGGTGATGTTGGTTACAATTTCCATAGCCTTGGAAACAGAAATTAAAAATGCAGTGGAAGTTAAAACACCATCTGGCTGGGTCAGAGGTTATGAAGAAAACTTGGAAGATGGACAGGTCTACAGGTTTATCAAAATTCCATTCGCGCAACCTCCACTGGGAAAACTTCGCTTTCAGAAACCTCAGCCCATTGGAGAATGGGAGGGTGTTGAAGGAGTGTCAGAGAAAACTGGTATGTCTTGCCCACAGTGGAATTTTCCCATGCCTGGTTTCGACGACATGCAACTAGATGAAGATTGTCTGCATCTTAATATTTACGTTCCTGGAAAAGTATCGAAAGATAGGAATCTCTCTGTGATGGTTTGGATTCATGGAGGGGGCTTCATGTTTGGTGGAGCTAATCAGTACAAACCCCAAAAGTTAGTTTTGGGCGGTGACGTCATAGTGGTAACAACAAATTACAGAATGGGATTTCTAGGTTTCCTTACACTTCACGATCCCCTAATGGCGGGAAATTATGGTATTTGGGACCAAATCGAGGCTCTGCGTTGGGTTCAAAACAACATTGCAGCATTTGGAGGAAATCCAAACTCTGTCACTATATTTGGAGAGTCTGCTGGTGGAATGGCTGTCAGTCTTCTGACTTTAATTCCATCAAACAAGAGTCTGTTCCAACGAGCCATTTCACAGAGCGGAGTAACGAACTTCTTCACAATATCCAAAAAGGAACAGGAGGTACGAAATGCAGATTTACTCTTAGAGAGAGTTAACTGTAAAGATGAGAAAGACGTCTCTGATATCCTACGGTGCCTTCAAGATCTTCCGGTTGATAACATAACAAATGCTGTGACAATGATGGACCTGATGACTCCAATGAACACATCCTTTATAACCGGAGGATTCACTCCTAGTATTGACGGCGAGCTCATAAAGGAACATTTGGCTTACCCAAAATCTTCAGAGGCCTCCATTTACAGTTTCTTTCGCTCCGTGGATTTCATGTCTGGAACATTAAACGGGGAAGGAAATCTGGTATACATGGGCATATCACCCCAAATTCAAGAACAATTCGATTTCAACGTCACGGAAAAAATTCCACTGAGTTATCTTTGTGAAATAACTGCACCCACATTTGTGGAATTAGCTGTTGGCAATGTCCCAGATTTAACGAAGGAAATCTGCGACTTTTACGCTACCACGGAGAGCGTAGATGCTCAGAGTAATAAAGTTTGCGAATTCACCGGTGACTATGCGTTCATAGTACCAAGTAATATTATGCTATCTATTCATTCCAAAAATAACAAAGTGGCTAAATCGTTCCAATATCTGATAACAAAAACAAGTCCTATGCCTTTCGGGGGAGATCCACCAACTTGGTTTAAGGGCGCTGGACATGGAGATGAGCTGTATCTAATGTTTGATTTTGAAATATCGGCTCTTTCAGAGGAAAAGTTTAAGAAAATTAATATGGACGAGGTCAAGAAGTTGTCAGACTATGTTGTCAAATATTGGACCAATTTTGCAAAGTTTGGGTAAGCATATTATTACACAAAAAATGGTTTTCGTGTTGTTGCATTAGGAGTTTTATTTGGATAGTAAACATTTCGATTAAGTACATTAGGTCAACTTCGAGATATGTTGAATATATTCCATCTTAGAAGTAAAATGAAAATATTGCATCCTATAAGTAATTTTTTTTGTAAGATGTTGAACATTTGCAGTAACGTCAAGGAAACAGATCTTTTTGGATTTGATGTCATCGTAAAGCAGTTGTGCATATTATAATGATCTAATTAACAGTGAATGTAAAACTTATTTTTTAGAAATCCAAACGGTGAAAATGTTCCAGAGTGGCCAGCATATGACGTCAACACAAAACGATACGTCATAATCGACTCACCAATCACGACAAGCGAGAATTTGAAATCCGAGGCTACAGCGCTGCTGACCAAGATCATAGAGCTTGGTGGAAAACGGATCCATGACGAATTATAGCCACAGTAGACATTGTAGATCCTTATCACAATTAGTATTTCATAAAAAATTATTGCTGAAATTATCACCATCTGACTTTTAGATTAGTGATTCTTAAACTACCTGAGTTGTTTTATGTAGAAATAGCAAGCATCCTTGTACAGAGAAAATACACCCGTAATTTGGGGCTTTAATTATCACTTCATTCTTTTTTTTTTCTTTTGGGTGGTCTTTTTGGACTGTTCTTCAGGCAATTTTCTTTATATAAAAAAGTAGAAGATTTCAAATTATAACAGTTTTATAAATATCATATCATGAAATGTTTCCTGTATTTGTATCACTGTGTTTTATTCCAATTTGTATTATTTGTCTTATCCATCCCCAAAAAGAAAAACAGTCTGCGTTACCAAACAACTAAGTTGATGGATTATTCAAGCAAAGATCTTTGAAAATAGTTCTTCTATATTTTCACATAAACATGTACTGTTATTTGTTGTCAGAGCCTTACATTTAAATGATTTTTCTTCTTGTTCTTTGTGTGTTTGTTGTTTAATTTTTGTTTGTTTTTTTTTTTTGTGGATGACTGTGTGTAAGTATTTTTTCTGAAGTTTTTATACTTCTGTAGAGCACCATTGCTTCATGCTTTAAAAGTTTTTTTTTTATTTTAGTAAATTACATGTAGGCAAATATTTGTATATAAGAGAGACTTATGTTGACAAAAACTGATGGTATCGGTAAATTATTTAATAAAACTAGTTGACATCGATGGATTGATAATATTTTATATTTTTGAGAATAAAATAAATAGATTAATTTGTTTTCTTATTCATTTTCTCCGATCTAGAAGAGGCCTTTGCTTATTATTTTCCAGATGCCCTTGCAACGACTAGGTTTTCTTCTTTTAGTTCAGTGAGAATACAAAGTCCTTCAAAAATAAACTTAACTGAGTATGGAAATAAGACATTCAAGTGAGTTATCAAGGTAAAGTTGTAAGGGACATGAAATCAGAAAGCTTCACCTCAGATGAAATGATGACACCTCCCGCATCACAAAGGATTATAATGAAAGAAAAAATGATCAAAGGTTTGAAATTGAGATAACAGCAAACCTAAATGCCAATTTTATATACACTTCCTTATAGAACCTAGAGATGGGTTAATGGAATAGTAAATGGAAAATCAAAAATTGTAAAGTAATACTATAATATATACGATGTTTTCAATAAATATCGTAATTCCCATAATGGGCGCACTATTTTTCAGTAAATGTTTATTCATCCTATTGGCATAATGTTTTTGTATATATATCAAAAATAAAGATTTTATGTATATAAAAAAAAATACACTTATATTAGAGAAGTAAGAATTCCCGTGCCTTCAATACATAAGATTATGATGAAAATTATCCTAATTCCATTCCACAATTAATTCTGTCGTCTTTTTAAAAATTTCAAGGCATTTGGTTAATTTTTGATATATCCCTTTAAACGCAAAATAAAAGATACACGAAAAATGGCGACTTTTTATGACGTTACGACCATCATTCTGTTGTAAATTTTAAATGAAAAAATTATTTAATCTTTAGTATATAAATGAAATGAAAGTTTTCCTCAGGAAGCTTAATAATAGTACAATTAAAACATATGGACAGACTGCCATTTGTTATAGCAAAGGGTCACTGTCAGTAAACTTCTCTTTTAGGCAAAATTAATGTTTTCCTTGACATAAATATTCAGAAGATACATGTGCCTTTTGGTTTCTTATGGTTATAGATCTCACATATGTAAATCAATAAAATTTCTAAATTTAAGTTTATCCAGTTTTATTGAAAAGATGAAACTTGACGCTGTTTTAGTCACTTTGACGAATCATCTGTACAAATACAAAATGTTGAAAAATTATCGCTTTGATGTTATTGATTTTTGTAAAATAAAAAAAAATAAAAAATTGTAAAGTAATATCACTTCTAAAATACGTATATATACATGTATAGTGCTACTGAAGATTCTTCCCTCGCTGCTGTTGATATTTGAGTGAAGAATAAACTTTTAAGAAAGAGACTAAGCCTAGAACCAACCTGGAATAATTTCCACAGAAATATCTGAGAAATCAAATACTTGGAGACGATCGAAACAGTATTCAAGCTCAAAGGTCCATTAAACATTACACAATACATGTAGGAGCAGAGCAAACACGGACCTCCAAAAATCGGAAGTGGGATCAGGTGCCATGTAGGTGTGAACATTCGTGTTTCTTGTCATAATCGGGAAATAACGGATAATCGTCAACTCAGTGTGTATATTATATCCTAACAATTTGTATGAAAAAACGTAAGTCAGAATTTGATTTATTAATAAATTTTATGTACAAATGCCAATGCAAATTCATTTTGACATGATAACTAATTTGTAAAACTTATCGTTCATTAACGTTTTCGTGTACTGTCGTGAACCCAACTCACAGTTATTGTACTATCGCAGAATTTCCAGAAACCGCCTTCACTCTACATTCTCATAAACAACAAGACATTAAGGTATGTTGCACTTTGCCACTAATGTGACTTTAATTATAGAAAATACTTGTAATTATGTAATAATTGATCATGAAATCCATAAAATTATTAATAAACACCTTATTATCTGTATCAAAAATTAACAGAATGAAACCGAATTATGAATATAAGATTAATATGTAAACCCTGATTATGTAATATATGGCGTAATTGATTACATAATATATCAAACTCTTGTGGTCTGAAACCGAAAACGACGTAAAACACATTTAACACCAAGAAAAAAAGATATAGACAAAATTAGACGTCCTAAAAAAGGAAAAGGTGGCGGTGTGGAGGCGGCTTAAAATAATTTGAAGCTATCCAACACACATGTACTTTTCACGGCGTCCTAAAAGAAACTGAAAAGTGACGCTATCTGGACGACCGGGTTCAGATTTTTAACGCGCACGATTTTCATTGGGCGTTTACTGAATGTTTCCATTTCCACGAATCGCTTGCATGACATCTGCCTCTCCTAATTTGGACACGCAAAAGCTTTCCAAGGATAATGCAAGCGCGATAAATCTTAAACGTTCTAATTTACATAGAATATTTTAAGTAAAACTTAAAATTCATTTATTTGCCGACAAGGTAATTGTATTGACCATAGAACTTACAAAATGACGACACTATGACGCCATTTAAAAGATCGCGATTTCCAAAAATGTCGGCTGTTTTAAAAAAAGTGGCTTTAAGGTCACCAGTAAAGACAAGTCCAGCAGAACTGTAGTTGTAGGGGTAGGTCATGATGTTACAGCTTAATATTTACATTTGCAAATGTTTCCCCTTATATAACACTATTTGAACAAGGCATTTTTACATCTCTGTAAAACACGTTCGTCATGTGACCATAAATTGATTGTTTCGTCATAAGCGATCTACGGTACATGTAATTTGATAGTGACGTCATAAGCGATCGACGTTACCAACACATTCAATTTATGCCGTTGGTTTTTGAAAAAAAACTTTATGGATTTTAAACTTTACTTAAGGTCAAGATCTAGTAAATAACTTGTCAACTTTCTTTTTCCCGTACTTTACGGCTTTAGCAGGATTATGTAGAAAATAGGGTATTTTCATGTCATTCAATTTGAAATCATATGAAAAGTAAATCGGATACCTATATTAAACTTGATATTGATTGAAATAAGAGGCCATGAATATACTAATTACCGTTTTCTGAGAGACTGTAGGCAATTTGGATACATTTCCTTTGCCGAAATCGAAAAAAAACCTCCCATATTCACGACTGGTTTATTGAAAATGACAGTTAAAAATACAGTTTTTCATCTTGTTTATCGACAAATTATGCCCCGAAACACCTTATTTGACCTAGCTAAAGTTGTAAAGCATCAATAAAGGAATTTATTTCTCAAATTTGATAAATCTGTACGTAGGCACCTTTTATTCACTAGATCTTTACCTTAAGTACGTTACTATTTGTAATAAATCAGTCACAAATGTAACTAGTACTAATTGTAACGGGAACCGTTACAGATGTTCCCCAAACGCTCCCCAACTCCCTTTTGGTGCCATATTCCCTGTAAGCTTCATTAAATAAAACAAACTCTGTGCATTATGTTTTCCCAAAAGGATACCAATTATATTCAAATTTTAGCATTGCACCCAAGCGCATATGAATGCATGTGGGTTATGACCATATCATCATGTCTACACTATCTATATATTTTAATAACTATATATTAAAGCATTCAGTCCAAAAGTAATAAAAAAAATCACTCATTCAAGTGTATTTCAATTATACTCGTTCCAAATGCACGCATGTGCGTGCATGTGCATGATGACCATACCTTCTTATAGGGGTCCCTTACATCTATCTATGTTCTAAATCCCATCCGGTTTGGTTGAAAAACAAGGGAGTTATAGCCATTTCAAGTTTCAGCCAATCAGATTGCAGCACACGTGCATGCGCGTGATTTCATGCTTTTTTTCTACACCATATTGTAGGATACCCTAATGCATGGCAATATTTTAAATTTCAAAGAATTTCGTCAAAAAACAAAGGAGATATAGCCATTTAAAGTTTAAGCCAATCATATTGCAGCACGCGCACATGCGCATGCTTTCATGAAAATTCTTTTATATCATGCTGTAGACCTTCATAATGTAGGACTATGTTCAAAATTTCAAAGGATTATGACGAGAAACAAGAAAGATATTGAGACTTTAGTTTCAGCCAATCAGAGCAAAGCGCACGTGCATGCGCGTGAGATCTTGCTATTTTGACCATGCTATCTTGTCTATACTTCTAATGTATCCTTACATTATGAGTTTCAAACAAATTCATAAAAAAATAGAAAAGTTACGGCAATATCCATTATATTAGTCATTTCACGTGTTGCACGTGCACGCTCTTGCAAGCACGTGCGCGCAAAATGACCTTGATTCCGCAAATCTACATAACATGTCTACTGACCCTAAAAAGGTTTTACCTACATCGGACGAACAGTTTACAAGATCACTCCCGGACAAAAAAGTACCCAGGAAGAAGAAGAAGAAGAAGAAGAAGAAAAATAATAATAATAAGAAGAAACAGAGTAAAAACAATATGTTCCCCAACTTCGTTTGGGGAACATAAATATAAGTAATAAGGTATCATTTCTTGAGTTTTACTGGGATGTAAAACGGGTTGGCACATGATCAAATCTTCCATAAAGCCCTTCGGGCTTTATGAGATTTGATCACGTGACCAACCCGTTTTACATCCCAATAAAACTCAAAATGATACCTTATTTCTTAATAATTTCGTCATGAAAATTATAAATTTGTCATGAAAATGGTGATAAAGTCGTTATAGCATATAATTTTGTCATGAAAATGTGCAAGTCGTGACGTTATAGCTTATACACATGTATTTACATTTGCTGATGTATTTCCTTATATAACAATGCAAATAGAATTGAAATTCAGTTTACAATGACATGCATTTGGTCACATGATTAGACTTTCTTGCATATGGAAAGCAAACTGCACGAGCAATTCGGAAAGTCCCTAATGTGACGTCACACGACGTCGTAGTAACGTTACGTTGCATTTCAAAATCAAAGTCTAAATAATGCCTATATATATTTCTTTGTAACTTGAATGAAAAACGTAAAATATATATACATGTATAACAAAAATAATATCTATTTTTAGAATTCCATTGGGGTAAGATATGAAGTCGGTACGTGATCAAATCTACTATAACGCCCTTCGGACATTATGGACTTTGATCTCGTGACCGACTTCATGTCATACCCCAATGAAACTCTAAAAATGATATCTTTTTTCTTAAATAACTTGATCATGAAAATTTTAACGTAATGACGTTTTAGCTTGTATAATTTCGTCATGAAAATAATAATGACGTTTGCTTACAATTATAATAAATAATGCTTATAATTAAAAATGTTTAAGGCACGACGTTATGGCTCTTAATTTCGTGAAAGTATAGCTTATAAATTTGTTATGACTTTATCATGGTCAGGTAACACATCTTAACGATTGTATTACTAAAATATTTTAGAGCTTACAAATCTCTTAGTATTAATTGAAGTTATCCTTATTCCAGACATATTTACAGTCCTTACCTCTTGGATTGATTTTTACAATATATTATATAACGCCATTAATATTTTAGCAATATTTCGGCAATGTTTTCTGACTGGTTTTTTGAAAGTTTTTGGTTTCTATGTCGCCCACCAGTAAATTTGGAGAAACGATATTTTAAAAGCCAATGGAATTGAAAGGGGCACTTTTTATTCTTAAAAATATGATTATAGTCACATTTTCGATGTATACGTAGATGTACATCCTGCATATGATTTTTTAATGAATGTAGTAGTACCCTTATTTTAAGGCCAAAATCTAGTAAATGACTTAAGGTAAAGATCTAGTTAGTGAACGGTGTCTACAGATCTATCAAATTCAAGAAATAAGTTCCTTTAATGATGCTTTATAAGTATAGCTTGGTCAAATAAGGTGCTTCAGGGCATAAGTTGTAGGAAACAAGATGAAAAATCATATTTTAAACTGTCATTTCCAATAAAAAAAATTAAGAAAAGCAGTCATGAATATTGGAGGTTTTTTTTCCATATTAGACAAAAAAAATGTGTCCATATTGCCTACAGTCTATCAGAAAACGGTAATTTGTATGTTCACGGCCTTTCCTTTAAAATAATATCAAATTAAATTAAATATAGGTATCGGGATTACTTTTCATATGATTTCAAATCGAATGCCATGAAAATACCCTTACTATTTTCTACATAATTCTGATAAAGCCGTAAAGTACGAGAAAAAGAAAGTTGAAATTGATTATGACGTTTAAGGTCAAGATCTAGTAAATGACATTTAGACTGATTTTGTGGTGCTTGATCTTAAAAGGTATTTTCTTAGCATTCAATTTGAAAAAGTAATTCCAATACCTATGTTAAATTTGATATAATTTTAAAGAAGAGGCAATGCACATATATATAAATTACCGAGAGACTATAGGCAATCTAGATACATTTCCTTTGTCGAATATGAAAAAAAACTCCCATATTCATGACTGGTTTTCTTAATTATGCGCCCGATCCGGGGTGTATATTGTTTTTTTTCCTGTCTGTCTGTCTGTCTTTTTGTCTGTATGTCCGCAAACTTTTACCTTCGCCATAACTTTTGAACCATGAATGATAGAGACTTCAACTACGGTATGCATACTCCACTAATCATGCTCTTTCAAATGACACTAAGGCCAATGACCTTGTGACCTTGACTCTGACCTATATGCAAAAAACAGCTTTTTTGATCCTTCGCCATAACTTTTGAACCATGAAAGATAAGAGACTTCATATTTGATATGCATACTCCACTTATTAAGTTCTTTCAAATGACACCAAGGTCAATGACCTTGTGACCTTGACTGTGACCTACTAGGAGTATATGCTAAAAATAGTTTTTTCGTACCTTGCCATAACTCAAAAGTTATGGTTCAAAACCATAGAAGATAGAGACTGCATATTTGGTGTGCAAAATCCACTAATTAAGTTCTTTCAAATGGCACCAAGGTCAATGACCTTGTGACCTTGATGGTGACCTGTGTGCTAAAAATAGCTTTTTTGTACCTTTACCATAACTTTTGAACAGTAGGAGATAGAGACTTCATATTTGGTATGCATACTCCACTTATTAAGTTCTTTCAAATGACACCAAGGTCAATGACCTTGTGACTTTGACTGTGACCTATACGCTATAAATAGCTTTTTTTTTTCGAACTTTGTTGCCGCCAGGCGCATATTATTTCACAAACCCATCTTGCTTTTCATTGAAAATGACATTTTAAAATATGGTTTTTCATCTTGTTTACCTACAAATTATGACCTGAAACACCTTATTTGGCCAAGCTAAAGTTATAAAGCACCATTAAAGGAATTTATTTCTCAAATTTGATAAATCTGTAGGCATCTTTCATTTACCAGATCTTGACCTTAAAGTACCTTCATCAAAAAAAGTAAACAGAGTATTTTCAATCAGCCAAGTGATTTTATTTCTAATGAATGATGACACATTTTAAATGAAAATAAAAAAATCTACAAAATGAAATTTAAAAAAAAGACTCAGATTTGTGTTTCAGTGACAACAGATGCATGATACTCTAAAAAAAAAAATCATATTTGTCCTCACGAACTACAATCAAAACATTCTAACATTCCATTCCAATATACACCAAACTATTGTCGTTTCCTATTACATTATACTCAAAGCCAAAACATCACATTTTCAATTTTCTTTAGAATTTATAAGATTGGTCCCAACGAAACATCTTTAACAAATTTTACCTCAGTGCTTATTTCACTCTGTCTTGCTGGTCCTTATCTAGCTTACAGACATTATATTGCCTTGGCTTTGAGGATAAATCGGAAATTAAACACATTTAGCTCTTTGCTCAGCACTATGCCTTGAGTATCTCAACATGAATACTAATCTACTGACCCACAAACGTACAATACATCTCAGAATTTAAACATATTGGTGTAAATTATCCATTCCCTCCTTTTCTTTGCAAAAACTGCATATGGACTTATTTAAAAGCAATTGAAATGGTTGTTGCACATATACAGTCTTGTGCAAAAAATGGAAGACTGTTTTTGGACCGAGAAATTAAAAAAAATGATTGCTTACAGAACTTCTTTAGATCACAGTTAATAACACACGTGGACACACCGTTATGTAATTATGTTCACAAAAAACAGACTTTTTGTTGTAGTTATATTATCCTCCCTGAGAAAGGTGTTCCATTATATTTCTAATAATAAAGCAGTCTAATTCATAACACTAGAATTTCACTAAACTTAATCACTAGTTATATAACTCTAGCTTTTACTATAGTAGACTTCCAACTTGAATTGGACGACAAAGACTTTGATAATATCTCTCTAATAACATGTATAACAGATGTCCTCTTGCTTCGTTACTTTTTAAAAAAAAATCCTTTAAGCTATATAATCATGATAATTTAAATTGTTTCTACATTTTTGCTTAAAAAACATGCAACAAGAAGATAAAATTTGTAATGTTTATAAACATAGGTAAATTTTTGAAGAGTGATTAAATAATGTTATTGTTTAACAATGAACAATACATGTAAAAAAAAAAGTTAAAAATTTATTTGACTACATATGTGATTTCTAACAAAAAGTAAAAATTTTATTGCTACACATAAAATTCTACAAGGTTGTTGATGTAACAATCACAATGGCATTCAGTGTAATGCTTCATTCCTAGGCTTAAAACTTTTGAATGTGAAGCCATGATTCAATCAGCACATTCCAAGCAAACGATCAGACTTTCTATGAAATTCACGATAGTTTATCCACATGATTTCTACAAATCAATGCCTCTAGGAAGAAATACCCAGATACTCCTTCCTTGCAAAAAGAAATTTACAATATTCCAAAAATGAAAATGAAAACTAAAGCTAACCAACGATCATATACAAAGCTACAGCACTATATGCAAGAAATGCCATACATGAAACAAACTCTGAACTACTCTCCCATAATGCAACATACATAAATTTTGATCCATGTAAATTGGAAGGCCACCTAAAGATGCAGGAATTTACAGATATCGCTTTTTGATCAGACCTGTGTTTAATCATAATATGTAAAGCCCCTCTTGCTTTGATATAAAAAAATTTGCTGTAAACAAGTATATTTCCTCCTGTAAATTACAATATTTCTTCCTAGTTTAAATTACAAGTATATTTCTTCCTACTGTAAATTTTACATTTTCCCAGGAAATATACACATTATATGTTGGGTTATGTTTGTAATGCCCTATTTTCACTTTTGAAAAAAATTATTTTTTAAAATTATAAAAATAAATGGCTAACTAAACTATATAATTTTCAAAAGACAGACTGTACTTTCATAGTAACACAAATAACCCCAAAATCAAAAATTCCAAGCATGTTTTTAAATAACATTCCAGAGTTTGGAAGGAATAAGTTTAACCTACTGAACAAAGTGGCTTTGACAAATACATACATAAATATATACATGTATACTCTTGAAATTTAACTTTAAGGTGTATCATACCACATCGACATGTATTTATCTACCGACCAATATTACATAACTCCTACAATAGATCTGCAGCCATTCCAGCTTCTTATCTCATTTTTTCTTATCTATCCGAGTTCATTCTTGTATACAAACAAAACTATATTTAACATGATAAAAAAAAAAAAACAGAATGAAATTTTAAAAATCTGAATGATATAAAAAACACACTGTTTTGTAATTCATTAAACATCTTAAGGGCTAATGCCTTAGGTAAAAAAAATAATGACCAATAAAATTGTACATGTGTATATGCCAAGCAATTCATCACAAATGCAAAAAGCAACATAAGGTGTAAATGATGACATGATTTATCTAACTACCCTAATGGAAAATGAGAGTAGACATAATGAAAGTAGAGATGAATGACAAAGACAAACACATAGACAGGTTTTTTTAGGATGATGGAAATTCCAGAGCAGCAGAGTGGTACACATAGAAACAGAGTTCTAAAATCTTTGTACAAAAATTTTTTTTTTATAAATCAGCATTCACAGTGAGTTGCTATATTGTGTTATACCCAGTTTCACAAGTCTATTCACAAAGTCATTTCATTGAGTTAAGCATTATTATATTGCTTATAATCCATAACATGTAAGTTGATGAGCAATTTTAAAATACCTGATATAAAGGGCAAGTTATAATAATTTTAAAAAGAATTAATATATAATTTTCATTAAAATTTGTTGTCATTAATCATTCCTATTTTACTTAAAAATTGTTTTTAATATTAATTAATTGTTTTCAATTTTACCACAGAAAAACTACTACCTGAATGGACATACCACTTCTTAGATAATGATTTTAGTTTAAAAATTGGAGGAATTTAAAAAGAAAAACAAATAAAAATCACAATTACAGAAAATAACAAGTAAGATAATCTCATTAACGATTAATTGGAAACACTGAAACATTAATCAACAACTAATAAGCTATTGTCATTTAGCGATTGTTCTACCAACATTATTGTTTTGATTTGAACTGTTGAACTATATATATTACATGTCAATCACACAATTAACAAATGGCCGAGGTAGGAATAAAAGAATGTTAACTCTCAAACACAAATAAAGGGGCTTCATTTAACAGTATTTCTTATTGCATAACAGTCCTGTAAAACATGTAGTTCATGACCTTGCCCTAAGACAATGGGCATGGCAACTCTTTAACTCTTCAATATTTTTTTTTTGTATTTTTTTTTAACAACGAAGCAAAACTTTTGTCACAAAACATTTCCTACTTTGTCCGATGCAAAATAATCTTGTATATTATAGACATTATTTTGGTTACATGGAGGAGAAATGCTGCCATATCAAAAAACAAGAAAGATTATTTAAAGGAATTGTGTAATTGTGGAAAAAAAACAATTTTATCCACTTTCATTAAAATTATAGTAAACAAATGTCACAAATTGATGAAAATGTTATGCGTCCAGTGGAGGCCTGTTCAGCAGGGGGGATTGATGACTTTGGATACAAATATAGCACCGATCAGTTAATCCTCTCAGCCTAAGTAATAGGGCTAGTCTGGTGCATGTGGCCTTGACTTATGTGAAGCTGAAATAAAATCCAATTAACCATAATTAATTCAATCATATTTGAGCAAATAGAAGTACAATTTTACTTCAATAGCTCAATCTTGTCTATCTCTATTGCCATGGATATTTTGAAGAAAATTGGAAGTCACCATCAGTTTTTCTTTTCTATAAATCTACTTTGGATATAATTTTTCTTCTAAACTTAAGTGAGTTGCAAAGGCAGCTTGTAAGTTAGCCTGTAATTTTCACTGCTTGATAGTAAGCCCGTAATTTTTCTTCATTGACTTATTTTCATATGCAGCTTTAAGGTTAACCTGTTATCAATCTTACCTTGACTGAGTTGCATAGGCAGCTTGGAGGTTAGCCTGTAATTGTTCATCCCCACTGGCTTGGTCAGGCTGTAATCAAACAAAATAATAAATATCCAATTGTTTTAAATGATAAAAAAAAATATTCCACAATAGGTAATGAAAAATACAGTAAAATCTGTCCTTTCCAGACATCACTGATCCAAAGAAATTGAATTGATATGGCACCATTAAGACAACACCAAAATCAACTGCAATTGAATTTACTGCAAGGGACTTAAAGATATTACGTATACTGCATTAGACAAGATTTCAGATTACACAAGATCCAGAGTAGGCAAGTTTCACTGTATATAATTACTGGACTACATCACATTACAAAGTTTTTACAAAGGCTTTTTGGACTGGTGGATTTTCTTTTCAATTTTCCTTTTCAAACATTAAAAGTTATGTCCTATGCCTTTAATAGTGGCCTATCAAAACTTACATCAATCTGAAGGCCTTGTATCATGGCACCCCCTTGGTATGGAATCTGTGAGTAAGCTGACTGGGCTAGGGGGGAAGTGGCGAGGTACTGAAAGGGAAAAACCACAAACATTAGTGACATTTTCTACAGACGTACTTGAAGGGAAATTTACAAATATTAATGTTTTTGAAAACAATGCAAAAATGAAGTGAAATTTTTTCCAAGAAAAAAAAATTCTCCTGAATTTTTAAATTATCAAATCATACAGTGCTGAATGTTCATTTAATTTGGGCATATATAAGTGTTGTAATTAAAACTGGGTCTTAACATTTACTAACAATTTTTCTTCATGATTTACTGACATAACTGTTTTCTGAGTAACATTTCTAAGGTATATATAGATGTAAATCCACACTGATTAATATCTTTCTAATATACATTAATTAGTCAAGCTTCACATACAACTTTACAATAGATATGTCAAATCTAAGTCTCTATCACAACTACAATGTATGGTTCTAAATACATGTGAATATACTGATAATTATTATGCAGATTTTTACATGACTAATTATTTGAAAAGACTTTATTTTCTCTATTTGTAAAGAAAATGAAGTAATAAAGTACAAAGTTCCAACAAAATTCACCAGCCCTACACAAAAAAAATCTTGTCTGCCTGTGTTGCCATGGCAACAGAGTTACCATGGTAACAATGACATCAAGATCACCAAAGGAAGGATTGTGATATAGGTATAACAGTTGTGGACAGTTGTGATCATCAATTCTCAAACTGACCATCTAAAGCAGTTAATTCTGGAGTGTGAGTGTGAAATATATAAATCAAGCAGTTAAAAAACAGAAATTGATTACACAATTAATGTGATAGAGATTTGAGTATGGTACACGAGAATTGATGACATCACAATCTGTTATCATGTGAGGGCTTGACAGTGGATACACAATCTGTGCAATTGTTATAAGCATTAGTTATGCTAGAAAAGGCCTGCTAAGCAAAACTTGACTTCCCTATTTCTTTTAATAAAGACAAGGCAAAGTTTTCCATTAATTTAACAGTTTTTGAGTCAGTGAGTTTTCATTGGTCAAGTTCTGGTGAGAAAGCCACTCCCATTTGACATCCAGATATATATACAATAATTATATTGGCTGAATAGATTGTTCTGGCTTATATAAACCATACAACTATAAAACAAAACAAAACAAGCCTTTGTGTCAAGGGAGATAATCATTGTATGGTTCACAATAAAGGTCTGGTTTTATGTTCAGATACTTTACAAATGATCAGAGGATGGATTTCATTTTTAAAAAGTTTTAAACAAAACTTTACTGTTCATTTTCTAATTTGGTAAATTTCTTTTTTATTACACTTCAATTGGTCAGTAATAATTTATTTTTTTTTTTTAGGGTTTTCTTTAATTTACGTTAATCAATAAAGCATAAGTATATAAATTACAAACGAGAATTCTAGATTTACTTGCCATCCAATGATATTCCCAAAGCATCAAAACTCACAGGTTTAGAGTATATATATAATATATATATATAAGTGTGTAATCTACATATCATACAGTATACAGAAAATGAGTGTACAAATATTGATATATATGGAAATTAAACACTGGAGCAATGCAAAGAGAGGACTATAGTGTTCTAGTGGGAAAAGAAAACCGACTAAGTCATAAATTTAAAAAGTTAAAAGCACCCACTAGAAGCACCATGTACTCTCTTTTCAAGCATATATATTTCACAACATGCACAAAAATAACTGGAGAAATAAATAAAAAGAAAGTGTTACAGGAAATAAAGCCTAGATATCGTAAAATAAAAACCAACACCACACAATTACCGGGTGGCCATCTTGTTTCCCAGGAGTCCCTTTTCTCGATCCTTTTAATTTTTCTGTTTGCATGTGACAAAACCATCACTGACCCAAGATATTTTATTAATTTAATTCCTTTTTCATAATATGCATCCATTTTTTTAAAAAAACTTAAATAGTATTATTTCGCTTTTTTTCTCATCCATTAAATCCACATTAATCTGCCTATGTCTTGGATCTTCCAGAAGACATATGGAACTCCTTGGGCTTCTTCCAGCATCAGACATTGAAAAAACAGAACTCAGCTTTTATCGATAACAAATGACTTTTATTGCAAGATTCCAATAGTGTCCTTATATTAGTCATTTGTCACACAAAAAAATGAATAACCTTTTCTTGCAGTTTCTTACCCACAGTTAAAAAAAAAATTATATGCATAGTGCATAAAAAATCATTTACAAAAACAAACAAAGACCAGAGAAATGTATGGTTACTGCAAGTCAGTAACGACTGTGTAAAAACAAAAACAAAAAATGTCAAATATATCATGAAACATATCACTCTTCGTCTTTTAATTGCTAAAAAATAAAGGCTCTGAAATACAAACAATCACGCTCAACAAAGATATATTTTGAATGTTATTTTTTTTTGCTAACATACTCATGGTTAAAAATTTAATTTCATTATAAGGATTTTTTGGTTAAGCCAGAGGTAAAAAAAAAAAATATCATATCTACAGTAGAAACAAGATTACCATCACCCATTGAAAAAAAATGCATTGCAATTTTTTAATTATTATTTTTTTTTTTACAAAAGGACTAAACATCTAACATCTATGTACAAATGCAAAAAATTGCCTTCTAACCAAACATATTTAAACAGGAGGACATCCTATCAATGTGATGAAATGAATGGAATAGTTTACATGATAAATAATTTGGAACACCTTCTACAGAGGACAAACAATTGAACATCTATAATTTAAAAGCTTTTAACCCTATAGTTTTTTTTTCTTTTCTTCAAAGAAGATAAAAAGGTAGCAAAGACTGTATATCTATTTTAAGGTAGGCATATTCATGCAAGAATGAGTATATGACCACATTCTTTATCTTGGGTTATTTTTGACTTAAGGGAAGTAACTCTTCTTCTATAAAACTCTGTTACCTCCCTTTGCCTGTTTACATGTACGCCTCTCTCTATAGCACCAAGTTTAAATGCTCTGACTGCAATTTCATTCTCATATAAACATTAATGATTCTCCAAAGGATAATTATTCAAGAATATAACAATGTCTATATATATCTATATATTAAAAAATTATGATATTTAGTACAATTTGTTCTTTTTTCATTTTATACTGGCAAGTCCATTTAATGGATTCTGGGTATACTTTAAAATAAAAAAAAAGGTTACAAAAAAATTGAACATAAAAAAATTATAATTAGAATAAATAAAGTATTGTTCAGTATTTAGGACCTGATAAGTAATATCGAAACAGAGATTAAAAAATTGAAATGTAAGTGAAAGAAACTTAAAAAAAATACATATATATATAAAAGAATCATTTGCCTGAAATTTATTGTCATATCTGATAAACTTTGTTATGTTTGTTATTATGCATTGTAAGTTCTTTAGGTCTTTATACACTTATATATACATGGTGACTTTTTATCAGAAAAAAATGGGTAGTATATAATTATATATGTACTGATAGTGTCAACAAGATTTCTATCATAAGAGGTAGTAGCACTAATCTTTGTATGAAACTTCAATTCTACATATTTAACACCTTTTTTAAAAAAGTAAAAAATTAAAAAGTTGGCAACAATAGGCACGCGTTATATTTTTTTTCTATATATTAAATATTTTTCTCTCTTGGAATATAGAAGTTATCTATAGAGTATACTTAGAGGTACAAGACCAAGCGATTTAAAGCTACTTAATTGGAGTATAATATGGGCAACCACTAACAAAATCTCTCCCTTTTTTTTTGGTCAATGAAACGCAAATTCCAATTTGAATTTTGTCCCATTACTTTTTATCCCCATAATATTTATACTGTTATCAAACTCTGTATAATTCTTTTTACACAAACTACAAACATTAATTTTTATATAATTATATAACAAGGGTTTATGTTACGGTGCTATGCTTATATATATTTCGCAAGGTTATATTACTTATATAGATATATAGAAAATGAAATAGACACCACATACTCGAGTAACATCACAGATGCATAAAGAGGGGATTGCGTAATAGATTTGATGCTGCCCTGAGAAACAATATAAAGATTGTTTACATATGGTCCCACATACGATATCAAAACTCTGCTGTTTATAATCATTAAATCATATTTTTATAAACAGTGACTTAATTATTCTGTTGATACGTAAAGCAAAATTTGATTAAAACTTCATAACTAAATGGACCAGAAATTTTTTTTAAATTCAAAAAAAAAAAAAATTTACGTAGATAAAGCCAAATAAAAGTCCCTTAGTGCATGTGTACTTGCTTCTTATATGAGAAAAAAAGTGTAAGTTTGAAAAAGGAAGATGGATGAAACTGATTACATCTATGTACATATTTACATCACTTTGCATAGAATATCTTCAAATGCCTACTTTTTTCTTCTATCTATCGAAAAAATCCTTCTATTATTCTTTGCACCAGCCTATAATCCTCAAAATGGCGGCCATGTTTTCTTTATATACTTTCCTCTATCATACACTTACAATCTACACCTATATCAATGGTCCTACCCTATTGTATTGCCTCTTTACAGCTCTATGATGTAAACTGAAGAAACGGGTATGAGATGGTTATAATTGCAATAAAAAAGCCTGATGGTAAAAAGATGAGGATATAACCAAATGAAAGAATAGAAAAAAAAATCCATACCACTCATGTTTCAGATACTAGCAGCTATGCACTCCATCAAAAAAAAGTTCAAAACATTAAATGCAGGCATATAAAACAATACAAATTATACAGGGGGAAAAAAATGTAAAAACATTAATGTCACATAACTGATGGTTGTCAAGACGAAAACATGGTTACCATAACAACAGTCATGACAACGTAATGCCATTCACAACATAGTGAGTTGGGCCTATACAAGTCTGTACACATTCTTCACAGTGTTTATGTGGATTAAAAAATTATGAGTATTGGAGGTGAAAAAAGGTAAAGTTCGATTAACACGTTTACTTTGTAGAAGTATAATTTTGAAATCATGTTACACAGGTAATGGAATATATCCCGAGAGAGCCTTAAATATCATCCGGTTGTCTTCTACCAACCAGTCATATCCATGACAATCACATAATTTTTTCAATCTATAAGATATCTCATCCATCACTTTCTTATCTTAATGTTATGTGAGTATACAAGTCATGTGACTAAACAGCCCATCCAATCATATTTGAGAACTAAGATCATGTGACTTCTGAGAGTGTTTGAATAGCTCATTGCTGTTGCCAGAGGCCTACGGATCCATCAGAGAGAATGGTGGGGTACGCGGTGGTTATGGGGTTAAGTAGAGAGGTGGGGGCAGGCGAGGTGCTCTGGGGCAAGACGGGGGAGGTAGATAGCACCTGCAAGAAAAAATACAAGATATATATTAACTTGGGTCTTCTCTCTATATTTGAGTATTTAGGTTTATTTTCCCCCACCACCCTCTTGTTGCCTCATTTAAATCTATCAAGAAAAGTTTCTCAATCTTGAGTCACTTTTGTTTGGTAAACCTGAAGAAGATTTATTGATGGGTTAAGTTTGCTTAGTTTTCCTATGAGTGAGGTTTCCTTATAATTTCGAGAGGTACTGGGTTTAAATAGATATAACTTGAGGATTTCGCTTTTGGATTTACATCTTTCTGTGTTATGCACCAGATGTAAAAAAATACATGTTACGTTACAATACACCCTTTACTTGCGTTGTCATGTATAGTTTATATTATATAATTAAATGGCATAACTGTTTAACTTTGCTACATTTGCATTTTTTACAAATTATTTCAGACTGTTTACTTGGCACATTTGAAAGGTTTGGATGTTGTTGTGCATGCAACCATGTTATTCCTCACATATAGAATATTCTTGCTATCTAGAATCAATGAATTAATGTCCACTTGACATAAAAGCTCTCTCATCCTATGAGAACACAAAATATGACACATATCATCAAAAAGTTGTTATATGCTTGTACTCGTGTAGGACATAAGAATCTATCAATACTACAGTAAAAAAAAGATTTCATTGTGTAAAAAAAACAATAAAAGAAATATACAAGGAAAAATGTCACATGAAAAACCATAAAAAAAATTACAATGAAAAAAAAAAAAAACAATAAGTCAATCCTTACAAGTAGTCTAAAAAATGTCATTTTTTACAGATTAAAAAAAAAATTTAAAAAAAAAGATAAAGAGAGAAAATATATAGCCATGATTGATATATTTTCTCTTTCCTTTTGTTTTTTTTTTGCACATTTGTTTTTAATTTAGTAAGAGTTATGTCTCTTAGTTCTGGTCAACTAGACCAGACTGCCCGGGAAAGTAGGAATACGGACTCACATGGGCCATTGGTGGCTGCATGATGTATCCGGGGTGGACCCAGCCCTGAGCGGCAGCGGCGGCGGGGTTAGTCTGGGCCACCTGGTAGGTCTGGGGGGTGGTGGCTACCGTGTAGCGGGGCAGGGTCAGGCCAGCTGGGGTCATTAAGGCAGGAGTTCCAACTCTGTAATAAAAAAAATATATGGAGATAATGAACAGTATTCAAGATCAAAAGTCCATAAAACAATATACAGTCTGAGCAGAACAAACAAGGACCTCCAAAACACCAGGAGTGGGATCAGGTGCCATGGAGAGGTGAGCATCCCTTGCCAACTGGTCACACTGCCGTGTGCTGTGCATAAGAAATGCATGGTAATTTTTTAATTTGAATTTTAACTTTTGTGCAAAGGGGAAAATAAAAGAAATATATCAGTTAAAAATTCATGTTCATTTTTTTAAAATTGCGTTTATTGTTTTGTGCAAAGGGGGTTTAATACTGCATATGGTTCAAGTAGTTTTTGCACATAGATTTATTTTTGTATGCAGGCAGATTCCAAAAAGAAAGCATTAAACAATCACTTTAAAGTTTATATATTTCCTCCATTCTTCTTCTTTTTTTTTTCTCATTGAAAATATGGCACTTCTTAAATTTTTTTTCTAAATGCAAATTTATCCTTTAATTCCCTAGAAATCACCTTCTTTTTTAGGCTGAGAATAATTTTTTTAGAATGGCCTTGGCAACCACAAAAATCCTCACACAACTTTGAAATTTCTCTTAGACTTATTCTCCCTAGATTTTATTAATGTTATCGATTCCCAAATTGAGGTTATATAAATGCTTAGTATAAAAATACTGTAAAACATATTTTATTTATATAATAAACTGAAACCAATCCCAAAATGGAAATAATTTTTTGAAATCCTCTCCTGTACTGCCCTTAAGTTATTAACTCAAGAGCCCACATCCATTATCCTGGGATCTCACTATAAATATAGCCCTAAAAGACATCAATTCTGAAATGCCATAGAGAGCAAGAGAAAATGTCATTTGTTCAAATACCACCAGCTTAGCAAATGCTCCAAAGTATAATTAAACAGCCAAGAGTTTTGTGGTATGCTCTAGCTGTTTTTTTTTCTAAATGAAATATACATGTATGACAAAAACTTAGAGAGGCCCATGGGCTACATAGCTCACCTGAGTCACACTTCTCAACATTTGACTTGGTTCTAAAAAAACCTTGAAAAACTTTTCCCATTTCTGTTTATAATTAGTTTGTCAATTTGTAGTGTTGCTTATAATTAATAGAACTTCCAAATGTTTTCACAAATTGAATGATCGCGAGATAAAAATCTGAAGCCGATTTTGTGGTCCCACTAAAGTCCCACTGGTCTAGAAATTCCTCAAACCTATTTATTTAGAACCAAAATAACCCATGCCTTGGTTATCTAGCAAATCTATTTAAATAGATGTCATTATTTAATGTAAAAACACAAAATGTCATTCTTCTTAAATTAATTTTTTTGGATTATTTAACATACAATTAAGGTCAAGGCCATGAAAACTTTTAAGGTAGAATTACGAGAAATATTGAATGAAAATCATAAATACTGATTTTGTTCTATAACTAATTTAATGATTATAGTCTGCATGGGTATATATACTAAGCAACTTTCCTATTGAAAATAAACCCATTATGTCCATCTAATAGACTGCTTCGGTCTGAGAGATGGTAGCAATATAAAACAATGTCACATAGGAACACTGTAAGAAAACTATCAAAAAATACTTAATGAGACCACAAAAGTCGGGTTTCATATTGATTAGATGATAAAAAATCCATCCCAAATCGGTAATTTTTATAACTATTGCAACAGATGGTCGACAATAAAATCTGTCAACAAGAGCCAAGTAATTAATCAAAAAGTCACCAGGAGATTAACGATCATGTGACTTCCCCTGGTGGGGGTAATATGGCGCCTCGTTATAAAATGTCTTCTAAATTTACTTAATATGTAAATTACTCTAAAAACACTGGAACTGCCTTCCAAAATATGATGAAGGACAGTTGGTTGGTATATAATTTTTTATGCACCTCTTAAAATTATGAAAATTTCTAGAAATATTTAGGATCTATTTTTAAATTTTCCCACAGGAACTGGAATAACATGTGTGGCACACAATTAATCAATGACAGTCACTGCAAGCTTACTTTCTAATTATCTTTTCCCACTCTCTTATAAAAACATTAAAAGTGTTGCAATATTATATAAGGTGTTTTTTAAAAGTAAGTATTGCAACAAAAAATTCCTTTGAAACACAAGTCCCATTAATATCAAAACTTAAGATGTTTGAATACAGAAATGGTTTACAGATTACTTTTATAAATTAAGAGAGAGTTCTCTCCCCTTACATTGGTACAGCACTGCCTTAAAGAAGACAGTATTCCTTAAACTTACCCATTTGTTGCAAGGGCTTGATCAGCATAGGCAGCTAAGGCAAGGCTTGGCTGTAGAGAAAAAAAGAAAAGCCATCTACATTCTGTTTTACCAATCAATTACAATTATACATTCAAACAAATCATCTGCCAATTTTTCATGCAATCTATAATAGTATTCATCAAGTGTACTGCATAAATATAGTCAATGCTAAAAACTTTTTTATTGAATTTATTTTTAATTAGCATGCCTTTATTATTTGATTTTACTTTACTATAAGTTTCATGAAATTAACAATATGTGTTAATGCACTAGTTTGTTAGTCAACAAATTAGTATTTCAGAAATTTCCTTAACGAAAGGGTGAAGACTATAGTTGTTAATTACAATATATTAATTTAATGCTAAAACCCATGCCACCAACAGATGCACATGCATGCAGCTCAAACAAAAACAGGCAATGCCCTTCAAATGTATATGTTTTTTTCTGGACCTTATCTAAAATAGCAAAAACCTCAGAATTCAAGAGTTTACTCCCTTTTAACAAAGAAATGTATGAAACGATGTTCTAAAGCATGCCAAATATGAGCTGAATTCACATATAAACAAAGAGAGCAGGGGGAGCAAAAAAAAAAAAAAGAAGTACAAAAAACTGATAGGGAGCAAGAGAAAGAGCAAATTGAAAAATGTTTAATTACATCTCCCATTTGTTGGAAGTAGGCCTGTAGGGATCCGCTTTTGTCAAGGCCAACCAAACTCTGGGCCAACTAAAGGAAAAAAATCCGAAAAAACAAAGGTCAGTGTCAAGCCAGGAGAGAGAGAGACAAATAGAAATTGTACTGGTTCTCTTGGTTTTTTTTTTTTTTTGCTGGAGGAGAACCAGTTTACTGGACTGACTTCCTTAAGACTTCAGTTTCTGCATCTAATTTTCATTACTCTTTATTTTATTTGGCTAATATCTCTCAGTGAAATTTTTAGGTCAATGCATGCATAATTACTAACATTGTCACGAATCATATTTCTGTCAATTATGACAAAACCTTTTAAGATTTTTATCATGCTGAAAGTATTTATTTCTTTTGCCATGCATATAGTATGATTCGGGTCTAAATTACACAACAAGATGAAAAATGCTCCATAAATGTGCTATTTATAATCTCACTATGACTATGTAGCTATAAAGACCACAATTTTGTGCATTGCACTGCAATTCACTTGTAATTGTTATGATCATGCCATGTTTTTAATATGCTCAGTGGAAATCATATTTCTTCTTTTTTCCCCTCTTTAAGTCATTAATTCAAATGACTTTTGTTTTTTTTTTTTACGAAAAGCAGATGAAATCTCTCATCTTATATATATCTTGATGGATAATATAAATATGAGTAATAGATTACACTTTTTATCAAATTTAAAACTAAGAGAGAACTATTTCTAGCTATAAATGCAAATACGAAATGAAATCACTTTTCCAGATATACCAATATATTTCTAATATGAAATAAAAATTATGCTGGAAGAAACATTACTGGTGTATTATAAGGGTTAAATAAATTCAATTAAAAAAATTAGTCTTTATTTTAGCTGGGTGTCCCATAAAACTTGAAATCTGGCAAAAGCTAACACCCATGGCAACCATCACCATGGCAACTGGCTTACCTCATTCCTCATTTGTGGGATGGCTGTCTTCTTCTTGTTTCCTCCATCAGCAAACTTCACCAACAACGGCTCTGTGCAACCTTTAGAATAAAGAAAGAAATATTAAGATGCTATGAATTTATAAAGAACAAGAGGCCCCTGGGCCTTATAGGTCACCTGAGCATTATTCAACAACTTTCCAGTGACTGAATTTGATCCATGTTTTAAGCCAGATGCTATAGCATTTACAATCTGGTCATCATAACTATACACTTAGCAGTTCCTTAGTTTGGTTACTTTATACCCATAGGCAGGGTAGGGGAACAAAAAATGCATTTCAACTAATCAGTAATATTCAGCAATAATCAGTAGTGCCACTACCACACATGAACCCTTGACTCTAAGGCCTAGATCCACACATTGCACTATTTTTGGAAAGGCATACTTGCTTTTCAAAAATATTTGATTAATACCAAGGAGCACATTTCAAACAATTCATTCATTTTCAGTACATAAGTACAGCCCCCCCCCCCAACTATGGTACAACTGACCCTGGGGCCTTGAAATTTACAATTCTTGAAGATTAGGGATTGCTCATAACTATATAGGTAATTCATCTGCTTAAAACCTAGGAGCAAAGATGAAAATATTCAAAGATTTAATGTTTTTTCACTATACATGTATAATCAATACAGCCCCGCCCTAACACCAGAATCCCTGACCCTGGGGCCATAAAATTCACAATTTTGGCAGAGGCACTCTTGTTCATCATAACTATGTACTTAGTTAGTTTATTTAATACCCAGGAGTAAAGAAGAAGATTTTCAAAGAATTCATGTATTTCCTCTATATAATCAATAGAGCCCCACCCTGACACCAGAACCCCTGACCCTGGGGCCATAAAATTCACAATTTTGGTAGTGGCACTCTTGCTCATCATAACTATGTACTTAGTTAGTTTATATAAAACCTAGGAGCAGAGAAGAAGATTTTCAAAGAATTCATGTATTTTCACTATATAATCAATAGAGCCCCGCCCTAAAACCAGAACCCCTGACCCTGGGCCCAAAAAATTCACAATTCTGGTAGAGGCACTCTTGCTCATCATAACTATGTACTTAGTTAAATTATATAAAATCTAGGAGCAGAGAAGAAGATTTTCAAAGAATTCATGTATTTTCACTACATAATCAATAGAGCCCCGCCCTAACACCAGAACCCCTGACCCTGGGGCCATGAATTTCACAATTTTGGTAGAGGCACTCTTGCTCATCATAACTATATACTTAGTTAGTTTATTTAATACCCAGGAGTAAAGAAGAAGATTTTCAAAGAATTCATGTATTTCCTCTATACAATCAATAGAGCCCCGCCCTGACACCAGAACCCCTGACCCTGGGGCCATAAAATTCACAATTTTGGTAGTGGCACTCTTGCTCATCATAACTATGTACTTAGTTAGTTTATATAAAACCTAGGAGCAGAGAAGAAGATTTTCAAAGAATTCATGTATTTTCACTATATAATCAATAGAGCCCCGCCCTAAAACCAGAACCCCTGACCCTGGGGCCATAAAATTCACAATTTTGGTAGAGGCACTCTTGCTCATCATAACTATGTACTTAGTTAAATTATATAAAATCTAGGAGCAGAGAAGAAGATTTTCAAAGAATTCATGTATTTTCACTACATAATCAATAGAGCCCCGCCCTAACACCAGAACCCCTGACCTGGGGCCATAAAATTCACAATTTTGGTAGAGGCACTCTTGCTCATCATAACTATATACTTAGTTAGTTTATTTAATACCCAGGAGTAAAGAAGAAGATTTTCAAAGAATTCATGTATTTCCTCTATATAATCAATAGAGCCCCGCCCTGACACCAGAACCCCTGACCCTGGGGCCATAAAATTCACAATTTTGGTAGAGGCACTCTTGCTCATCATAACTATGTACTTAGTTAGTTTATTTAATACCCAGGAGCAGAGAAGAAGATTTTCAAAGAAATAATGCATTTTCACTATATACTTATTTAGCCCCGCCCTAGTACAAGAACCCCTGACCCCAGGGCCATGAATTTCACAATTTTGGTAAAGGACTCAATGCTGATTACAATCATGCAAACAGTTTGACTGCTTGATGTCCAGGAGTAAAGAAGAAGATTTTTGAAGATTGCATTAATTTTAGTGGTTTTGGCCCCACCCCCCAGGCCCCAGGGGGGCAGGGATCATGAAATTCACAATTTTTGTTCCCCTTCACCCATAGATGCTTTGTGCCAAATTTGGTTGAAATTGGTTCAGTGGTTGCAGAGAAGAAGCTGAAAATGTTCAAAAGTTTACGACCGATTGACGACGAACGACGTACGACGAACGACGTACGACGGACGACGACGGACAAAAACAGATAGCAATAGGTCACCTGAGTCACTCAGGTGACCTAAAAATATATATACATGTATTTTCTTCTTATTTCTTGAGAAGCAATTTTTTTTTATGTCAAATAAGCAAATGGCTGTTTATCCTAACATTTTTTCACGGATTTCTCTTGCATGTTGACTTGAATTTTCAGGGACAAGCACATTTAACTCAAATATGCTTTCTACCTGTGCTCTAAAACTTTGTATTAATATTAATTGTTCATTGCACCCTTTTTAAAAATCTTTTGTCAAAAAGTGCAAGTCTGAAGATGGCCTGGAAATTTTTTATTTTCTGAGCTCACAAAATACACTGAGGGGTATATAGTAGGAAACTACAAGGTATGCAAGCAAATAAAAAGGTTAAACCTATTACTGTCAGTCAAAATATGACCCTTGTACCGTCACTATCCGAAGGCCTACTAAATTGTAGGTCAAAAACATAAAACGACAGTGAATGCCCGATAGCGGAAAGCGGTCATCCTAGCAGAAAAACAAACTCTTTGACTTGATCTACAACAAAATCCACCTGCCATTATATTTTAGACACCCTAACAAAGTAAGGCTAGTGAATGTCTCAGTGACTCTGTAATATAGCGCCTAAGTTCAACAAAATACGAGAGTCTTCATGGTATGAGTCTTCATGGTATACGCATTGCATAAGAAAACCAAGTCATGGCATTCAACGCCTATGAATGACATTGTTTTACTTTGACGTTGTCTTTTATTAAAATCTAATTAACCAAATTTTCCTTTTGAAAAATCGCATAGGAATTTTTCTTCCAAATACAAAAGACCTTTTCTCTTACAAAGATAATGCAGCAAATTGACACAAGAGAGAGAGAGAGTGCTTACACATAAGGAGCACAATCAGTCATGCTGAGTTTGTAATTACTTGCAAATAACACGGTGTTCAAAATGATTTGACACACTGAAACCTGTGTCAGTCAATTCACTTCATTTAATACCGTTATAGGGCTCAAATATTGACTTTCTCGTTCCTAAGCAAACCAAGTGCAACAAAAGATTTTCTCCCTTCAAATGACATTTCCCTGCATTTTCCTCTCAACAAGGTCTCTGTATGAAAAGACCACATTCAATCTAGGACTTAAAAACTTGTATAAGGCTGTTGCACTTAGTACTATCAAATTTCAATTAAACCCATTTTTTATCAGATATGGTATAACCCCACAATCTGTCAATAATGCCAAATGCAATCTTTATTCAGGGAGTGTATATATTAGCTGGATTTGTTCATGCCAGATTTTTTTTAAAAGGTTTATAAAATTTGAACTAAATTGTATTTTTGATATTTTATCAAATATCTGCAACCAAAGTGCTTTAAATCTTAAATTGGGAAATATTTCTTAATCACACAATCATTTCTTTTCAGAAAATACATGTACTGAATCCAACTTAATTTTTTTTATACAGTAAGCGAAACTTATAAAAAATAATCAGCTACATGTATTTCATCCATTTTATGTGATAAATAAACCAGGACTTAAGGGGATTTTCATCATGGTTAATGTCTACGAAAGGCCCTAATTTTTCAAAATTTTAATATTCAAGCAATAAATTAAATTTTCTTTGGTTTCACAAAACCCAGATTTTGTTTGTACCTGGAAGGATTTTTCCGTTGAATTGATCAATGATCCTCTCGCATTTTTCTTTGGATTCCATTCGGCTAAACCCGACCCCTCGACTGATTCCGTCGGGCTTCCGTAAAATTCTTGTGGATATCACGGTACCGTAGTCCTTGAACATATTCTCTAGATTGGTCTCGGCAAAGTATATTGGAAGGTTGGCGATATATAGATTAGTAGGGTCCTGCTCTTGTTGCTGAAAAGAGAAAAAAGTAAAGTTATTTCTCTACATAAAGAATGACTTGTGTACCAAAAAAATTATTTTATATAAACACACATGTAGGCATATACATTGATTTCAAAGGAGAAAATGTTTGGCTGGAGCAGGAATTGAACCCAGGACCCCTACATCACTTAAGTCTGTGTGTGCCAATGAACTTTATGGTGTGTTTTTCATCCATCTATACCTCTCAATACTTTAATACCTAAATTATCTGTTTGTTGTGAGCTAGCTGTATACATAAAGGTTCTCAGCAATATATAATGTTTAAAATCTTTTCCATCCAATGTATAATGTTTTCTTTCTATGTATTATTTTTTTTCCCCTCTTCTCCAAATTGCTACATCATACCAAGAGGCTCAGGAGAGTTTTGTACAAATGTGTCTATGCTGGCTATCCCCCCCCCTTCCCCTGCCTAAACATGACTGAAGAACCAACAGAGATGGTAGAATATTTATCTGTCCCGAATTAACCAAGTGATCACAAGAAGCTTTTAAAAGCATACCCTGGAGCATGAAATCAACCAACAAAAATGCTAATTTTATTCATGAGATGCTTGTGCAAGATTCTACCCTCAACCGCCTCGTTTATTTCACACGATGATGCGGTAAGAAATTTCAGGTCAATGTTCACCGTAAAGAAGCAAGAAAATCGTTGACCCCTAGGTCAATATCTCTTGGCCCATGTACACATGCGGAAAAAATACTAGCTTTAATAAAACAGAAATTAGTCTAAAACAATTTGACTGTAAATACTTGAAAATTACTAAAAGTCATACTTGAATTGCATTCAACACTTTTTATTACTCAAATTATCTTTACTGTCCTTAAAAGGCATTATGACAGCTCAAATACACCTAGCATTTTTCTGAATCGACCACTAAATTGATAAAAGATCATTATATATGCATTCTGTTGGCTACAAAATGATTGATTTTTCAAATAAAGGGCTTTGAACCTCTTCTATTAATTGACACAAGAGCGATATTTTTTTTTGTAGTGTAAAAATGCCCCTCCCTCTTTTTGCAGTGTAAACAGATGACAAGAAACTAGGAATTTCTAATGTTAGTTTGACACCATGTATACACAAAGCTCATAAATATGTGGTGTTCATTCATGTGTGGGCTCGAACATTCAGGTATCTGTCAAAGGTAATGTATGGCTAAACACATATTTACTATTACACGTCACTTCATCCACATTTTGAAGCTACCGAACACATGCAGACAAAATTTGCTAAATCATCAATTTTATTTTTCCATTTCAATTTGAATTTTCCCTTAATTAATGAAAGAATCTGAATCATATTGTTTCAATGTGAAATCCAAACATTAAAAAGAAAGAATTTGTGGATTTTTTCACATCTGCAAAAACACTCTATATATATAGTCTTGGCATTCCTGATGTCCAGTGCAACAAACTCAGAAATAAATTGTCCCTTTGGTTGGGTCTGGCATTTTTACTGGAAAATGTCACATGAGTGTGATGAATTGTTCTATTTAAGTGTGATTCATCAGAAAAATTGGAATCCATTTGTTGCTATGGCAATATAAACAGGGAGAACAGAGGGTCAGAATAAGCGGTTAATTCAGAAAAAATTGTCAATAAATTGAACATTTTATTTTCATTGATAATTCTATGGCAGATTTTTCAGTTGTGTCAAAAAAAAAAATGCATCTGGTTTTTGCAACTGAGAGAATTAAAAAGATGAGATTTATAATTAAGTCAAGCTGTTTCCATCCGTTTTGCAATTTTGAGAAATACACATGTTTCTTATGGAAATATATATGATAAATCACAAATTTCAAGTAATATCTGCCCTAAATTTTCAGGTTTTAAAAAAAAAATTGAAAAAAATCTCACTAAATCAAAAATCCCGAGTGATTTGTGCCTGCCATGCTGCAGACAATTTGGAGATAAGTTGTGTAAATCTGTAGATTGCATGACTCTGGGAATGCTTGGCTTTGACAAATCGTTTGCTGTCATGGTATTCAGGCATATAGTAACAGATAGAAACGGGGGCAATGACAATCAATACACAGATAAATGGAGATAATCCCAAAACAAATGAGCCTTTCCATGCACACCCTTCATCAGTTACTTCTGAGAATAATTGCCCAGTCTGATCTCTGCCGTACTACCCAGGAAAAATAAAATAAATAAAACTCAAGAATCTGAGCAATTAATAGACTTCAAAATAAATCTAGCTTTTTTGGTTTTCTATGAAGAAATGAGCTACCCAGAAAAAAAAAAAAAACTTTCGATTCTGAGCAATATCAATAGACTTCAAAAATAATTCTTTTTTTTCTCCATATAGAAATGAAGCTGTTCTTTTAGATTTTAAAATCATTTTAGTCTGATCTCCACTGTACTAACAAAAAAAAAAAAAAAAATTCTTGATTCCGAGCAATTAATAGACTTCAAAATAAATCTTTTAATTTTGTTTTCATACAGAAATGAAATTGTTCTTTTAGATTTTAATTCATTTTTGCATTAAAAAAAAGCTTTAGTAATTTTTTTTTTAATATACTCCAAACAAGGGCACCCTAATCGCTTCTGTACAGATATGTTTCCTATGCCCATTGCAGATTAAAGCTACTTCCATTAGATAAATGGACTATGATATATTTTTTTTACAACCCCCAGATAGAAAATTGTTTTCAGCTCATGTTCCTGATTCTAATGGCATCATCAACTGAAAACATCCCAATCCCGCTACTCAATATCAACAAGACCTGAATCCCAAGGCAGCTGATATTACAGAATGATAGGAGCCGCTTTTCATCTCATTGTATGGGATTGCTGAAAAACAATCTTGCCAATCATACATTGTGCAACTAATTGCTGTAATTTTGTCTCAGCATCTTAAGGATGGAGGGTCCTAAATGACTAATGACTTGTTTCTTTATGGCTGCTGATAAAAAAAAGGGGGGTTTCTCTTTCTGTTTTCTGCAAGGTCTTATCAATGTTTCAGAGAATTGGTTTTGGATGTGAGGGGACTTATCTCCCTAAAAAAATGATCAATGTATATTGGCTGCCATTGAACTGCCTAGTCTTGTGTTATGTAAAAAAAAATATTACAGTAATATAAAAATTTTATAAACCAACTGGGAAAATGTACTACAAAAAATAACATGTAAAAACAAGACATAGACCAATTCATCACGGAAATCATAAAGCTAATAGTACCAATTTTTCCCATAATTTTTTATCAGTACAAAGTATCGTGAACAAATACGACAACGATATCAGAGGCGTCATCAAGTACTCATTGTTTGTGTACTGTCTCCTATGGAAAGATGTGAAAGGGTAAACAGTCACTTATTCTGCTATGTTCCCTTATCTTAGTATCACACTTGTATTATTTATGACACTATTCAATGACTGACAAAAGCTGCATAATTGGGATTTGCATATTGAGTGGTGAGTGCATTTTTCTGCTTCAGCCCCATTCACCTTCTGCACACAATGGATGGATATATTAAATGGTGGAAGGTGCTAGTATCAGGCTATGACAATGTGGTGCAAAAGCTAAATCAAGGTTCCATCTTAGTCACCGATGTGATTTTTTGACATGTTAAGACATAGAGCTGGAATGTCCACTTCACTTGGGGGTTAGTGTTTACAAGAGATATTTTAGTATTAAAGATTTAATAAAGGTTCTGTATGAAAATCACCCCTGGCCAGTGCATGCAGCCTAATAATAACTGTGCTGGTAAGAATCAACCTATGTGCTGGGGAAGGGGTGGGGTGGGGTGAAAGGGGTAGAGGAACTACGGACTACCCTAGGATTATGACTGTGCTGGGGGAAAATCAACCCCCTCCTAGCTACTTTTGACTATGCTGGGGGAATGTCAAGCCTCTCTAGTCTATAATTCTGCTGGGGAAATGTCAACCTTCTCAAGTCTTTAATTCTGCTGGGGGATTGCATGAGACTGTAAGGCTTGAACAGCAACAGCCTATGTATGTGTCGGGGGGAAAATCACCCCTTCTCAGCCTACGACTATGTTTTTGTTTGGGTAGGATGGGAGTGGGTCACTCCTGTCTTTTACAGGAGGGGGGGGGGAACACCCTGTTAAGCCTGGGGGGGAGGGGTCACTTCTGTCTATGACTTACTTTGGCCATCTGAGCCTGGATTCCCTGTGACTGTAAGGCTTGGACAGCAACCTCTGCTGCTGTGGGTGACTCAAAGTCCACAAATCCATATCCTACAAAATACAGAGCAACATAAAGAAAACATATAGAACACCACCATGCCAGAACAGTATAAAGAAAACATTTTAGAACACCAACAATACCCCTTATCATATAATTGGAAGGGCCCCATAGTTCACTCCTGATGTTAAAACATGCAATTTTACATAATACATGTACATATTCTGGCTAGACTATATTTTTTATACATTTCACAAAACCATTTTTATTCTGAAACAACGAAAATGGCACTTATATATTCACTATAGAGAGATTCTGTCGGAACATGCATATCAGTAACCCTTGGGACCAACAAAACAAAATACACATCTCTACTTTGGTGTTTTATGGACCATATTATTTCATTATCCTCCATAGGAGCTCCTAGGGGACAGTAATTAAATACACATCAGTGACTCTGATACAAGTACTGCTCCCTTATAATATGGGGGTTTTAATGCTCTAAATCACATTACATATGTTCCACAACAGTTCTCAGTTTCTAGGAGGTCTTGAACTTCTGGATTGTAAATCATTCAGCTTAAAAAATTAGAATCTTTCCACCTATAAGAACCTCATGTTTACAGGGGGGCAAAAATACAATGAGCTAGCTTGTCCATAGATAGCAGTAATTCCCATCCTTGGTCAGAAAATTAAGTTGTTTTTCCAAGATTTTTTGCTTTTAAATTTTCTTTCAAATCATTGTCTCATGTTTACATGGGGGCAAAAATACAATGACCTAGCTTGTCCATAGATAGCAGTATTTCCCATCCTTGTCAGAAAATTAAGTTGTTTTTCCAAGAGTTTTTGCTTTTAAATCTTCTTTCAAATCATTGTCATATCTAACCGAAATGATCCCCCATAATTATATAACCAAGTTCAAAAACCAGACCTTTTTAGAAGACGGTGCATCCATCTAATCTAAACAAAATAAAATTTTCTAATTTAAAAGCAAATTAAACTTCAGTTAGACCCAAACGCTTCATTACGGGAAGAAATTATATCTGATTGTCCCATATTGATCTCTGGTTTCCGATCGTTATCAAAATCTGCCTACAGACAGTGTGTCGCAGTTCTCCAATCACGGCTTTTACTCCTAACTACGCATAATAATAGCATTTCTGATGGGTGCTTTTTACAATAATTGGTAATTTGGTGAATGCAATCTTTTTCCATGGCCAACCAAATTCCACCGAGGTGCCTCATATATTATGGGGTTAAATGAGGTCAGCTCTATTTCATATCTCTTAGAGGTGTCAAGAAGAGCAGATTCTGTTTTCTCTCAGGCTTACCATTTCTAATGAAAATTAATTTTTTATACCTAGACATTTCCGTGGAAAGAAATTCCTATCCTGGATTTTCAAGCCAGGTGCATGAAAGTATTTTACCAATCCCTTTCAAAATTCCAAACATTGAAAACAAATACAGTTTTCTATATCAGAAACCAAAAGTAAATTGCTAGGGACACTTTTAAAAAAGTTGCCTGTGTACAATTTTTTTCAAAATACAGCGAAGCCTCAATTTCATAACCCTGTTGTTAATCTATATTCTAAAGCTTATTGTCCCAGATAAATTGGTTCCACTGTAGCTAATACATGTAAACTCACCTTTACATTTGTTGGTTTGTTGATCTATAATGGCTTTGGTGGAAATAATTTTGCCATATCTACAAAATAAAGATTTCTTTTTAATTAAAGTTGTCACAAAGTTATAATTATGGTATTTAAAAAAAATCAGATTTCATGACATATTTGATGTTCATTTAATTTTGATATAATAAACAGGTATGTTACACTTTAAGATTAGCTTGTACATTATTTCAGAAAAAAAATTATTGGTATTGAATATTTTTTTTAGCATTCTAGCATGATTTAACTACCGGGTAATATTATAAGTGTGTCCAATATCAAGAATTGTGTACAATGTGACATATGTGTTCTATGGTCTTGTAAAATGTGAAAAGTCATCGTAAAATACAAATGGTTGATTTAATGTAAGGCATATGTCATATATCTACAGGTTTAGTCTTGTACACACAGAACTTTCATTGTATTTCAAGAAAAAAAAGGAAAAAAACAATGTGCTTGAACAAGATAAGGAGCTATATTCAAGGGGCTATGAGAAAATGAAACCTGATATACTTCTCAGTGAACTTGAAATGTCATTACAGATAAATAACCTCACCAAAAAAGACATAACTCTTGTCGGTTTACCAAGTTTTAAAACCTTTTTAGAAAAAAAATTTAAAATACCCTTCAAAATTGGCAACAAGTACATTTTTTGTAAAATGGCAATTGATTCATTGACAAGATTTTGAGAACAAGTAACAAAAATCTTAGATAATATTATCTTGGTCGAGTTTTTAAAATGTTCTTTTTGTACTGATAAACAAAGATCATTCCTCTGCAATGAAAAGCCCTGATGAAGACAGCAATCAGGTGGGAGGAGAGAAAAAAGAAGAAGGTATCTTGTCTTTGCTTCTAACAGGTCTCCTGTTGCTAGATAAAGGGCTCCCCCCCCAAAAAAACTTATCAAAATTATCACCTAGATTCATCAGCATGGTCTGTTTAGAGCAAAAACCCAGAGATGACAAGAATTAGTTCTGGCTATGCTTGGATTCATGGTGTATCATCTACAACTGCATTAATGTAACTTGGTTATCATGTAAAGAAAATCTTGCACTGACCCAACAACAACTTGCTTTTATATTTTTCGTGCCATTACATAATAGTCTGTCCTTGGCAAATAAATCATAAAATGGCAGGAATTAAGTTTTTGTCACCCCCCCAAACCAGGGAAAACCTGACTTCACAAGCTAATTATAACCCTGTCCTCCATGTTATAAGGTTTAAGATTAGTACTGGGGTTTTATATTACTAAATATCATCCCATGGTCTTATGTCTGGGATGGTGTTGCACGAACATTAATTTACGCACAATCTTTTTTCACTCTCTGTGCTTGATGAATTTTATGCAGGAGAGATCAGATTGCATAACTCTAGGCAAATCACAGCTCCTACAGATTGACAGATTCACAAGATAACTTCTAAAAAGACCCGAACCTGCTTGACATTAATTTGAATTTTCTCCTGCTAGAAAAATCTCTTCTATCAAATCTCAGACCCCTTGATTTTTCAGAATTGCATTAAAAAAAAAACTCTGCATACCAGAATGCGAAATGAAAAAGAGATAATGTCAAGACTTGTACGACTGACATGAGCCATTTCACTCCCTTGGTAACCACCATTATGCAAGATTTAAATTGCCTTATTAACTTTCTTCCCTCATGAAAATCTTCTTGTATCAAGATGATATATTTGGTTAATTAGTGGTGCCTCCGTGTTCTATATCTTTGTCCATTTATTTTCCGCAGATAACTTATGGTGACTGGATCGAAGAATCTGACACCTGCATTACTACTGACACTCCAGGACAAACACCGAATATTTCACCCTTTCTCCACTGTGACATTGGAATGTCCTCTAAGAGCACATATAAACAATTGGGGGGTATTTCAAGGACTTCCATTTTTCTCCCAAAGACTTTTTTGTAACAATGGCGTAAAACTTGAGCACGTTTTCCAGTTTATTGAAAGTATAATAAATGTAAAGGTCACTTATCATAGTATAAACTGGAATGTTATAAACATTTTTTTTCAGCTAGTGTATGACCTTCACAACCAATCAACTACAGGGTCAGAGAAGTCAAATTATTGCTCACAGGAATTATGATTTAATTAGTAGTTTAAAAATTTAATGGTCATGTCAGCTAAGTAAACTATACTAAACATTCATTCATTCTTCAATTTAAATAGTTTCAATACAACAGGTAAGTGATTTATTTTTAAATATTGATTCCAAGAAATGAAACAAGCTAGGTTTTCTCAATTTTATATATTAATTCCAAGAAATAAAACAATGTTTTATCAATAACTTTAAAACAATCTGTTATCATAGATTATGCCATGGGACATGAAGCTTACATGACAGTTAAATATGCTTAGTACCTTCCTACTGACTCAACAAAACACTTCCTGTATTTATGGAATCATTGACCTAATAATTAAGTCCTTCCTATTAAAACCCTGAATTAAAATATAATCATTAGCTAATCCCCCACTTCATATAATTCTCTAGCCTCATGGTCCGCCAGCTAATATCAGCTGAACAGAAAGGACAAGGCTAGTTACTCTGTGTAATCAGCTAACTAAGCTTGACTAATGCCTTCTTCATTTTCCACCAAGTCACTTTGATGAGGGGGAAAGCCAAGCTGATAACCCAGGCAACCTTCACCCCGGAGCAGGGGGCTCCAGACGGAATCGGCTGCCAACATCAGACCTCTGTTCCTTTCTTCTGAAGCAGTGAGATTTTTGTTTTTTTATTTCTATGTGAACAAATTGAAAGCAGGGTTAATTGAGACCTTGAACTTCATCAAAGGCAAACTTCTGGAGCTGAAACTTTAGAATGATACAAGCAATTGTTTGTGTAGAGCAATGGTCATGCCCTGTAAAAACTCTCAGTAAAAGTTTTTTTTTAAAGCAACACAAGACCTCAGGGTTGTATGTAAGAATTGAAATAGCAATTAAGGTGCATTAAAAAAAGTAGATTGGGAATTGATCATGTTCATCCACTACAGGGGGTTGTAGGTGGAATATCAAAATAACCACTGGATTAAGTCATTATAGGTGGGGAAATTCCCTGGCCCCCAGGTCTTATAGACGATCAGGAAATCCCAACACTTAACTTTCAATACCATGTTCATAAAATGGGCTTTATACAAAATGGTGCAATGACTAGAGCACACTGCAAATAATTCACATTAATTGTCTACTTATTACTGCATCGTTCAAAGAGCTTGTCATTGCAGACTAAACATCAATACTATTGCCACTACATGATTTGCAGCAACTTATGTAGACATGAAGACTCCAGAAAAAAAAAACTCCAGATTTCTAGCAATGATGCCTGAACACTCTGCAATTCTCCTACCAGCTCTGAGAAAATGACATCCAAACTTTTAAAACAAACATTTGACAAATGCACATAATCTGCTACCCCGTGATAAGAAACACATGTCAAATGTGTATCCTACATCATATTTTTTCTCTCTCCCTCCAAAAAACTTGAATTACATAATCTTATGTGAAAGTAGCTCTTTGTGAAACTCAATGTGAGAAAGTTTTCTAGCAGTTGACCTTCATCTGCAAAAGCTTAGTGTACGTGAGGCCAAGAGATCTGTAGAAACTATAATACCACCAACTCTGGAAGGCAACAACATTATCTGTGGCTGGCTTTTAATGAAATATTGCTGATGAACTTGGGTGATCTGAATTTGTAGCTGCTGTGAATTTATTATTTCTGTATGTATATAATGTACTGAAAGGATCAAGTCAAAAAAACATCTCTCCGCATGAAGTTCAACATTTCTCCATAAAATGGCTCACTTCTTAATTAATAACATCAAGAAAACAAGTGTCTTATGATGCTGAATATACACTAAAACTTCAGAATCTTTTCACCATTGATGATGACTGACAGTATGATCTTTCAATGACCTTGACCCTAACCCACTCACAAAAAATGCGACCTTGACCCTGTGTCACTCTAGTAAATCTCAACTCTATCTGGCAAGAGAATCTTGTATCCATGAGCAGCTCCCATGTTTTGCAGGTTAAACTCAAGCCTGTACACATGCCTAATCAGCTCTGTTTCACATAAATCAAGATCATTTTGCTGGGCAAATAAGAAATCTGACATTCCTGAAGAAATATTTAGACTTGCACGAATTAGTATCTAGTCTAAACAAAACATGTCTGCCCCGGTAGTCTTATTAATTGGCAATCTCTTCGGAAGTGGTGTAACAGGTTCCTGAATCATCAATAAGACATGGGAACCCCTTATCAAAGCCCTCTATCCAGTATTCTTTTCCTCTCTCTTAAGCCAAGTCTGTTACAAAAAAGTTAGCCAATATCATTTACATAACAAAAGATGCATGACAAAAAAAATGGGGCTTGATGGGTTTTCTCTGTTTCGATGCAACACTCTGATAACAGTTTTCATTGCAAATTGCATAGAAAATCATTAGCATGGTAGGCTGGTATCAATTTTTTTTTTTTTGCTCTGTACCAGCAGGCCTCCTACAGCATTCTTTCTGATTTTTTTTATGGTTTTCTGATGACCAAATCCTCAAGTCTTTTGCTTCATTTCAGTTGCCATGGTAATTCCATAAAAACCAGAGACAACACATATAGATATGTCATTATTAAAAGCCCTTCATGAACTGATCATGCAAACAGTTCAATGTCATCGACTTTTATAGCTTTGCTTTCTAGATTTTTGAAGCATGTGCTAAGAGTAAATGCCCAAACTGAAGAAGATAGCCTTTAATTAAAAATGTTTCTCTCTTTTATGTTTTACATATTATGTCGTTCAAAACTGTACTTAGCGTTTCATCAAAACTCTTCATTATGCACAATTGCAGCTTCTAGTAATTTAAAGCTTTAAAATCGTAATTGAAGAGACAAACTGTTGAGTAGGAAAGATTATCGTGTGGTCTGGGTGCCAATTTTAATGATTAAATGACAATTAACTTGGAGTGGGTCCGCATCCATATTGATGGAACAGCAAACCGATCAATGCTTTTTTTATTGCATGCTAATACGTGTTGTGAACTTTGTCATTTATAATTCATACTCAATGTATGAAATTATAAAACTTAATATTTCGGATCAGATTTGATACTCATGCACGACTCTACAGTTTGTAATACATAATTCATACTTCACATAAGTAGCCCATGATTCATGAAACTTTCATCTGGTATAACGTTTCCAAACTTTACAAAAACATTTCTGTACCACTTGTTCGGAATAATTGTGTGTATAGTGGAACAGAAACTGTAGCACTTATGATGTGTAGTGTGCTTTTCCTCCCCGTTTATTAAATCAGCATGACGAATATCTTGGGCTGATTTAAAAGTTTGCCACTGGAGTGGGGATGTGTTTAGATCTTTTTCACCTCCTTTTATAAAACGTCTTGGGAGTTATTTATATTTTTACATCATTCTCCAAACTTTCTTGGATCTCTTCATCCCAAAATAATTCTGTGACTCATTTGATAAATTCAGTGTAATTGCATCAATTTTCAGATAACATCTTCCATGTTAAAGCTTGTTTGTGACCTTGATTTCCATGGTAACCATGATCACATATTTTATACTAAGTGTCATGATAAAGAAATAAAATGACAACATTTATTTGTTTTGAAGACTCTCATTGCACAAAAATCTATCTTTCGCCAAAAATAAAGTCCCATAGAATCTGTTTTCCTCAAGAATCTCTTAATACCAAACATCCGTATGAATCATCCAGACTTCAGAAAAACGGTGAAATTAAAAAGATCGCAATGGCATTTTTCTGGCTTCTCACACTGGAAATGGTACAGCGGACGTCTTCCCAGACCGCCTTGACAAATGAGTCACGTTTAGAAACCCAAAAACTGGGGAAAGATTGAAAACCTCTGTTTTTTCTATCTCTTTGTCAGTTGTGTGTTTTATATATAAGTTGTGCAAGAGATAGGCTGTAAAGCTAACTAGGTCTTTGAGAGATTTCAGGCCATGTTAAAAATAGCTGGATAATTGTCAGTTATGATGAATTTAAAAGTTTCAAATTCTACAGTTCCCAAGATAACTGGACAGTTGTTCCAAGATTTTATTTCTTGGTGGCAACAGATAGTCTTCCAGAATTTACAGTTTTATGAAGTTTTATTGTGGTTTTGCAGAGTTTTGTAGACTTTCTCTAGTTTTGAAGAATTCTCACCAAATATTCACTCATCAGACTTATAAGTCTGTTATGCCAAGAGATAAGTCCCTTTCTGGATAAAAATTCTTCGTTCATTTGGTAAATTTGAATTATGGGCACAATTTTTCATTCTCAGAAATGTTAATTTAAAGTCTTTGATCTGAAGTTAACTGAGTCTTTTGGTATTTTAAGGGATGAGTATTCACTATCGTCATAGTTTTTGACTTTAGGCCTGATGGAGAACAAGTCTTTGAAGGTTGTGTTTGATTGGGTCTGCACTCAGTTGAGCACCAAGCAAGTTTTTGTGAGTTGAGTTTGAGCTTGAGCCTACAACTGAACCATTTAACCAAACTTGTGTTGAGGAGTTTGCATTTGAGCCTATAAACATAGTTTGAGTTTGAGCCTATACTTAGATAAGCAAGTCTTTGGCAGTTAAGTTTGAATCTATACACTTAGTTAAGCAAGTCTGTATAGGTTGAATTGAAACTAAGTTAAGTAACTGTCTCTGGCAGTTTTACATGATCCAGGAACAGATACTTCCTATGGTTGGCAACTGTTAATTGTCTTTGTCAGTTGTGTAAGAGTACAATTTATATTTGTCCGTCTCATATTTACATAAGTCTTACAGGTGTAGTAACAGGTGCCTAATTATATGGCTGTAAAGATTAATCAGGTATCTGTCGGTTGTGTTCGAGTGACAATACCTGCAGACTGAGTATACCCTCCATTTAGACAAGTCTCTTTCAGTTGTATTGGATTTAAATCTGCTTAAAGATTAACCAGATCTTTGTAGGTGTTTTTGAGTTACTAGTATATGCAGTATGTCTAACATTTAGATGGCTGCTGCATGTTTACTAACAGTTGCCAGAGATTAACTCAGTCTTTTTTCGGTTGTTTTTGAGTGATAGTATATGCAGTATGTCTAACATTTAGATAGCTGCTGCATGTTTACTAATGGTTGGCAGAGATTAACCCAGTCTTTTTTCGGTTGTTTTTGAGTGATAGTATAACATTTAGATGGCTGCTGCATGTATACTTACGGTTGGCAGAGATTAACTAAGTCTTTGTCGGTTGTGTTAGGGTTGAGGCCTCGTATATATAGGTTGGTCTGACTAAGTTGTTCCCCAGAGTTACTGGACTGGCTACTGGTTGTGTTAGGGCTGGCCGCAGGCATGCTGCGTGGTGTATAGGTCTGCAAAAATCACAAAGAATCTGATTAGTTAAACTGCTAGATAGAGTATTACAATAAAAAACATTCACATAAATTCTGACAAAGTCGTAGAATCTGGGATATAAATGGCATAGTTATTTACATGGTGTATATTGGTGTATCATCCTAAGATGGTATTTTGAGGGGATTTTATCCATAACTTGTCTTTACATGGTTGGGTGAAGAAGGAATATGGCAGGTCTTTCAAAAAAATCTTTCAATAGATATGCACCTTTTAGAACTTTAAAATCCTGTCTTTAGTGTGAAGAAACATATGAGAAAAGAAAATATGATATCTGACTCTCTTGACTCAAAAGCAGCACAATATTGCTTTGCACCAGTAGCACATTTTTGCATTGCACTTTGCAACAGAGACAATGCAACAGACAACAGCACAGAAATAGACAAATAAAGCAAAATGCTTGTTACAAATTAACACACTAAATATTGATTTCACCTCAAGAGATGTAACAGTTTGAATCTTATGGATTTAGTCATAAAAACGCCATTCAACATATTGGCTTGTTCTGCTAAAACATCACTTGCTAAATGACAACCAATACACAGGAGAATAGGGCCTCTTCATAATCAAATATCTGCTCTGGCCCTCTGAGTCATTGCTAGAAGATGATGATGATGGGGAAAACACTACCAGCATTTATAGTTTTTAAACTACTTGAATTCTTTTAATCCATTCTCAATCAGATTATTAAAGAGAGAAGGAGAAGGAAAGACATCACTGAGAGAGAGAAAGGGAGAGGGAGATAGAGAGAGAGGGGGAGAGAGAGAGGGCCAAGAGAGTGGTGTTAAACAGAAAGAAAGGGAAAACAGAGAAAGAGAGGGAGAGCAGAGAGAGAGGGGGGAGAGTGATTGTCTCAGAGAGTAGAGCACAGAAAGAGATAGAGAGCTAAGAGATAGAGAGAGAGAGAGATTGGCCCCAAGGTCAGATTGTAATCTGGAATATAAATCAGACTGACCATTATAAATGTACCAGCTGATGTCAACACAACCTATGCATTAAGTACAATCTGCCATTGTGGTGGACATGAGTCATTGTAAATAGGTTCTATATGAGATTAGTTGACTTTCTAAACACAGTAGCCTCCATTTAAGCCAGACACACTGTCACTACCAACATAATAACCCCACCCCCATCCCCTCCCCTTGAAAACACCACCCAAAAATTATTATGTAGTCAATTAAAACCTCAGAAAAATGTCAAATGGACATTTTTTCCCTTCATCTTGATGGCATCAGAGCATAAGATGGATACAATTATGTTTTGGCAGATTGATTTCATGAAATGACACAAGCTTGGCAGCCTTAAACATAAACAATTGCCCATCTGTTCCAGAGAATGTTTATCTCTCAAGACATGAATGCATTTAGCTTTTTTTCTAATTACTAGAAATAATCAATTAACAAAATTACCCCCATGTTATTACAAAAATTGCCCTTAATGAGTAAAACTGCACATACCTCTCAGTATCAAAGAAAAAACAGATGCAACAGTCTATAGAGAACTGATTCAGAATTTGGGTATAAAGCAGAGCTGCATAGCCAAATAAGCATAAAATAAACGATTTTCGGATGAGAACACTACCAGATATGGTAATTTTATTCAAAAAAGACACATAATATACGCTTTTAAGCAGAGCCCACTAGAATATCATGCAACGAAGAGATCATATGGTCCAACACACAATTACACAAGATCTGCATGGGCCTTAAAAGGCCGTGGTTAAAAACGAGCAAAAAATGTTTATAGACTCTCACATGATCAATGACAGAGCAAGTGTGTTTCTTCTATAAGTCCAGAATTATACACCGAACAGTATTTAATCGGGCCTCCGGGGGGGGGGGGAAAAACGTTTTAAAAACCGAGATTGGAATGTCACCACAATCTCTGGGGTAATATACTCTGTTATGCTTCACCTCGGCGTAAATATTTGATAATTCATTCACCGGTGCCGTGTTATGTGTGGTCACACTTGTTTGCAAGGTATTCACCTTACCGAAAAGAGCACCTGTTTTCTAATGCCATGGTTTTTCTGCTTAAAAATGACAAAATGTCATCAACCTTGCATGAAACTTACTGATTTTTCTTACAAAGTTCAAGATGATGCAAAATATTTCATGTTTGGACTTTGAATTTGGGATTTATGCAAAAAAGAATAGACAAATGCCAGCGAAGACGATGGCGATGCCATTGCTCGTTATCTATCAAGTGTAAAATATCTTCTCTGCTACGTAGCCACATATTTTAAGTTTTGTCTGTTCAAACAAAATTAACTCTATTCAAACACAAATGCCAGGTAAATTTTAAATTTCTTATCAATTGAAAGATATAAACATCTCATTTTTCAGGGCAGATATACAATATTCGCATTGTCCTACCCCCAAAACTGGCAGAGCTATAAATCTAGACAAGACACCATTTCACCTGTGCAGTTATGTCTTACGTCACAGGTACCTGCAATTAGGCCAAGCCTTAAAAATTTTAAGGGTTTTATCATTTGTAACTGGCAGTTTTTAAGTCATATCACAGATTTTAAGGTTTTTACATGTAACCTGGAATAGTTTCAATGAAAATCAATTTTAAACTTTACAAGGTCAATTTTACACTTTAAAACTTCATAAAAATACGATCAGAAATAATTACATGGTCTAGCTACCTTCAAATATCTTGAGAATCAATATATATTTTCAGATAATTAAAACTTGCATAATTTAGATTGCATTTAGAAAGGGGGAGATCAAATTACACATGAACCGGAGATAATTTGTTACGAGAGATTATATTTTGTTTACGTGAGATTCTATTTATGCATTTGCCTGTCTAACCTTCACAAAATTGTTATCGTACACTATAAATGACACTTCATTTTCAAAATATTTAGTATAAGTCTACAGTCAATCTATGTCAATAATATCCATGCAGGTTGTTTGTTTATTTCTTTTAATTATACAATGTACATGATATAATCTTACCAAGCTCCATGTTCACAATATAAACAAAATAGTTTACCTTTGTCACAAACCAATTAACAAACACAGCTTAATTTTAATAAACCATTAGTAAATGACTTCTGTCAAAATGAAACCATTACAGTATACTTTCTCCTACCTAGTGTGCATATCAGTTAATTTCTTCCAAAGTTAAAGATGAATTTTGATAATAACAGCTGGCATTATAGGATGAATTCTATTCGATTAATAATAGATGCAGCATTAATAAATCTGATATTTATGGAAAGCATGTTTAAATATGGTAGCTTAATGTAATTGACGTTGAATTTTTGATATGGAACAAGAAATTCAAGATATTATTATTCTATCAAGCAATATTATTATTCTATCAAGCAATACTAATTAAAAATTTATCTGGAATTTATCATTATATATATTCCCATCTCAGTTTAAAAAAAGATAGTATCCATTTCAGACAAAGTTAAAGAAAAAGTACAATGGTTTATTGTCATATATATTTTTCCCTTTTAAAACAGGTCAATGCTCTCAAAGATCATACACAAATTGTTTTGACCTAGAACCCAATCATTCATCCCAGAGATCAGAGAGAGAGTGGAAAACCAAACATTCCACAAAGCCAATCACAATTTCAGAAGAAAAAGAGATTAATTCAATCAAAATTTGCCAATTCCACCAATTAACCAAACCGTTTCCCTTCCACATCCCCAATGATGTCGGTAGAAATTCCTTGCACTGTCAATGATAATAGGGGAGAAGGGATTTTTTCCCCACTTTCCTGACAGTGAAATCAGTGCTGATTCCCTAAGACATCCTTCTCTATCAATCAAGGAAAAACAGTTGTCTGATCAAATTCTCCCCAAAACAAAGAAATTTATCAACAGGCAATCTGTCTTTCTGCCACTCCTGAATAACTATTGTGTAAAATCTAATCCTTCTTTTCTTGTCTCAAGAGACTAAAGAGGTCAAATACTTCTATCAATGGCCTGATTTAAAAGAAAGCTCTCTCTCTCCCTTTCAAACAGGTCAAAAACTTCTCTCAAAGTCCTAATTTAAATGAAAGTCCCCTGCTTTTCCTTCCCCCCTCTCTCTCTATCACTCTCTTCTCTCCCTCCTCTCTCTCTCCTTCCCTTCCCTCCACTCTCTTTCTCCACAGGTAAAAATCTTCTGTCAATGACCTAATTAATTTAAAAGAAAGTCCCTCCTCCCTCCCCCCAACTTAACATTCAAATACCTCCATTCCCCCCCCCCCTTTTTTTCTGTGTTTTACACGTACCTGTTATGTGGTCTGTGAAGAAGTTAAAATGATAATAGTAACAGACACCTGAACATTTCTTACAGGTAAAAAACTCATTTTCAGGTGACAATTTACATTAACAGGTTTGTTAAATAAGGTAGATGGATTTTTCACCTACACAAATTCGTGATCACTCAGGCAGGTAACTTTAACACATTCAAAATAAGACTATGTACTGGTATTCATGCAAGTTATTATGTACAACATATACCCAAGTTTCTGGAGCTCACATTTGAGTTCAAACCAATATCTTAAATCTTTCTAAAATGATATTTTTTTAAATCTAAATTGTCCAGTTAAAATGAAAAGCAAATGACCCAGTTTTTTTTTTACATTTTTACATAATTTTTACAAATAAGAGAGAAGTAAAAATACAACTACCTGACTAAGCTAGTAGGCGAATATGAATCCAACAACAAATAAACTAAAAATAAATCCACCGAGGTAAAAGCTGTAGATTGTCTATCAATGTTAAACCTAACGAGACTGACTCTGACTTTACACTACATAAAGGTCATTTACTTCAGATTTAGTTTTTCCTGCCGGACACTGTGTGTAAAGGACCTTCACCGCTCAACGTCACACACTAATCTGTAGAGTCACTAGGCTTATAAAATCGGCAGATGATCCTCCGAACGCCCAGTTACTTTCCAGTGGAGGTTTTTAAATCTTTAGTGGACCACTCGAAGTCACTCGATTAAGAAAAACTGGGAAGGGAATGTCGAATTTAAAGTGCGTGTCTCAAATTGACAGCAAGCCCATTGTGTAGCATTAAAAAAAAGGCCTCGACTGAATTTACTTTTTTTTTTAAAAAAGATCGAACTTTAAATGCCTTTAAGCTTCAATGAATTTAATTTGTAATATAGATTTAAGACACATTCAATATTTGCCGAATGTTTATCAACTATTCATGAGAAGTAAACAGTATCTCTACAACGCAGAAGAATATATCACTTGTGTAAAGAAAGGGATTTGTGTGAAATCTTTTTTCGGGGTAAATGTGCTCATTGTTTAGTGTTTAAAGAGATTTTTTATTGAGGAAATTAACGAGCACTAAATATGCGAACCCACATGAATTCCGGAAGCCGACTGGTTTTTTTCTGTTTTAACATGCTTAATCAAGGAGGCAAGAAAAAAATAAACTAGCAATTACAAAGTAAATGAACGGAAGAATTCAATCTCTGTTCTAAACCGATACAAGTGTTAAACCAATCATTTCGAATTATGTAATGCGATTCAGCTCATAAAAGAAAAATTATACAGCAAGTAAAAAAGGCTTTTTCATTGAGCTTTGGTTTCTTTCTTTAAAGAGAGACTCTCTAGTAAATAAAATAATTACACCCCAAAAAATGTAGAATCTCGATATATAATCACTGCTTACACTCGATTACGACTATCCTTGTCATAAACATATCTCCTAAAATATTTAAAAGTCTGAAAATACAGTTCATTGTCAACTTGGCAAGCCATGATCTAATCCCAAATAACATCGTAACAGCGCAAAAGATAAACAACAGAAAATTGTGTACAAAGGCTCCTGTTTCGAATCCGTATTTTTGTTTTATTGCGTCAAATTTTGTTAATGGATTAAAATTAGACACACAAGACCCCTAAATGTGTAACCTGGCTGAAATCAATAACTCAATCAATGAACATTTTATTTGTCATTATGCATCGTGGGGGCCCCGCTTCATGCTTAGTACAGTTAACTCTAAAGACTGCTATTCTTAGTTGCTACACATTAACCTCACAGAAATAATTGTTTTTAAAGAAATTACCAGCCAAAAATTAACAGAACACGATATCTCATAATACACATATATAAACCTACTTGCAAGCAGCTGCCAAAATTATGTGAGAAGATTCAACACTTCTAAGAAATGTAAACATCCCCTTAATATTTTATCTCTGTGATCTTGTAATATATCGCACTGTATTAAATTAAACACACAAGAAAAAACCTAGCTGTGCTGTACCCCCATTTTATTAAGTGATCTAAGTATTTGTGAGTCCCTCCCATATAGAGGAGGAACTCTTGTAATGTTAGGGGGGTAAACCCAAAGTTTTAAAACAAAAATGTATCCATGATTTAAATCGATATCACAAATTATAAACCTGATCACATTTAAAGGGGTGTATTGATTTTTAAACTTTTTTTCTGAGTTATGTACTGCTTAAAAAATATTTGTCCCTCTTCAACAAACAAACATACAAAAAAAAACCCTATAGAACCTTTCCATGATGGATAGTACCTTTCAAAGTAAAAATTTCACATGAAAATTTCCCATCAATAAAATCTGGGTTATCATGGCCATTAATGTTCCAAATTTATGGCATCAGAATGCTGCACACATTATTATCATTCAACTAATTCAAAAGATAAACACTGGAGTACATAGCCTCAGTATGTCCCCCTATAAAATGTGTGTCCCATTATCTCGTTTTCCCCAATACCATGTTTCAGGGGGTCCTTTAAGGTGGAACACAGGCTTCAGTTAACAGACTTACACAGGGCCCTAAATGGGGAAAACTAAGGCCTGAGTGGAAAACACAGACTTGACCCTTAAAGGTAGCTCAGTGTGCAAAACAGACTTTATATACAGGATCCTAATAGGGAAACAGGGCTCAAGCGAGCAGTTGCAGGGGACCCTTATGGGGGGGGGGGGGGGCAATGCTAGTTCAAATTGCCAAACTTTGGAAGCTATTATTGAAAAGCCTTCAGTTGATACTTTAAAGATGGTATATATATATCTGTAACACATATGAATAAACAGTCTTTGTACATATTTAATACTGAGAAGGACTGTTATTGATAACAAAGCCTGGCCTGCATGTTCCGGGAACACATCTGTCCTCATCAAATACAGCCATTGTGTAAAATCTGTTGCATTTTGCCCGTGGGATCAAGTCAACCAGCATTTCTGCTGATGTGTCCTGTCCTACAAGCTAAAACATTGATTTTTGTCCCCCCAGTCGAGTTTCTCCCTATTCAGGGCTATTTGTCCACAATCTATACTGAGACAATTACTCAATATCTGTCTACTGTAATGCTATAAATACAGAAGATGGCCAATTCAACCAAAGTTCATAGAACAATCTACAGACTTAAAGGCTTTAAGAGCTAGTCCATAATCTTTCCTTTCTTTTTTATGGCAAATGAGATTTTTTTCGTCTTTTTGAGAAAATGAGTCCAGAATCCTCTATTGGTTTTCTCCATTTCATTATTAGTGCCATAAATAGGAAAATATATTCTCTTTATAATATTGTCAAAAATAGAATAAATCATGATCCCCACAATACTACTTTATGCTGAATAGCTGGCAAGGCCTCTCATGCGCAATTATAATCCACAATCCCTTTATAACATGCAACCTGATCCTCACATCAAGTGACTGCAAAATAAGCTGCACAAAATTAACAGAAGATTTACATCACAGTTTTAAATCTTTCTAATTAAAAACATTTAATTGCATCTTCAAATCACCGCAATTAAATTAAAATCTTCATGCATATTAGAAACATTGCATTATAAATGTTTGCATATTGAAGTCATGACCAAACCTGCATGACATATTCTTCACAATTTGTTAAAAGTCAGAACATTTTAGCGTCCATAAAAAAAGAACTTCTTCGAAATTTGAGGGGCCCTAAGTTAACTTTATGGCAGGTTTACTTTAATTTTCATCTGAGTGTCAGAAATCGTAAAACTTCGCAACAAATCACACGAATCTGTTGAAAAAAGTTTGAATGCCTATGACTTCACCAAGTACATCGAACACTTGCTGTTGGAAATGATTAGAAAACAAACAGATAGATATACACTTTGTTTATTTATAGACGGGAAGGTGAGAAGACAGTTTTAACGGTTCAAAGCTGGCGAGGATCCAGGGTAATTAGATGTTTCGCCTTCTTCTCCAATCCGTGCTTTCAAAACAACAAAGGTGTAGCATTACAAATGAAAACTTAACAATCACTTTGAAAATGTATGAATAATGCAAGCACCTGGGGCCTCAGGAACAATTAAATGGTTTAAGGGAGAGAAAATAAAGATGTGTATCAATTTCCAAAGAAAACTGACATGATGATATATGAGCGATGCCCCCTCATAAGTTTTGACCAATAGAGTACACTATATTATAATATTAGCTACTCATGTTTATTGATATAGTTTTTTTCAATGAGTAAGATTGGGAGTTGCAGGTGAAAATTTTTCTTGCAGTTTGTCACAAGCACACAATCATGAAAAACATGATAAATTTTACATAATCTATCAGCTGTCGACTTTTGATGAATTTGAATAAATCTTGAGTCCCTGGGTTAGATTTATTTAAATGTAATCTATTAGTGGACAATGTTTTTAACGAGTTCAAGTAAATCATGAGCCCTGGAATGGAGTCAGTGTCTTATCTTCTCTACACAGGAAATGTGCGGAGTTAAACTGCACGCCTGCAGTATTTCAGCTAATTCATAAAAAATACACCGCGCGGGCATCTGTTTCTACTAAAATCAAGGAGGTCAATTTTTCCTGATTTAAAGCAGTGGAAATGGCTTTTGGCTTGGCTTGGCTATGGCCTGGGGCGAATCGTGAGTATTGGGGGAAACAGCTTTTTCAGAAGTGAGCACCATTCAGAACCAACATAAAAAAACCTCCCAAACACCACCGTGGGATGCTTCATCCTGGTTCCCTGAAGGAGGGGGGAGATAGATAAGTAAATGACATTTTATCAGGAGAGTTACAGATGCAAAAGATAACAGTTCTGATTAATACGGACGAGGTGTACCTGAAATAAACATGACATAAAAAACAGGGTCTGTAAATAACTACATCCTCTATAGCACATGATAAGCCGTATTCTGTGATCTTAAGATAAGATCTAAGCTCCTCTCTAACCACTCATCGTTTTTATTTGAAATATCCTCCACGATAAGGTCTCTGAATGAGAAATACTGAACTTCCCCCCTCCAAATAAAACATCATGTAATTTGTTTCTTCTAAGTTTGAAAAAAAAAAATGGGGGGTTAAGACATTTGCCTGAAATCTAAGATGGGGGTTGTTAACCTCTCACATCCTGTTTCAGATCCGAAGATGGATTCAAGGTCATTGGGTCAGTTTACTTTCTGAATGTAGAAAACAAAATAAAATCTTTAAATAAATCTTTAACCAAATATCATCCTTTCAAATAGTGAATTTTGCTTCCTTCCCCCTCCCCCACATGATAATTTCTCAAAATGCTTACAAATAACCTTGAAGTTCATGCATATTTGTGGATTAAGTCAGACTGAACAATCCTTCAGATTTTTCCCTCAATTCACCTATCCCATCCCTAAATGGCAATAAATCTCAGATTTATAAAACTGCCCCCATTTTAAATGAATTTGAATTTTTCAAAAATAATTCTTTTTCTGCATTTTTTACTTACTTCTGAATCAGAAGATGATTTTTCCTCAACCATTTCGGACTCCAGTTTGACAAAATTTCACTGTTCCCTTAGCGAGAACAAATGTTACATTCACAAAATTTCAGACCTGTGTGTCTTTCAAATGATCAAAAACACATGTATATCCTCTAAAAGTATGTCTGCATGAACAGAATTTAAATGGCGGTAAAAGATGACAAAAATCAAACAGTCACAACACTTGAATGTTATTTTTCCACGTTAGGACCTTAGAGCAAGTCAAACAGCCATGTATCTTGTTTCCAGCTCAAACTGGCGAAAGACTCAGGAGGATTGCCCAACGTGTGGAAAAGAAAGCTACAGGACAAATACAACTTAACGGAAAGTCTCTCAAGAACAAGAAGCATTCAGTTAGGGCATGGAGTGGCTTCCTGGGATGGTTTCCTACTAAATGTCACCAACAGCATCCGTTAAAACTTCCGGCAAAAACGTGTGACGTAGCCACACAGGGTTCAGAAACAATCTCAACATGGAATTGAATAACCTCAACACTTGACTTGATACAATTGACCATATAAGACATCCAGATGTGATCTTCCAAAAGGATCCTGGTTTAAGGATGTACAGTGAGTGACCACTTGGAATTATGGGAGAGGAAGTGACAATTACGGTTGCTAAGGTCCTGGTAACTAAGAAGAGAGTGTTCTTAAGTTGCTGGGCAGGATTTTGGTGGGATTCTGTGAAGGAAGTGAATTATTAGAGTTTAAGGATGTCATTGGATCTACATCCTGTCCCTGTACAAACTAGAAAAGGATGTGGGTACTTGATTCAATATCCTGCCCAAGATTTGACAGTCAATCACTCCATATAGTTATTTCCCTTTAATGTTTTAACAACTTCTGGAAGTTAATGGATATGTTTTTATTTTGTAGACTTTTGTCACATGATGTACGTATGAAAACATCCTTATATAGACAATGAAAATGAATAATTATTGTGTAACCTGTGATACATTTACTGGTTTCAATCAAGATCCACTAAAAAAAAAAAACTTTCCTACTGTACTTTATATTTTAATGAAACTCTTGACTGTTTGAAAAGAAAACTACATGCCTAAAGGAAAATTATTACTTAAAGAACCTGAAATTTTTTGTAATTTTAAAAAGGTGGGAAAAAAACAAGATTTCTTTAGATATGCACAGATTTCAATCTATCAAGAGCGGAACGATATTTCATGTTAGTTTTGTTACATACGTTAAAAAAAATCCATCTCGCCGCATCTAGAGAAACAAAGTGTTTTATCATCCAGGGTGATCAAAAGTATAAACAATACAATGAATTATGCAAGAGCTGGGCATTGTGAAAACATTCACGACTACATCAGATGAAACAAAAAAAGCTATTAGCAGCATTAACTCTCTATGTGTATAATAAATACCTCGGGAAATGACTCTACGTCTGAACAAGACATATTACGATTATAGGAACATTCTTGAACCAGTTTACATTAGATTCAAGCTCCGTGGGTTCTCTGTTCTCAATCAATTTCTGCCCATCAGTTGCACACAGATTCAATTCAAATACATTGAGAACCCAGGGCAAAAGCTCTTAATTATTTGAAAGGCACTTGAACGAGACAATGCTCTAGCTTTATATACAAAGGAGAATTCACACTATTAGTCCTATCTATATACACCAGGCAGATGTTTCACTGCAATACATCATACTGAAATGGAAGGTTTTGGGTTTTTTGGTTGTTTGAGGTAAACGTTCAAAAGTAGAAACCCTTCTGAGTAAAAAATAATTTTGAGAATCTCAAGTAAGTTTATCATTTTGACATGGTAAAGCTACAAGTCTTTTAAGAGGGTTTACATTTTTAAGGATTATATAAACTGGGAGCAAATGGTGATTGATTTATCATAGTTCATGGACAAATCTGTATTATCACTAGAAGTAAATGTGCCTTCATGCTATCTACCAACATTTTTTTGCCAGAACTCTTGTGGTCCTACAAAAACTGGACATTCTATGAGTGCATGGTCCTTCATAAAGATGGTCATTCGGTGCTTTTTTGGAGGGTACCAGCAAACCTCGATTCTCACTAGATTAAATACGAGCTGTGAAAGTGTTCGGAATCACACACCGTTTGCTGGTGGCTAAGGAAACATGAAGTTGACATGAAGCCCGTTATTGTATTTCTGTATCTGCCAGTTTGACTCAGCATCACTTGAGAGTGAGACATTCTCTACATCGCGCGAGAATGCACTTTTTTTTTTCCCGCTCACTTTACTCTTCAAAGTATATAAACACATACATTTCCAAGTGGCCATTGTTTTTAAACATTCCTCTACACTAAACTTGTAATCGCCCCAGGTCATAGTTTAAGTACTATAGCTAACTATAGCTAACTTCTATGCTTCATCCTTAGAAATTTTCCTGTTTACTTCACAAATTTTTTTCAAATCAAATTTTTATTATAACCAAAGTATAAATGCATGGTAAAACTCTTTAACAATGTAGACATTTTCTTTTAGTCACAAATAAATAAAATAATAAAGCAGGATTTAGTTTACTAAGCACAAACAATTGAAATCACTTTACTGCGCAAAAGTGCGTTTCTCTTAGAATTTGTCATCGTAATTAAGCAGTAGTTCCTATTTCCAACTGCAGTCCACATAATTGAGTAAAAAGGGCTTGGTTGTTTATGAGTTTACCAAAACAAAATTCAGTCTGTCACGCATATAAGCAGAAAAAAAAAATTATTAAGAAATTTGTCATTGAAAGAAAAAGAAAAGATTCCCATAGAAATAAAAAAACCTACACCCACTTGTGGTTAGTATACAAAACCCTTGTAAAATCAGAAATACTCAGTTATTTCAAAAAATTTACTATCCAAAAACAAATCTTTTTTTCTGGGAATCTTGTGAATAACATGAAAATTCTTGTTGACAGGTAAGAAGATCCCTAATCGAACTTTTATGTTGGTGTGTGTTCGCTCGGTCACTTGTCACCTATAAGTGGACATAACCATGTAAACAGGGACATTCTTTCTCTGTTTAGCCCACCTACAACTGGACAATATTTGTGGGGCCCATCCAAAGGGAGAGAGATTGCGTACCTCCCTCAATTCTTGTAAGGAAAACTTCTCATGTATGAAAGTCAAGAATCTAAGTTAATTGAGAGGGTCTCCACCCTATTGCATTCAGCAAGATTACCAAGATAAAAAACACTTAGTGATTCTAATGTTTATATAATTTTCTTCCATGGTTGACGAACAGCCATAAAAGGGGGGGCCTGTTTGTGTGTCTATATGTATGTTAGGTCGACCAAGAGAGGACTTTATAGAAATCGAAAAAATTGACAGCAATTACAGAGCATAATAGACCCACATACTCAAGAGAATAGGAGAAAACAGTCATAACTATAGCCGAAAGGGAGGCCTCAATGAACGATTATTTTGCTGTATTGAATTCTGAATGGAGAGAGAAGCGATGGGTTAGATAGGGGCCCCGGTTGTTGATCGAGCGATAGAGTGTGGTTTAACATGCTTCATACCTCTGTAATCTGGAGATAACTGATAATAATCACTTGTTAAACAGGTATATTTAAATTTCTACTATAAACGCACTATGACCCCTCCCTTAAATGTCTGTATATAGCGAGTCTATAAGGGGTCAATATCACAAAATTTACATTCCATGGAAACTAAGAGAAACTCAGTGTATCTTTGAAGATCGATCTGTGCATTTTGATAAGAATTTGAAAGTTTTTTCCCATTGCTACTGAGGGAAATTTTCATTTAAAAAATTATCATCAAACTCTTCATGCAATTATAATATTTAGTTCTATACCCTTATTACAAAACAACTGCAGATAAAAATCCAAAACCTGGCCAGTGTTTTCTTGCTTGTGTGTATATAGTTTCGAGGGAAAATGTCATCTCCAAATATTCAGAAAAGAATCACACCTTGATCCTAATGAAATTCAAAAGCATTAAAAATTTCTGGTCACAAGTCAATGACTGAAATTTACATGAGAAAAAAAAATCCCCTGTGGACATTGACCTACATTCACAAACAGATTTTAAACCCAACACAGGATAATCCCATAATCCAATGACTGGCCATTCAAAACTAAAAAAAAAAATACAGCTTATCATCAAAACAAAAGAAAAGTTTACAAACTTACCATAATATGTCAAGGCTAAAAATAGAGAGAGTATATATAAAATCCCCCAGTGGAATAAAAAGTGCGGCTATTCCCTGCGACTGTTGATTCACTAATACAAGCTCTCACCATGTGTTCAGCTATCAGAGAGGGCCCCTCGACTCAATGAGTAACTCCCGATCATGTGACTTCACATATTTTCACTGTATCCTGTTTTCTAGGTCAATGGGAGCAGTCATTGCAGAGTTGTGGGGTGGAGATAGAGATAAAAAAAAAATAAGCCCTCCCCCTAATCTTAGATTTATTAGATAAAGAAGGGTGAAAAAACTTTAATAATGATTAAAAAATGGAGTTTTTACAGTTTATTATATACTGTTAAAACTAGGAATTTTTGTTGTTTTTTTAAAGTTTTGTTGTTAAGGGGTTACTTGGCCATATTCCCTGATAATTGGCTATTTGATCATACTGATAACTGTGGAGGGGTTATTTGTGGTCAGTGATTGAGAAATGGGGCACCCCGCAGGGAAACGACAAAAGGATGAAATTCTTAAGTGTAAATTTAAACAGCAGGGATTCTCCTATAGTCAAAGCTGAACCTTCTCTAAACTAACATTAGATTGTGTTTAGAGACCTATAAAGATCTAAGTGTCAATATTTGACAGAGCCCATTAAATAAACCCAACACATTTTCAAGGTGTTTGACTGTGTAATATTTATCATTAATTAGGTAAAAGCAAGTCAGATCATTAATATGTACATAGTAACACATTTTACTGAATAATATATGCGGGCATGTGGGAATAACTAATTTGCAAAAAATGTAATTGATGAACATATATCAATTTTTTCTAACTCATGCACACAAAGATCCTTAATTGCAGCTGCAATCAGGATTTTTTAAGATTAAGATTAAATTATGAAGAGAAAAAAACAACACATTTTTACTAGAGAGAAATATAGCTTTCTATAAATAAAATTTCAATGAAATTTTAATGAAACATATTTGTCTCTCAATTTTTAGATATGGTAAATTTGGTGACAATATTCCTGATTTCACTGCACAGTGCAGCAATTTTCTTGCATTATCTACCTGCAACAACATTCCAAGATGTAAACCATGGACTAACTGAATTATCGCACACAGACAGTGTTTATTTAAGTATCCTAACACATTGTAAAGACTTCAATAAGGGGTATTGCTGCACTGATTCAATGTTTGTCAAACTTCTTATGCATATCACCTGCATACCTTGAAGACATTTTAAAAATCTCAGTCTACTTTTGGGACAGTCTGTCACACCTGAAGTTATTTTCCATAGTTTAGAAGTGATCATCAAATCTTTCTCCTCTCTCTCTCTCTCTCTCTTTCTCTCTCTCTCAATTCTTAAAGATTTAATTTTGCTTCGGTAATCAATTTTGCTTCCTTCCCCCCTTTCAACAGTACTTCTTCATGATAAAGGTTGAAAAATCAAACTACCCTGTATATAATGTTTGTATATGCTCTAGCTTAGACTAATATAAAAAGAAAATCTATGTACAAATTAAATGAAAAAGAATTTTCTAAATCCAATCCCCCTACACCACAAAAAAATTGTAAATTTCAGTGGGCCAGGATTTTCTGTGCAATAAGTTCATGGGAGAGGATGTACTCTGAGATAAGAATGTCCTGGTTCACAAGATCAGCTCCCATCTCGAGACACAGCAGCAGATGTCACTTCATGCACACCTGTTGGTGGCTTCAAGGTTAAATACATACAGCCTGCATATCCTGTACTGTATGTGCAAAAAATATTATTCAGGCTGCATATCTATCAGAATTAATTAGCTAGGCACAGAGGATGTGAAATGGATATGCAGGAGTTATTTCCCATTAAATGCATCCATGTGTCCAAAGGGTAAAAAAAAATCAATAATTAACTATAGAGCATATTCCTATAGAAAATTCATTTCAATGAATGGTAAAATGATTCTTCATGTGTATTTTGCCAATTTTTTTTCTCCAAATTCAAGATTAATGCAGCATGAACATCCTGTTATAAAGAGAATTAAATGAAATGACACCCAAACTAATAAAATCCTGTATCGACCTGGGCATACATTACATCTCAGTCAGATTTCCACTAGATCCTGTATCGGTCCGTTAAACCCTCACGAAGGCACCCACCCCTCCAACAGACATTTACCGTGAGTTATGGGTCCAGTATATTGATCTCCTGTTGGGACACAGCTTCTATGTCTCTTTGATTTAATTGTACAGAAACAGAGTATAAGTTAGCCATTAACCCTGCATTGTGACTTGCTGAACATATAAAAGCTCTTGGGAGTTCTCAATATTATAAAAGATGGAAGATTTTTATCCTACAAAATGATTTTGACCCCACTGCTCTGACGGCTAGGTGATACTGGGGTTTAATAGACTCTTGTCTCCCTGGGGGAGGAACAAACTGATGTTTGATTGGAGGATAATAAAACAAAGATCAACTTGACCTTGACCTCTTCTCAATATATACAATGTATTGCCAACCATTGTCAATGACCATTGGAATGATCTTACCTTTTTCTTACAATACATTACAACGGTAGCTGCATAAACAATATTTTAACAATGCCCTTGACCTCTACAAATACCAATGCTTGAAGGTCAATAACAAATCTTCACAAAATTTATGTTAATTATGGATATTTGGGAAAAATCCATTATATAATTATGTTTCTGAATCTTTTTACATACATGTATGTGAATGTCATAATACCCGACATATCTGGTCTCTTGATTAAAGCATGCAGCATTATTATTTAGTGATTTAAGCTGTGCATCTCCTAAATTACTATAGACCCCCTTTATGCTGCAACTGGCAGGGTAACAATTCAGAGTAATATATCTTTGCTTACAACTTAAAAAAAAAGAGAGAATATATTTTTTATAAACATTGATAAATATTTCTTTTTTCAGAAAATAAGGAAGCTAGAATTGTCCTTTGTATTTATGAAACTTAATTTTTCAAATTTATTTATGGTTTAAACCTTATATACCCATGACAGCAATTATAAAGTATCAAACAATTTTGTCATATTTCCTACCTAACATGATACAAAAAAATAAAGGTATCTCATGAATATAATCATATTCTGCCTTGAATTGAAATTGCTTTATCCTAGCCATCCATAATCTTTAAAAAAAAAATCCCAAAATTACAAAAACGTGACATACCTGCCTACTAAGGGAACAAAAGTTGGTCTATGGATCCTGCTAGCTTTGAAATTGATATATCTACCCTGCTAAGCCTTAAATTTATAATGAATGAACTTCTAAGTTGTCTTGTTCTACTTGTCAACTCGACTATGCCTATGTGTTTAGGGTCTCTCAATGACTTGACTTCCGAAAAATTTCTTGCCCAATATGGAGTGTCAGTATTTGTACCTGCGACAATAACGGTACTCGAGATTTCGGTAATTCACCCAATATCCAGGCTTCACCTGAGACCGTTTCATATCTATCACCAAAAATTTTTCTTTAAAGGCGATGAAAAAATCTTTGCCAAATTTTTAACTTTGAGTGTAATTGATTTCGGGGCTTTTCGGGATTATGGCCTGATCTGAAATGAAAATATTTCTTGTGACTTGTTTTCTCGCTTTGCCCTGAGGATTGGCGACTGTTTGTATAAAAAGGTACCTTTAAGTCTTTGCTGGGGTCGAGGTATTTTTGTCGCATGAACATTTTATGAAATGTTTGATGATATCCCCTAACAGACATGTTGTTGCATATCGCTTTTCTGTTCGAATGGCTGTCGTGTTAAGAGTGGGGATATTTGCTTTGGAATATATAAATAATTTGTCTTTTTTGGGGGGCGAACTGATAATGTGCCATCTCGATCGCATACAAATGTTTACTGAATTCCATTATAAAGCTCCCTTTGAAGGAAATAGTTAACACACAAGGACTTACACTGGACAAAGCAAACATTTAGGACACCTAGCTGATTTTAATAATATGACCTCTTGAAAATTCAATCTTGCAAAATACATTTTAAAAAAATCTCTCATTTAAAAACTGATGACAAAATAATGATACTTTTCAAATTTGTTTCTGCTTATTAGAGCAATGATTTTTTTTAAAAGGTTTATCAATAATAAATGAAGTCCTTTGTTGATTTGATACTCGGGAGAATCGGAAAAAGTTTGATCTTACAGTTCTAGCTGTTATATTATCTGTTTTAGAACATCATAGTCCATTAATTTTACAGCTAGGAGGACACTATCAAATTGCAATATCTACTTTCTTCTATCTCCCCCAAAAGAAATTAAAAATGTACCTAGTAACACACATTAAAGAATTCTAGTTGAATGGAGTAGTGGAAAAGGGAAAGGGAGACTGTTATTTGAGAGGGTGAATTTTAAAAGAGGGTTAAAAAATAATTTTGTGAAATTCATATTGTCTTCAAGATTCCTTAAATGTTAAATTTAATCATCATATTTCTGGCTGTTATTTGAGATTTTCTACATCATATTTCCTAAATTTCTTTCGCCCCCTCATTATCAAGAATTCATATTGATCGGTCCCATAACTAAATATAACAGAGTGCTGCTCAATCCACGATAATTACTAATTATTTGAGATGATAGATTTTTTTCTTTTTGCTGTCAATTAATTAATTAGCCATACATCCCATCCAATTTCTTTGTACAATGTTTTGGGAATCGATTATCTTTAAGACTGACAGGGAAATAGAATTCAATTATCATGATTTTCCCATAATGATCTCAAACAACAATTCATCTGGTGAAGCCCGTTTTTCTCTCTAATCCTTTCACCCAAGTTTCATGCAAATGTTCTTGTATTTAGGACAATATTGACAGCTATGGCTATCAAAATCTGATATTACTCTGGTTTGATTCTGAACAAGGGTATGCCATATCCATAAACGGCCAATTCAATGCTGCAACAAATTAGCCTTTTGATCTTCAAGGAAATTTTTATTTATGATGCTATCTTCCTCTCTCTTTCTCTCTCTCTCTCTCTCTCTCTCTCTCTCTCTCTCTCTCTCTCTCTGTACAATTAAAGTGTATGCCTTCTTGAAATAATTACAACCTAATAAACCTATTACATGTACTTCTAGATCAGTGAATATTTAAGGAAAAAATATCAATGTAAAAAAATTAATTCATTCCTAAAAAAAAAAGTTTTATACTTTAAGATATACTCATACAGTATTATGGTAGTATGCTAATTGATACATTAAATATGGCACACTCCAGTTAAGTTACAGAAAAAAATATATATTTTTATATAAACATTCATACATTTTCAAAACTGGATTACAAGAATATTGAGTAGTTTGATTAAGTTTTGGTTCTGTTTCTGCATACTACTGTTTTCTTTCTACAGGGAAATTAAAACATAAACTGACATGCCAAATTTCCAACTATACAAAGACTTTGTTGAGCATGCTCATAAAACACATAGACATCAAAGAATTTTTGTCTTATAATATTAGAAAAAAAAAATCCTTACTTTACAAATTCTTGATAATCTGCATCTACTGTAAGCAAGCTTGAGCATGTGTATTCCCTTTTAATATAATTTTTGCATTTATTAAAATTTTTTCTCTATAGACTACTCTTCTAAAAAGATAAGCCAGCAAAAAATATTTTTATGGTTGAAAAAATATCCCAAAATCTGCCACATGCCTTATTTTGTATAATAGTATAAACACTTGAATATATACAAAAGGATCTGCAACAACAAACCGATATATAAGTGTACACCTATAGTATATAAAATATACAAATGTATTTGAATAGAGTAGAATACACTATGTATACATATACAATACGTAATTCCAAGCTCTTTTTTTTTGTTTAATTGTACTCACCACGAACTGCATGGCGATTTATCCTGGAATTGAAATGACAAAGTTGCAGTGTTCCAAAATGGAGACAAAATCTGATGCACAGTGAGTACGAGGGTACAATGGCTAAAAAGGGGTTCAGGGGACCAGAGGAGTCAAAGGTTACGTAACTATGACAACATCCTGTATCTTGTCCTCTTAGCAGGACGTACTGAGTCTGACATCCTTTTGGACACAGGCGTCATTAATGTGTTAATCTTAAATCCGCGTACACCTCATCTGGACAAGACTCAGACATATTACTTTGATGAGACAAACACTGGTCAATATCCTGTTTTAGATTTGATAACAATTATTAAGAAAAAAATTTTTTAATTCTCCACATTTTTTTTTTTCATACAGATCTACCAAAGGGAAGTAATGCAGAAACTATGATTAATAATGGGAGAAATGATTTTTACCAATTTTGACACACGTACATGATAATTAATTTCATAATTAAATTTTGATTGCATTGACCTTATATACTACATGTACTACATCCTGTAAGATTTACGGCATATGTAATCTGCAAAACCTGCAACCAAAGCACAAAATTTTAAAACCACAAACTACACAAAATATTCTGTGGAGCATGGATGTATGTAGTTATACTAGTTAATCATTAAATAAAGGCGCCTCCCTTTATTTTGTACACTGTACCCAGCAGCAATGCTTAAACATTATACTTTGTGTTTTATGCAAAAAAATCCTGAATTGACCAACAGTGAACCCAGTGATCAAAAGAAATCCTACAGGGAACCTTAATATAAACCTTCTTCTTTTTTACATATCCATCTGTTTGTCAAAATATCATTAAGGGGCAAATCGAGAAAGTGTGTTAGATGATACGAACACACGACGCAACTGTTCCGTATGAATATTGCTTCTCGCGGCCAAACGACATCCCACCTATAATCTTGGCTGGGTAAACTTCATAATCCCCCAAATAGAATGCATGTGTCAATGGCGATCAAAAAGCAGCTAGTATCTTCTTCCAGAGTGTAAAAAAACATTTCTTTGAGCCGAATTTTTTTAAATCTTGCTGCTGCTTTAGGATTTAAGGAGATATATCTTTTTTGATGTTAAAAAAAAAGGGGGATAAACTTTATATTATTACCATTATATGGCTGATCTGAAAGAATTTAGTAAGCATGTATATCTATGCAAACAATTGGTTTTACCGTTTCCCTTTACGCTTATTATTGAATTCAAGTGTACATGTTTGGTATACCGGGTTTCAATTTGTAGACAGGTATGAAATATTGCAGCAATTTAAATTCCGATAATCAAGTTGGGTATCGGGTATCATATATTTGGAGCCCCGAGATATCTGACCCTGTAAATTCTGTCGTCTCTACAGCCTGGTGTAAATTCTACCCCGTAATACGACTGTCGTAGACTAGAGGTAATATAAACCTTCCCACCGGTGATAGCATCAGAGGGGTGTAGATTGGTATCGGGGTAACCCCTCAACACTCCTTAACACCATACAACAGTTGCAGTACTTCACCCGTATCTAGTCTAGTCTATAATGAGATGCTTCACAATGTTTGTATCTGACATGATCTTTAAAGAAAACTGAAAATTGGGTTTTAAGACAATCCTATTCTATATTCCCTACATGGGACTACTAGCTGTAAAGAAATTCTAGAAGAAGTATTGGAAGAGTTATTCCCCTTAGCCATTTAAATTTATGAACAGTTTAAGGCTGACAATATTCCCCTTAATCTTTTTTCCCTATGGAAAGTAAACACAAGCCTACATTAACAGATTTTTTAAAATTGATTTTTTTTAAATCTTGAATGCCTGAAAAATGCATTTAACTTGCATTTACCCCTTGAAAATAGAAAAGAGGGAGGAAAACAATACAGCCACTTAATCTCTTTAGTCAATTGAGGGTATAAGACACAAAATCACTACGGGCTTATTTTAAACAGGCAATCCATCAAAATAAACTTTAGTCCCGATTTACCGTTGAACAAGAGAAAGTGGTTTTTTTTAAATTTCAATAGCACAATTTGACCACCATGAAACTTAATACACTACAAAAAAGGGGATAAATATATCATGAATAACAAAAGATACACACATCGGCATCACTGAGCTTAAAAATGTGACTGAAGGATATTTTCTTAAGAATTTATATTTTAAAGGATAAGGGATTAAGATTTATTCTTTTTAATTAAAACAGAATATGCCATCCGTGAATAACAAGTGGTTTCACGCTTTATAATTCTCCCTATGTTTTCCCAATTCCTAAAATCGGGCGAAGACTGCAGTGTTTATATAGATCTATGGGACAAAATAGAAATAAAGCTTCTTCTTGATTGCCTACAATTGTTTAAAAAAAGATGACAATTATTCCATGAAGCATTATAAAGTACAGTAAATTTCCCTCCCTACCCTCCTATATCCTTCATTTTTATACGAATTCAATACACCTTGAGTTTGAAAATAATAACTTAGCATGTGGCCCAATCGGCCATAAAACAGCAATGAACAAAAGGAAATGTCAGCCTCATCTCACCTGCAAAAACTCAATTTACTGGTGGCACCAGAGCTCTTGATCAATGATCAGACATCGTAAAAACCATAAAAAATCTCTCTTGGTCACAACCAGAAATGGTGAAAAATTTATCGATTCTGCCTTTGCCCACAATCTGTGGAGTCTCTTCACTCAAGAATATCATTTTGAGTGTTAGGTAAATGAAAATTAAAGAGAATTTTCAGGTTATAAAATTTCAACATTAAAATCTGAGTCAAATTTTTTATTACCCATTGGGGAAGGGTATTCTAAGATTTTTTCGCAATTACTTCTCCCTCACAAATTTTAGTGTCTAAAATTGCTGTGATCAGCAAAATCTTTTTGAAGAAACTATTTTTAATGTTCATCCCTTGTAATTACAGAATACAGATACATAAGTTTTCATAATAATTGCTCACAACTAGAATCTAGTTAACAATTATCCTTAATTATATGAAATATGAGAGCAAAAAGTATCTCGAATCGGACTTGAATTCGTATAATATATGTTTTTCAAATTCAGGCAAAGTTATGGGAATATATAATGGTCCTAAGGCCTCAGAGCTCAAACTGCAAGTTCATTACTGAAGAAAAAAATTCATGTGAGATTAAATACATGTAATAAGACTCTAAACGCAGATCTTAACTTATCTTTATGAATTTAATTTTAGTGTGACTGAACTAACAGTGGACCAGTATCTTTATGAATTTAATTTTAATTTAATTTTAGTGTGACTGAACTATGAAAGGAGGAAAATGCAGTGGACCAGTCTGTATTAGAATCTCAGGGCTCCAGTGGATCTCCATTCTGGTGCTCGATCTACAAACTGAGCTATCTGGCCAACAACAAATCAAAAAAAATTATGAATTTAATTTTAGTGTGACTGAACTAAACTTAGCTATCCAGTGGCCAACAACAAAACAACAAATCAAAAAAAATTATGAATTTAATTTTAGTGTGACCTATCTGATCAATACATTCCTCACTTCTATCTGGCCAACAACAAATCAAACCTATCTGATCACATTCCTCACTTCTTGAAGGTTTTTGCCCCCCTCCCCCCACCAAGACAATAACTGACAGAGGCTCTTCCCTGGCTGGTCTTCATCCTGTTACTTCCAGGGCATGGCAATTTTAAAAGGCACTGCACATAGCAGGCCAGGAAAGGAGAAAAATGCAACAGTCCAAACGAGATTTGAATCTGTCTCCCATGAATCTCCAGTCAGGTTCACTACAATTTAACTATCAGCTTCCAACTACAAGCTAAAATTAATCTGGCCATCAAGGATCAAACCTGACTGACTGTCACAATCCGAGTTATCCTATACTTGGACTTATACAATGCATGGACTGTTTATTTATTTTTTCCACAATTACTCTCAATAATAGCTACACATGCAAATGAAATCCTATCCTTGTAGAAAGTTCTTCATTACAGTTTCGAAGAAAGAAATAAAATTGAAATAATCATCTTGACAAAGTTTTCTGAAATATCAGCTGATTTTTCATAATTTGAGAAAAAATGACTGAATAAATTAAACAACAGTTCTCATAAATGCCAGCCACTTTTCCCTAAGAATTCGAAAAATGTGAGTGAATATATATAATACATACTTCAACATTAACCCTAAGAAATTTCACAGGCCAGGACACACACACATATAAATATACTGAAACTAAAAATGCCTATCATTAAAATTTAAATGAAACAGAAGGTGAAATGATCATTCACTCCTAGAAAAAAAAATGTTATTGACAAGATAATGTTCAGCAGATTGCCAAAACAGCAACAGAGGGGGGACGAGAAATGTATCCAAACTCAATGATCCAAAGAAAAGGTTATCAGGGAATCTACGAGGTCTAGAATTTCCTCTGTTCAGCTTTAGAATCCAAATGCTACAGTTCCCATTCTATAACACCTACAAGCACCAAGGCAACTTCAAAACAGATTTAAAAACTCTTTCAGGATCTGGTGTTTTTCAATAAAGAGAATCTGACAATTCATTTATTCATCTCTTTAAGCTTCGGGTGCTGCATTCCACATAAGTTGAATTCACAGAAGGGCCTAAATACATTCAAGCCTAAATGCCTGAATTGAATGAATGATTTATGATTCTTGTATATTTTTGGAAGTGTTTATATCTTGAACATCATATATTACTTATGAAATTGAATGAACCAAAAGTTAACTGCAATTTTTTTTTAATAGGCTTAAAGTGTGTCAATGCGAAATTAATTCACTGAAAGTTGAACTTGAAAATAAAAGGGAGATCGAATTCAAGACCATGACTTTTCTTGCATTTTATAATGGTATGAAGATAAATACCTAAACAAATTTTAAACAATATTACACAAAACAACAATTTAAACCGAAGTATATAATTTAAACCAAAACTTAAATAAAGACCCTAATTAAGAAATGTGGAATCAGATAAAATTTGATATGCACACTATGGAAATTAAAATTAATGCAAGTGAAATTAAATTCAGTTCTTGGAAGGAATTAAGAAAAAATAATTTGACAAGATTACACACCCCCAGCTGGTATTCAGCTTCTTTGCATTTAGAGAGCCAAATATTTATAACCTGAAGGTTATCATTCCTGCCTGCCTACCAAATTTGATAGGACACGCTCTATAAATCTCAACGCAAGATTAACCATGAAATATTTACAGTCTGAAAAAAATCTAAATTTAAAAGAAAATCATGACTGCCACTTTTTGACGTTTGCCATATAATATGACCATAACTTGTATAAATTTCTTTATTTAAATATATAGTTATCTCTAAAATAAAAAAATAAAATTAAGACAATCAACAAATTACGGTCATGCAGGCTTAGATGCTGGACTTTGACAAGTCATAGTAAAATGACATATAATGACACATAACAATACATTGCATTATCCAATTCATTAGTTACATCCATGTAATAACCTTAATTTATGCAAAAATTTTTGGAATGTTGATTTGCATATCATATTTCATAGGTAAGGAATCAGGTGTTTTATGTTGTGTTTTAATTATTAACATTCATATTATAAAATATCAAATTTACATGTCCCACTAATTTAGGCTGATGAAATTGCATATACATGCATAATTTACCCCTTCATCCCCCCTTTCAACTCAAATGCTACTTATAAAATTATGATGTAATGTTGATAAGCTGTTGAACATGGAAAAAAAGTTGTCCTTTAAGCTTTCATAATGGTCAAGGTTCATACTCCAAAAAACATACTAACAAATACAATGTATAGAGTTCTACATGTACAGTAAAACCTGTCTAACCCAGATGCTGTGTATTCTGAAAGCTTGCCTATTATGATCTTTACTTTTAATTTCCATTCAGTAATTATTGTCTAACCTATAATGTTATGCAAGCAGTCCAATTTCTGTTAAGGAACCAGTGGAGTTTGGATCGGACAAAAGTTGAATTACATCAAACTCTCAGAGACCATGAATATAATGAGTTAAAATTCTTACAACTTTTTCCTCTATGTATCCAAAACCTAAAGTATCTCGGAAGCTTCCAATATAATTCTCTCAGTTCTTTTTTACCAGACAGATGTCCTGCACAAACCCAGTCCTTAGTGATGTACACACAAATTTCACAAACAACCTTGGAGTCTCCCGGAGAGGAAATACCATCAGGTGTCCGCCTCTTGTAGCTGACACCTAAATTAATGACCGGTCCCTCTACCACATACTTCATATCACTGGCTATACAGGGGGGCTCATTTGTTATAATAGCTCATTAACCGACAACTGGATCCAGTTAAAACTTAATTTCTTGCTTTTCAATTAATTAAACATAATTAGAATCTAAAACATTTTATATTACAAGAGGTACAGATAAAATATCTTGAACAAAAGCATAGAACATGTATCTAGACAAAAACAACTACACTGTATGTCATCTCTTTGTGGAAATGGTAGAATATTTTGCAGTGAATGTCAAAATGGAGTTGTAATTAATTTCTATTTGTAACCATTCTTGAAAAATGGCAAAATTACCCAAGTCCCATTATTCATGTACAAATGCCATAAGTTCATCAACAGTAGGGGAAAATTAGATCAGCTGGTGTTTTATTTAGAAAACAAATTTCCAAAGAGTGAGCAACAGTAGAGACAAATAAAATATGTTGCATTGAGACCAACAGCTGGTGATAGGCTGTGATCAGTTTCTATTTAATTAAACATTGTGAGGAATTGTCATAAAATTTTTAAAATTTATCAAATATAGGAATTTAATGGAGGCTAATATTACAAAACAGTTGTGCATGTTCCACAACAAGATGAATAAAATTTGGAGATAAAGACCAACATTCTAGCTCTCAAAGGTCCATTCAAACAAATCAAAATAGGAGTAAGCAAACATGGACCTATAATACATAAGATGCAGGATCAGGTGCCATGAAGGAGTGAGCATCCCCTGCCAACTGGTCAGACTTGCTCTGTGCTCCTTATCAGGATTGATAAAGAAGCCTGTCTTTATATTTTATTCACCCTCATCACTGAAGATTTTGATCCCCAACTGGATTACAACAAAATTCACAATGATAAAACTCCCCCTCCCCCACCCCCAGCCCAGTTTTTGGTTCATTATTGAATTACACAAAGATCAAATTCACATATCATAGAAATTCTCCCCTGACCCTGAAACTCTTTTAGCCTTCTATTGTATTTCACAACAGCTCATCAATTTTTAATGATCAATTTTGAGCAAAAAATTTAACCTTTGATATTATCACCAACTTTTTATCTTAAGATCTCAGCATCATTTTATCTATGCAGGCTCTTGCATCATTTTATTATTTATGTAATAACAGCATAAATTATCTAGTATGTTTGATATTTTTTCATGATTGTTAAATTGAGAGAGAGAGAGAGAGAGAGAGAGAGAGAGAGAGAGAGAGAGAGAGCAAATATTAGGGCAAATTAATGGCCAGGAACAAAAGAATTTTAACCAAGAATTAGGAAGGAATGGGGGTGCAGGTGGGGTTGAGGGAGATTGAAGGGGGTGGGGGTATGGGGTAGAGAGAATCAGTTGTATCAAATTATATTTTATCTGACAGCCTAAAAATTATGGCTATATCTATATAGGTGCATATATATGAAGTATAACCTATCAAGCAAGATTCCAATTTTCCCAATACTATTCTTCAATATCAATCCCTCTTAGGCATAACATTTAAGACACCTACCCACTAGATTATATTCACAAAACCCTTACCACAACCAAATGGTTGTCAAGCAAGAAGATGCTCTCTCCCTTTTTCAAGCCAAAATTGGCTGCGATATTGAACCTGCATAATCCCGCAATGAGGCTATCAAAAGCTAATTAAATGGTCTCTAAATTTGCAATTGTGTTGATGTTATCAAATGAGGATTTAATCTGAGTCATTTACATATTTCGCAGCGATATTGAGGATTGTCCATATTCAGAATTTACATCATGTGACTACGGTCAGTAGCCTAGAAACCAACGAGTTTGATATCGCATGGTCGAGTCTTTATATCCTATGGTCACTATTGTATCTCGGACCATAAACAAAATCTTATCTCACTTATTGAACTATTGATGAATTTTTTCTTTGAACTTTATTGCTTCTATAATTTCAGCATATTTGATTATACACATGTACTGGCTAGTCCATCTTTTGCTGTTGTGGAGTCAGTTTAAATTTCACAAGAATAGGATGTTTAAATTAAAAAAATTTTTTAAGGGTATACCCACACATTTTATCAAAAAACATACTGAGGAACTTAAAAATCCAAAAGTACTCATGATAATTCAAGAGTAATTGTAACATAAACCCCCCACTCTTTTCTCTTTTCTAAATTTTTTAAACTTTTATAATGTTTTATTCAATTATCCTTTTAATAATATTTTAATTGAAAAATTTAACTTAAAAAATACAAACTGCATTTTGAACATACCATTCCCTTGAACCTGAAGTTCAAAATAGTGTTAACAAATCAAAACACACTTTTTGAACATACATGTATATAAATTCCTTGAACCCCAAGCTCAAATCAGTGTTAGCAAATCAAAACACACTTGGAATATTATCATCTAAACATTATTACCCCATTCAATGCCTGTTTCGTTTAGATAATGTTTTTGTTTAACTTTCACTCTTCAAGATTTCACTGGCTGGCTTAAAGGATCAATGGATTATTTCTCTGCTTGCCTGAAAGCCTTGCGTAATATAAGAGGATTAGATATCAACACATCCTAAAGGCACAGGAAAAACTCGTGAATAACGAGACACTTTACAATGCAGACTGGTGTCATCTCAAAGGATTACGATTTTCATCGCACAGAAAACTTCATTTCCTTTTCATTGACATGAAATCCTTTTATTATTCTAAAAAAAATCTTCATTTTTTTCCCCTTTTTTCATTTCGAAAAATGTGTCAAAACTCAATGTGTATTCAATCAGGATTTGTATAGAACCTGGTATTTAATTCTATGATGAAGGGACCAGAAAAATTTGCTACTGACAATCATAAGAGATACACATGCAAATAGAGCTTATTTAATTTAATACATCCTGTAACAACTTTTTATACTCAAGAATGCATCAGAAAATCTAACTGTATTATACACCCCAATTTGAAATTTTATATTTACATAGGAAATGTCAGTATACTGAGTATAGTCAACTTTTTAATTAAAAGTGTAGACAATTAAATATCTTCACTCTGCAGTTTCCAAATTTGCAAAAAAAAAAAAAAATTAAATGAACAAAAGACTTCCTCATTTTCATCACTTGGTGCAATTTTTGTTCTAATAAAGTTATAAATTCTCTTTGAATAATATAAATCCAATGTAAATTTTTGACCTAATTTGTTTTACACTTTTTCGTCCACATTTTCAGATATTGGTAAAAAAGAGAATTTTCTTCAAAATTCAATTAGATTTGACAAGGTTTCAACAATTTTTTAAAAAAAAAAAGATACTGTAACAGCAATTAAAAATCATAAAATAAATAAGGATTTCTAACAATTGGATCGATAAACAAATAAAGAAAAAAATATTTTGTTTCAAGCAATTTTTTTTTTTTTGTGAGAGAACAAAAATTCAGAATAAACCCCTCTGATACAATTTGAAGTTGTCAGAAAAACACATAAAAACAGCCTTCTTCTGTATTATTGTCAACAGATGTTGCATTAAAGATTGCGGAGCTAAAAACTTTAACTGGGGAGAGCGTGTGAAAATAAACTGTTTGTTCTTTCTTACATCTCGTGTTTTTAAGCACAAATTTGAGTATGCATGCAATTATTTTTAAAATGTTGTTCTAAAAATACTTTTTTATAATAAACTAAAAGACGAATGCACAAACTCTTCAATAACTCTGTATCTATAGGAAAATGAACAAATATTTCAATAATTTGGAAAAGGGGATTATAAGGTATGAAATTTGGGCAAATGTATGAAATTTGGACAAAATTTTGATTTATTTTGATCTTTTCAATACATGCAAAGAGAACTGCACAAATATATAAATATTAAATTTAAATTCAACATGCTAATTAACAAAATAATTAATGGGGCCACTTGCTGGCCGTCTACTCTAAGGGTGTGACAGCTAACAAAAATGACTGTAAAATATCCTATTCTTGAGCTGCCTCTCTCTTATAATTACACCTCTTAGCTTGTCAAGCAGTTGGTATGATATGTTTAACAAATGTTGATACACAAATTCTTTGTACCAGGCATTCAAAAAGTGAAAGAAAAAAAGAGTAAAAATAACTACCTGTTGTAACCACTGGAGCGTAGCAAGATCAACGACAGTGCTCATGGCCCGCGAAAAAATATCAACAAACGCCCCTTAATTAAATTAAAAAACTCGAAAAAAGCCACTTAAATGAATCCACTGCAGTCCCGAATAGCACCAATGGGTGTGTTCCTATTGGAAGCAGGTCTGAAGGGTTGGAAACTGGCACCGAAATCACAAGAAAGCCTGGAAGATGACGGAATTCGTAACAGGTGATGATGACAGTTTTTTAAATGCTCATACAGTGGCGTATAATGTTTAGGCCCTGATAGACTTACGGTGAATAAGAGAACATTAGATACCGCCCTTTATTTAGATGAGGCTTTTACTGTACACAATAGAGTGGAGTCTACGTTTGGACACTGTGAGAGAGAGCTCCTGGTCTGTTAAGTCTTGAATTAAGAAAACAAAACACATCACTGCCTGCTCCAGGGCACCTGCTTTAAATTCCTGTCCAACTCAACCCTCTGGATACTATCACTAATTAAAACTGCGCACTAATACACAAGTCTAGTTTTAAAATCTATATCTGTGTAGATTCAGGCCAGGTGACAATATATAAATAGGGAATCATCTTCTAAATAAAATATTTGACACAATACCACTGCATATCCTTTGTACAGGTATTCTTTGATTTTGAATGCTCTAATTGTTTTTTGTGTTTAGGATGTATGTATGTGTCTGCATATGAGAGAGAGAGAGAGAGGGGGGGAGGCAATGAGAGAGAGAGAGAGAGAGAGAAAGGAGGAAGGCAATGGGTCAGAGGGAGGGAGGGAATAATTGGGAGAGAGAGAAATTAAATAACCAAAAAAAGTAGAAAAAAATAATAAACAGAGCCAATAATATAAAAGGACTCCCCTTCATGTCTCCTTGAAATTTTGTGCTGCAAATTACATAACATTCCCTTTGACCTTGAAAAAGTCCAAAATATTTTTCCCATAAAAAAATTACATCATTTCCATTATGCTTGCATATATGCATGTCTGCTGACATTTGTTCGCTAAGGAATTTCAATTACCATTCATCAATTCTGTACAGTAACTGAAAAAAAAAACCATTTCACGTCACTCAACGAAAATGTAAATATTGTTTTATCTCCTCTGTGCTACCTGTGTGTACTTTTACTTTCATCACCACCTCAAAAAAATTTTTTTCCAGAATATTATTTTTAATTTTAGTCTTTTTTTTTGTTTTCCCTTTGGTTGCCAATGAAATTTGTTTTAAAGCACTTACCAGACTCGGATTGACGGAAGAGAGGGGAACGAGATGATATGAATCCAAGAGCATCATGTCCATGACGTGCAAGCCAAGAAGAGAAACTGAGGCTACGAATGATCTTATCACAGGGCTTGTTAGACCACCATTAATTCAAATTTTCATGCCCGAGTAACAACGGTATGTGATGTCCTCAACATATATGAAGAAAAAAAAACTTTATCCCTTGGTACTGTTTAAAGCCTCAGCCTAGTCTTCTCCTATAGAATTCTTTAAAAGGATGGTCCTAGAGCTGAATAAAAATGGCTCCCAGAGATGTTTTTCTATAGACAGTATGTAATGTGCTTATCCTAATATTTAAATGGTAAAATCGCTCTCTCTCAAGTGTTGTGGACTCTGTATTGAGGTTTCAGGAGGTTTTTAGGGAGAAGAAGAAAGATCAACTGTGGCTGGACCTTTAGCAGTGAGAGGTGTGCTTAATTAGGCCGATATATGGTTGACAAGGTTTTAGTTTTGTGACAACGGGAGCCCTGTTTCTCCACTCTTTCAGGTTGATTAAATCATAAAGTAATGAAGATTTCCAACACAAGATTTTTATTCGTACTTTGCCTGGGGTGGGGTGGGCGACAAAGATAAATAAACCTGTCCCCTTTCTTTCTCTCTCTCCATTCACCTATTTCGTGCCTCGGCGTTAATACACCTATATGTCACCAACCAAATCTAGGTCAATTAATTATACGGCAGTTAAATATGGCAAGTAAAAAAATGTTTCTGTCTCTTTTTTTTTTTCAACTTATACTGGCCCCAAAAAACAACGCTGCTTGAAAAATTAGTGAAATTTTAGAGTTTTAGGGACATGCATCAAAACAGCTGCTTTGAGTGCCAGATTCCAGTTTTAGGTAACTATGTACGGAGCATTTACGCTTCTTGCACAGGTAAAATTTGGGGTTTGTAATAGTGGAGTAGGGTTAAGGATGGATAAATATTTTAAAAGTGTTACACGGCCCAACCTAGTATTTGAGGTGTATCAGGCATATAATTGTCAATTAATGAAGTATGCAAGAATTTTAATTTGACACTAAAGAGTCTGAAATCATAGCCCATATATTTATCAGCCTTATATCTACAAGTTCTGAAATTACACGCTTGTGAATTTGGATGGTTTTATATTCAACAGCTAAAATATCCAGATGTTAAATTATTTGTGGTTTCAGGCCACTGTTCCCTTTCAAAACAACAAGTATACCAGTAATAGCTTAAAAAAGACCCCAAACCCTTCAACCTTCTTAAGATCAAGTCCTGTCAAATATCTATCGATTCCTCATAAAATCCCAGCTAAAGGGAATCACGGAGAATCGAAAACTAATTTACTAAGGGGATCAGACAGCAAAAAAAAAAAAAATCCTGAAAAAGTCGTTTGACTTTGAGGAGGTATAATCTTACCTGGATTTCTAACATGGTAATGAAGCGGCGGAGGTGACAGGGAAAGTCCTAAGTTACAACCCAAAAATGCCGAGAATACTCCAAAAAGTCTATAAAATCCTCCCCACACCGGCTATAATACAGCAGCGAATGCACACCCCTAAACTCTTGAATCTCAAGTATGTACTTATACAGTGAGAGAGTAAATTATAGAGAGCACAAGGACATCAAACACTGTAAAAAGGGGGGAGCTGTTTAGGATGACAAATATATCTGACTGTATATAAAGAGAAGCCCCCTAATAAAGTCAAAACGGGCTTTCTAAATAACTACAGCATGTACGTAATTTGCTTGACTGTATGCAAGGTCTCATGAAACTTGTTACACAGTACACTTAAGGGCATGTGTCTACACCACTGAAGAGCTTTACAAACAAAACGGTCACAAAAATGCCACAGGGGGCCTTTGGACATATTACAGGTCCCACCCATCTAGACGGATCTACATATACAGGGGCCCCTTTCATAAGAGACTGTGATTTTGTTTAACTTAGGCATTATACCCATTCACCACCGAAAAATCAATAGGGGTCATCGACAATACCTGTAGATCTATTGAGTTTATATACCTTTAGATGAAAGCGGACACCTCATGCGGCTAACGTTTAAACCAAACACTTTATCTGTGCACAGCGCTTGCTTGTCAATTTTTAAAAGACAAAATGTGTTCCCCTCCCCCAAACGATTATGAAATTACCCTGTATGGACCCTCTCTCCATGCAGACTTTTGATTGCCTACTTAGTAAAGCTGTTGTTAAAATTACTGTTATCTTTCAATTATGGCTGTTACTTTGTAGAATTTATTTAATTTGCTGTGGTTTTTTGAGTTATCATCCTAGAACTGCAGTAACTGTGAGCTGCTTATTATAACCCTGGCAAAAGTGATTACAGGGGGTTTATTAATGGCCCCCTACCATAATGATATGATTATACATTTCATTATGTGAAATTGTAATATATTGGGATGAAATATGAAAAGAAATTACTCCGAAACATTCAGTAGTTTTATTAATGCATAATATTATTTGTTAAATACAACCTTATCAGTATCTAAAACTTTCAGCAGTTAAATTAATATAGGTGCATATTTATCACAGTGCACTCTACATGCAGCTAACATTTATAAATTCGTATGTTAAATTAAGGTATACATGACTGACTTTAGCAAAAATCTACAGTGAAAACTGTCTAATTCAACACCTGTGTAATCCAACACACTGTGAATTTTGATGTTTAATTTTTTTCCCAATTCATACCATTTTCCATGATTCTATAGTACACTATGCAATCCAACACCCTGTCTATGTCGACATAAAATCCATCTTCCAGTGTGTGTTGGATTAGACAGGCTTCACTGTAGCTGAACTTGTCAATGCCATGACCAAAGACATTGTGAAAGGGGGGTAAGAAGTTTATTGTACAAGTTTATATATTTCTTCATATATAGACTAACCTCACTATCTTGGACCATCAGATACTGAGTCCCATCTTAAGTTTGCCATATTGAGGATGGACTGTATTTTTTCTTAATCAAAAGTACTCCTTTCTTCTACTTTAAACATGCACCTATAACATGGTTTGCTCTGTTGAAAATGTTTGGATTTTGTAAACTCTGATGCATACTTATATTTCAAGGATACAAATTTAGAAGGTTTTCACAAATAAGTTTGTTGAAGAAAATTTTAAGACAGAATTGATTTATCAATGTTGCATTCATTTCATTTGTCATTTGTGCATTATTCTTTGCTATTGCTGATGGCATCAGAGTTCTAAATTTAACATGCATCATCTAAAATTCATAGGATATTTTCAAATTTTGTAATTGGAAAGAACAATTTCTTCTTAAGTCCCCAAAGATTAATGAATTCAATGACTCTAGTCAATTTCAATCACAAGTTATTGAAACTGGATACATGTAGTATATGTTATAACTCAACTTTATAACTTAGGATGAAACCAATTAAAGGAACTTCATAAAAACAATTCAATTTTTTTTAAAAACAACTTCAATTCTTTTTAAAACAAATTCAAAAAATTCAAAACATTTTATCATGCCTTTGATAATAACAAAAATAGAAGTCAATGTAGTAATTTAAATAAAAGTTTGTTAGCCCTGCACATACATCTGTCTAAATTATTGAAAGTCACATATATGAGACTGCATGACCTGAATTTTGATACATATCTTAGAAATTTTTCTGACCTTTCAATTACGAACTTTAAACTTCTTGATAACATTATGCAGTTCTTTTGTAAAACACTTTTGGATTGGCTAATGGATTGAAGACTGAGGCAGAATAACAGTCAATAGTGAGTTGATCAGTGAAACCTTTTGATCATGAAGTCATAGTATGTCGTGTCATAGAAAGACACAACAAGAGGTCCATGGGCCATATCGCTCACCTGAGCTTGTGTTTAGGAGAAAACACACAACAGTTCAGTCTTCGGTACTTTTCAGTACTTGGGGGGGGGGGGGGGGGCTTTCATACTGCCTCCATATCAATGTAGCAAATTTAGCCTTCAGCTCAGGTGAGCTAAAAAACACAAGTCTTCATGACATATTTCAAATTAAAAAATACCACGTTAACAAAATTAAAGAAGTAAACATCAAACAAAATACAAAAATTGTATTCAAATGGAATTATGATTGTTTTTGGTGACTTTTTTTTTTCCATAAACTTTTATAAAAAGGGGGGAAGAGGAGCCATTGGCCACCTATGTAACATATCAGAGATTGAAGCAGCGGTTTTTGTTTTACTTTGTCAGAAAGATCTGAAAAGTTGCAATTGAACTCAAAATTGAATATATTTTGAAAAGTTTGCACATATGCAGTGTCTCTTAAATACTGTATGAGTGGATTGAATATATGAATGCAAGGGATAAAATATTGAGTTATTCACAAAGAGCATCAATCACAATTAAAATGAGATACTCATTTTGATTTTATGTAAAAACGCTAAAGATAAATAGTTCAACTGCATAATCATGTTTTCGAGTTATTTCGGGATATATTTAAAGCAGTCATATATTAAGGAATCTCAATATCACACAGCAAGATGTTAGATATTGATCAAACAAATGGGCTAATTCAAGTGACATTGCTCTGTTTTTGACATTACAAATGCACAAGCAAATCTTAAAATTTGATCCCTCCAATTTAAAATCCTTGCATTAATTTACATAAATAAGAAATAAATGGGTAAGCAGTTCATTCAAATGTTATTTACACCTTTATTTAATTAAACGGTAAATCATTTTTACATTGTATTCTCTTTCTTGTATAAACAGGACTCGAAATTGATTTACATTAAACTCAATGCACTTGTCTCTAAGCTGCCAAAATCGAAGTTACAGTAATTAACAAAAAACTTCGTCTTAAAATATCAGAAATGAAATCAACCAACAAAAATCATTTCATTGTGTGAAGAACATTTCTTGAAAGTGAATAAAGAATAAAATCAATGAGTTTTATTCAATCGAGTTTTTTAAAGTAGGTTGCTAAATCAAATCCATTTTTCAATGTATTGGCAGACCTCATTCATGACACTGAAACATTGCACAACTTAAATAAGAGCCTTCACAGATGTCAAAATGATCACGCTGAAAAAAAAGGCTTTTAAATTTTTGAATTCCATATCCAGCAGTCAAATTGCACTCAATTTAAAATTTATGTACATATATGAATTGAATTTAGAATGCTACAAGTAATTCATATGGAACTTTATCACAAGACCATGCTAGCTTGAATCACTTGTTCAAATTACTGCAATGAAAGATTAGATTTGTTAAAAGTAAAATATTCTTTGAGAATATTTGTTGATAAATTCAACTTTTGGAGGTTATAGTTGATAAAATACAAATCACAGAACCCTGCATGTCTTAAAAGAAAAGCTACTTACAGTGTTGCCTTCTTTTTTTCTTATACACATACTGTGAATCCTCCAACCCCCTATTTTATTTCTGACCCTTTGACCCTCATCATTTTTGGATGAATTTAAAATGTCCCTGCCTGATTTAAAGAGAATCTAGAGCATTATAATATATAAATCTCTTTAAACATATATGTCTGGGCAAATTTAAAACAGACCAGGGCAAAATTGTTTCAAAGTGAGGAAAGGGACTTTGATATGAGGAGAAAATAAGCTTAATACATAATTTTAAAATTTATTTATCATGGTAACATATGTGCACATAATGTATACTTTGTATATAACTGTTTTAAAAAAAAACAATCAATACGTACATCACCCATGAGGGCCCAATATGCCACTTCAAATTGAAATACAAATATCTAAAGAAAATTTTTTATCAAAAAATTTCTTCAGATGAAATATGTATTTATTTATACATCTTTTGGAAACCCATAATCCAAATGTCCTCCCTTAATTATAATATTTCATTTTTCCCCAAAGAGAAATAACTCTGTCAAATTCTACATCAAGATACCCTGAAAGTTAAACATGATACACATCTAGCATGAATACTCTATACCTTTCAACAAAAACCAAATAAATTTAAAATCAGCTAGGACCATGCATCTTGATAAAAAAAATCACCATTTTCAGAATAATACAACACCATTTCAACTTTCATGAAGTTAAGATCTAATTATCTGATAACATTTTAAGATAAGACACAATAATGGTGACAGTTTATTCTTATTTCTCATACTCTACCATCTCCTGTCCTAAAACATTTTAAAACTAGAGCTGTCCAGTCAAACTAATAACTCTGATTCTAAGACCTGCTTGGCACTCTAAAACATAAATGTTTGAAAATTAATGGATCCATAAATGTAATGCACAAGCAACTACAAGCTGGTGTAATATACTTCTCTTTAAAAATAAAAAAGGCAGTATTTCTCTCAAAAATCACTGAAGCAGAATGAAATTCAAACTTGATATGTACCCCCATAGTAATAGAACCAGCTCTAATTTTCAAGTGTGTAGAAAAAAGTGTAGGAAAACAAACAAGGACAACCAGACAGACAGCTAGACAAACAAGGGAACAGACAGGGAGGACAGACAGCTAGACAGACAGACAGACAGACAGACAGACATGGAGGATAGACAAACAGACAGCTATAGACAGATGGGATAGACAGACAAACAGAAAGCTAGACAGATGGGAAGGAAAGACAAACAGACAGACAGCTAGACAGAGATAGAAGGATAGACAAACAGAAAAACAGACAGACAGACAGAGATAAAAGGATAGACAAACAGCTAAACAGACAGTTAGACAGACAAAAAGATAGGAGGCAGCTAGACAAACAGACAGCTAGACAGGGGGGCAGACTGACAAACACAATTTCACCAAAAACATGCAGTTGCCATTTCTTTATTAGTCATTGCTGATTTAAACTTTATAAGATCTTTATAAGAGTTTAAAACCAATGTAACTCTTTAAAAATTTCAAACAAAATTCCCAACAAGTGTCATGAAAAAAAGTATATAACTCAATACATGTATACATTATCCACATCCTTAAATTTCATCTTTTCTAAAACACTGCTTCAAGTTTTGATTTAAAATCCTTCTGTAACAATTTTTTTGGCTTATCAAGGTGTGTATCTACCTGCACAGAAATGCAATAAAAGACGAAGATTTGTAAGAGGATCTGGCACCGCCGGTAGACAATGCACACCCTCTGAACCATTTGTCACGGTCCAGGGACCCCATTTTGTTGCTTGTCATCACCCCGAGATCTTATCTCTCTGCACCAGAGTCGTAGATTTATATATGCATTCAAATTCAAAGAAGTAGGTCAGGCGGACAGGTAAAAAAAAAATTATCTACGTGGGCCATAAAAAAAGGTGGTGACAACATATTCAACAATATGCATTGCTTGGCCTATAATGGTTTGTATATAAAAGATGAGTACAAGAAGAAAAATATGTTAAATTGGATTTGCTTGGTGAATTCTGCAGAAATCGAGATTGACCTGCACGCAACACATTCAATAATAGTACTTCGTGGAAACTCTTTTTAGTTTGGAATTCCACAAATGTATTTAAATATTAAATTCCTAATACTTTGATTGCCTCAATTTTAACAGTACAAGCCCTGTGATCACAATAAAGAGTATTTAGCTAAACTCGTGTAGCAATAAGCGTCAGTGTCTCAGTAGATCATTATTTTTTTGAAAGTAAGAATTAAAAGAAATCTCACATGTTGCATGTACATAATACATTATAACAATACATGAAAGTATCAATGTTTCTCCCATTTTCTTACTCCATCCCTCATGTTTCATTTCCAAAATATTCCACATTAAATGCCATAATTTAACCACCTTCTCCCCCTGTTAAAAAAGTCTTACCCACAAAACCACCCCACTGGGTCCTTGATCCACATACATAATTCTCCTCAGTCCTAAAAAACCTAAATTTTCACCAGAGGGTTTAAGAGTCCCTTGTACTGTCCACAACTGCACTTTGATAAAAAGAATTCCCGTGTAAACACACTAAATTGCATGCCGTCCACTATAACTGACCATTCTCCTGGAGACACAGTTATCACATGTTACCAACCAAATAATCTGACCAATTTTGATAAAACTTGGTAGCACTATTATGAGATTAATGTTTGATCAACCCTCTACTTAAGCAATTTTCTGTCTTATATTATCTGGCAATGTTATGAGGTTGTTGGAAAAATAAATAATACCCCTGTATAAAGAACTAAGATATTCCAAGATTTTAACCAATGTACATGATTTCTTAGTAAGAAAATAAGACCTTGAAAAATTCTCAAAGGAATGATAAACAAACAAATAAATAAATAATTTTTTTTATTCCTCTCAGCTTAAAACATCTACTCCAGTCAAAACTACCAGTACAGAATTAAACCTTAATATTTTCAATATTCAGTCCTGTCACTGGGGTGGCACATTGATAGAGCATCTGCTCTAGAGTCGCGAGGTAAGGAGTTGATCTTTACATCGCAGGTTCAAATCCCAAAGTTGGACATGGAGACTGGTTCTTGGGATGAGACCGTATAATCTGAGGTCCCATGTCGCACTAAGTGCTGGCACGAAAAAGTTCCCTCACTGCTCAATTTGCTCAATTGATTGAGTGCGGCCATGGCCTGAGCATAGGTCAAAATTTGCAGCTCCCTAACGGCAAGTATTGACATTGTTAGAAAATCCATTCGAGTGAAATATTCTCATGAGGGGCGTTAGAAACTATGTTTCCAGGTAGTTCTCTGTTCTCTCTCATCAGCCTAATTTTTTTTTCTTACCAGTCCTTTATTATGCAAAACATCTTTAACTTCTCATAAAAGTTATATCTTTGGAATTTTCATTTTTATCAAAACACTTCTAAACGTGACAATTTTATAACCTCAAGTGTCCAAGATTAACTTTGTGAATGTAGATAGGGAGACATTAATTGATATACATTCCATGTATCTACAAATCATGCACTCATTTTTTTCCCTCTTGAATTTTGTTTCTGGGACCTCTAACTTGGTCAAAAGAACACCTTTTTTTAAATTAATTGATTAATTAATGATTGTTCTTGTATCTATAGTCAACAATATAACACTGCAGCCACTGTTCACATACATTACATTTCTTGGCTCATCAGTATTCTGAACTAGATATCATAAAACTTTCCGATTCTCAATGGACTAGTAACATATCACATGTCTCTTTCTTCAAATGTGTATCAATTATTAGATATTGTTGTAAAATTCCAGGCTTATGATTTTACACTGAAATATATATTATAATTAAGAACTCTATTACCATGGATTAAGTACATGTACCGCCAAAAACAATTAGAGGATGAGAATTCGTTAAAAATTTCTACAGTAGATTTATAATGACCTTAAACATGGATTTTGTATAATAGCTCTCTTAATTGATAGTGATGGTTCGAACTTGAAACATGATAGCAAATGATATGAGCTTTAATTTTTCATTCTTGTGTTTAATCACTGCTGATGAATTAACAGTGGAATTCAAAATTTATCCTGCAAGATTCCCACATGAAGAAATATGTCATTATGAAGGCAGTTAAGGTGAAATAAAATTCTTTCAAAAGGCCATAAAAGTTTGTATTAACGTCTTACATACCTAAATAATCATTGATTACTCCTTACAGAATATGTCTCATTTCCTCCATGTGTTGAAATTAAAAAAGAATGTGTCTTTCATGGGGGAGAACAACTATAAAGTGCCCTAAGGACTTCATTAATGTGTGAAAAAAATCGGTCAAATCTGTTCTAATTTTGAAATTTAAAATACTTGAGTCTTTGTCTGGTGTAATTCTGATCATTGATTAATCTGTTCAAATCATGAACACTGGAATCAGACAAATATCTGTCAAATTCTTTTATTTTTATTAAAACTCTGTGCTATCTCTGTAAGCAATAGCACATACCTGGAATTATCTCCCCTATTTAAATGTCACCATTTTAAAAACTGTTAAATTGTGACAGAAGATAAAATCATCCATGAATCAAATCATTCATGCTTTTACCTTTTTCAAAGTTTTTTTTTTTTCAAGATTTGAAGAATGTAAAATTGGTTGATATGTTCATTCTTGGACATGCAACTCAATCCAAAACAAAAAAAATTGAGAAGAAAACAGATGCTATATGTCTTGTTAAATTATCATCCAACATTATTTATAAAAGTCCTCAGTCCAGGAACTAGCTAGGTTAAAGAATGAGGGAAAATTTCAACATAAGTAGTAACCAGAGCTGTCCCTTCAAAGGAAAAAAATATAGACTGCATGGACTCATAATTTAATTGTAAAGTTCTGTATCTACATGATCAGATCATCATTGAAACTAGAGTTGTAAATGTCATGTGACATTGTTTTAACTCTGCAACACAACAAGTATACTGAAAAAAGTCTCTTTTTAACACATTAATTCTTATAATATATCAATGGTCTTTAAAATCAAATTTTAAATCTCAAAAAGCTATCAATGTAAGATCAATACCTGTGTAAGAACAGCCATTACTGAAAAGGTATAAATTTTAAGTATTCAACACATCTAAAGTTCAAGGTCAGATTATCTCCTGATAGTTTTAGGACTCGGGTCAAAGGTTAAGAGGTCAGACTGACAGAAGATATCTCAAGCAACATGATCTGTGGAGACAGTCTCAGTGGCTACATTAATTCTTTGTCGCTGTATATTTAATGTGTTTCGGCACTAAATGGTTATTCTTTGCTACCTTGTCAATCATTTGTTGTGTTCATATATTTAAAAAAAATCTTAACTGATTATAACACTGTTCATACAAGTTCTGATACGAATACTTGATTGAACTGATAAACTGTCAGGGACGGTCAACAAATAAATTTTTAAAAACTATTTTTATCCTGAGCTGTTGAAAAATTTCCAAAACTCATTAAAACGAGTTAAAGATTTTATTATGCCCCAGCTGTAATCAAAACTTTGGTGGAATATAGTTTTTGCCCTGTCCTTCCATCTGTCTGTCTGTCTGTTTATATGTTTGTATGCAAAATCTTTAACCTTGCCAACAACTTTTGATTGGGTTCATATTGAATTATATATGGTTTCATTTCTTACAGTGTATTCATTGTGACAAGCCCTTATGACATGACTTTTGACCTTGACCTTAATGTATCCACTTCAAAAACTTTGACCTTGGCCATAAATGTTGAACATTACTAGGGCTTGAGTTTCACCTACTTTTACAAAAAAAGCCTGCACTTTAACATTGGTCATATAGTACTTTTAAAGTTTGTGCTATAGGGCTTTTTGAGATAATACAAACGCTTAAAGCAACAAAAATAAAACGAAGTTTTATTATATAAATGAACAAGACCTTTGAAAACTGGAGAAACTTCAGCATAAAGATTTTGACCTTGGATTTTTGATAATCAGTTTGATCCTACACATACTAAAAACTTTTTGTTTAACCTTGGCCATAACATTTGAACAATAAAAACTAGGGCAACATTTTTCAGTGTCTTGTCATTTATGTTCATAGTTTTAAAATATTTTTTTTTCATGGAATATAAACAATTTTAACCTTAAATGACCTCTTGGAGTTTGACTTTTGACCTTGATCTTTGGAGTTTGAGAAACTTCAACCCTTAAATTGCCATAAGCTGCCATAAGGGGACATCAGTCTTTCACAAATACATCTTGTTTATTTCCAATTTTGGATTTATGTATACATGTAACTGGAAATATTAGCTATGGTGCAAAAGGAAGAGAAATGTCCATGGGACCTGACTGGAGTTTAAAGCTCAGGAACCCTTTACTTTCTATAGACTTGTCCTCTACTGATTTTTATATCCCCCTCCCACCCTTTTTATTTACAATGTTCCATGGCAATCCCCCCGTTATCTCACACTGAAGAAGAGAAAAGCCTGTAGTTTGCCTTCAAGAGTCCATAACACCAAGCAAACAATATCTGTTATCTATACTCCTAAATAAAACAAACAGACCAACAGGCCGCATGTCTCGAAAAACCATTTCATAAATTCTGGCTTCTCAAATAAGAATCATCCCTTGTAAACAATAAATTCTCCCGAAGTCAACAAGACAAGTCAGGGATCGCAGATCTGTGGACACAGTTATGACCTTTTATGTTTCTTATCTGTTTATGACCATATATCCATTTTTTCAATAATTTATTTTTCTTTATTCTTATATTGTGAATCATTTTACTTGCAATTAATACTTTTTGTTCACAATTCAATTTTCATATAATATTTTTTTTCATGCATATATAGGAATCATATATTCAGTTATAACAATTACTATATTAAAATTGTCTATGGAATATAGAGATATGCCAATATACATAACGTAGCTCAAAATACATTGTTAATTAAAGGCTCAATCAGATTTTTGAATAACACAATGTACATCTGTATTTTGACATGTTGCAAACAAAAATATAAAAGATATACATGTATAAAGATAGGCTTTCCTCGACCAAAGGAAAACATCTCTAAATATTGTGAACATGGAAATTAAGGAGAAGTAACTCCTTAATATGATTTAAAAATTGTACAAGACCATGACATTACCTCCCTTTGTACAGACTCTCTCTCTCTCTCTCTCTCTCTCTCTCTCTCTCTCTCTCTCTCTCACACACGCACATACAAATAAACTTGTTAACGTTTTTTACCTCCCTCCCAAGTACCCATGCTTTTATCATGCCAATCCCTCTCATATCCAAAACTCAATAGAAATAAATTAATTTCCTTAAAATTAGATGTTGCCTGCATGTTGGTTGCATTACCTTTGCAACTCAAGTTTCCTAGTGAAAAAAAAAGATCATCAATGTGAATCTAATAGCTACAAATAAAATATATGGATCCTGTTTCCTCTTTATAAATTGACACTGTATTAAAATCACAAAGTATAACTAGAGGTACTGTAAGCAATGAGCTCACTAAAGGATGCCCCCAACCTCCCATTTTGTTATAATGGCAAAGTCAATGTTCTGTTCTGGAAGACCAGAAACAAATGTCAGATCATTCAATTTTCCAGTATTATATAAAATTTATTTCAGTGGCAGAGCTGCAGATAAGAGATACTGTGCTCGTCAGTACATGTATTATAGAAAGAAAGGCAGTGTCCATGTTTCTATGGGAAACCCACAATATATGCCTGATCAAAAAAAAAAATAGGAGGTCACATTGGAACTAGGTACATAATTATCAAAGATTCTGTGAAAGTTATCATTAAATTGGATTCAGTGGTAAAAAAAGAGAATTGCAGATAGGAGATAAAGCCAAAGAGACGGACAGATGAATTTTCGCATCCTTAATCATCAATAATGACAATGAAATTAATTTATTTTTAATTTTTAATGCTTCAAGTGAGAACCGAGACTAGATAAAAATTAATACGTATTTGTTATCATCAGCAGCCACAATATTCCTTTCAGTTTTAAAACTTAAAACTTTTTGCTCTGTATTAATGTAATGATTATTACTCTATCATGATATGACATACTTTCTAACCTTTTAACGAAAGTAATTAATTATCCAGGGAAATACCCACCTCCACCATACTCTGTGAGTAGCTGCCATAAGCTGCCGGGTGGGGCTGCAGTGCTGGTCCCCCGGGGATGACCCTGTAGGGCTGCACAGTGACCAGATCTTGGGGGGTAAACTCCTCACCGGAATACATGGCACGCTGAGATGACTGGAGGGGAGAAGCATCTCTAGGTGACCTGAAAGGTGCTCTTCCCTGCATTGAAATTCATAATCATGGCTCATCACGAGGTACACAGAAGGGGAAATCATAAAAATACATTGTTCATTATACTATATGTTCTCATGCAACTTTCCAGTGATTGTTCATTTAAAAGTTTTAAGCCATGTGCTACTGGCATTCACAATTTTGCAAAGAAATAATGATCATCATAACAATACACTTGGCAGTTGCTTAGTTTGTTGTACGCAGGGTAAGGGAACACAAAATGCATTTCAACTAATCAGTAATATTCAGCAATAATCAGTAGTGCCCCTACCATACATGAAATGACTTAGGCCTTGATATTTGATTAATACCAAGGAGCAGATTTCAAACCATACATTCATTTTCAGTATATAAGTACAAGACCCCCCCAGTGAATTTACCCCTGACCCTGGGGCCTTGAAATTCACAATTGTGGAAGATATGGGCCCTTTTAAAAATCATAACTAATTATATAGTTCATCTGCTTAATACCCTGGAGCAGAGAAGAAAATTTTCAAAGATTTAATGTATTTTCACTATATAATCTATAGAGCCCCGCCCTAACACCAAAACCCCTGACCCTGGGGCTATAAAATTCACAATTATGGAAGAAGCACTCTTTCTCATCATAACTATATACTTAGTTAGTTTATTTATTTCCTAGGAGCAGAGGAGAAGATTTTCAAAGAATTCATGTATTTTCACTATATAATCAATACAGTCCCACCCTAACACCAGAACCCCTGACCCTGGCGCCATAAAATTCATTATTTTGGTAGAAGCACTCTTGCTCATCATAACTATGCACTTAGTTAGTTTATTTATTTCCTAGGAGCAGAGGAGAAAATTTTCAAAGAATTCAGGTATCTTCACTATATAATCTATAGAGCCCCGCCCTAACACCAGAACCCCTGTCCCTGGGGCCATAAAATTCATAATTTTGGTAGAGGCACTCTTGCTCATCATAACTATGCACTTAGTTAGTTTATTTAATACCCAGGAGCAGAAAAGATGATTTTCAAAGAATTCATGTATTTTCACTATATAATCAATAGAGCCCCGCCCTAACACCAGAACCCCTGACCCTGGGGCCATAAAATTCACAATTTTGGTAGAGGCACTCTTGCTCATCATAACTATGCACTTAGTTACACTGTAGTTTATTTAATACCTAGGAGCAGAGAAGAAGATTTTCAGAGAATTCATGTATTTTCACTATATAATCAATAGAGCCCCGTCCTAACACCAGAACCCCTGACCCTGGGGCCATAAAATTCACAATTTTGGTAGAGGCACTCTTGCTCATCATAACTATGTACTTAGTTGGTTTATTTAATACCCAGGAGCAGAGAAGATTTTCAAAGAATTCATGTATTTTCACTATATAATCAATAGAGCCCCGCCCTAACACCAGAACCCCTGACCCTGGGGCCATAAAATTCACAATTTTGGTAGAGGCACTCTTGCTGATCATAACTATGTACTTAGTTAGTTTATTTAATACCCAGGAGCAGAGAAGGAGATTTTAAAAGAAATAATGCATATTCACTACCTACTTATTTAGCCCCGCCCTAGCACTAGAACCCCTGACCCCAGGGCCATGAATTTCACAATTCTGGTAGAGGACTCATTGCTGATTACAATCATGCAAACAGTTTGACTGCTTGATGTCCAGGAGTAAAGAAGAAGATTTTTAAAGATTGCACTAATTTTAGTGGTTTTGGCCCCACCCCACAGGCCCCAGGGGGGCAGGGATCATGAAATTCATAATTTTTGTTCCCCTTCACCCATAGATGCTTTGTGCCAAATTTGGTTGAAATTGGTTCCGTGGTTGCAGAGAAGAAGCTGAAAATGTTCAAATGTTAACGCACGACGCACAACGCACGACGATGGATGAAAACAGATAGCAATAGGTCACCTGAGTTTACTCAGGTGACCTTAAAATACATTGTTCATAATACTATATGTTCTCAATTACAAGTTATTGTTCGTTTAAAAGTTAAAAACAATGTGTACATGCATTCTGGTTTGCAAAGAAATAGATGAAATATGAAACAAATTTTACTTTTAAGTCTTTTTTCTAACTTAATGGTTTTAAACATATGATAGGAAGGCTAGCTATTTCAATATTCTTCAAATAGCCCAGACTGTCTGTGTCAAGGTAACTAAATACTGTCCATTATATATGCTAGGTCACATTCTCTGACATATACTTCAGAGATAATTTGAAACTTTTGCTGTTTAAATGACAGAAGTCAGTCTTATTTCTTTTCATGCATTTTTTTAAGAACAAATACTTTGAAAAAGTACTAAAAAGCAAGAGATACCAATAATTATGCTGACAAAGAATTGTCACCATAGTAGACTAAAAAAATTGAATCACAGGGTATAATTAATTCTTCAGATTTGAAAAAGTGAGGGAAATAAAAAAGTAGAAGGGAGTCTGGGATCCCTCCTCTAACTGGGAGTTGTGAATGAATACTAGAATGATGGGGCGCATCATTATGGGTGGGAAAACCCCTCAGTCCAAGGTATTTTGGAATAACCATGAAATCAAGTCCTGAATAGTATTACATTTACATGCAACTGGAGTAAAGGAAGTACTGCAATTATTCAGCCATTCAAAATTCAAGAAAAAGTTTTATTGTACGATAAAACTGCAGCTACTAAATTCTCATGCCTCCTCAATAAAAATGTATAATGACCCCTTTTTTGGCTTGTCAAGGAATTTCTCATAGTTGATAGCTAAATTTCCTCCCACCTGAAAATATATAGCTTTGCTCCACCCTCCCCTCAAACTGAAATCACTTCCAATATGGGCTCAACTTTTGCAATGCTCAAAATTCTGTAATCCACTTCATCTGAATGTCATAGCTAGTATCAGTAGGTAATCAATCACAATGGTGATTGATATATCATTTAACTAGAAATATGTCCATAGGACATGAATGCCCCGCTGAGGATATATTGAAAAGCAACATGAAAATTTGTATGTGTATAAAATTTGATCAGTTTGGTTCAAGTAGGGCTTATAGTTACTTGGAAATGAAAATATAGGTCAGATCCAACATCCGAAGCAAGTCTAGTAGTGTCCATCCCTAGATGCATCATCCATGCAAGTTAAATTCATAAGGACAAGTTACTTGGGAATGAAAATATAGGTCAGATCCAGCATCCGAAGCAAGTCTGGTAGTGTCCATCCCTAGATGCATCATCCATGCAAGTTTGGTTCAGGTAGGGCTTAAAGTTACTTGGAAATGGACCTGCTCCAAAAACTTTAACCTGGTCACTCATCTGGAAAATGTAGGTCAGATCCAGCACGTGAAGCAAGTCTGGTAGTGTCCATCCTTAGATGCATCATCCATGCAAATTTGGTCCAAGTAGGGCTTATAGTTCCTTAGGAATGGACTTGATCCAAAAACTTTAACCTGGTCACTCATCTGGAAAATGTAGGTCAGATCCAGCATCTGAAGCAAGTCTGGTAGTGTTCTTTCCTAGATGCATCATCCGTGCAAGTTTGTATCAACATGTGAAGTTTGATAACACCATCTTGAATGGTATGTTTAACACTGAGCTAAACACTACTTTAAGAAAAGTGAGATCAAGGTCAAAGGAAAGGTCAAGGTCAAAAAATGTTGATGCAGTTGCATAGCTCTCATCAATATCTATCAGCTTATGAAGTTTGATGAAAATATCTTGGATAGTTTCTTTGAAACTTAGCTTTGAACAGAGCTAAATGCAAAGTGTGACGGAAGGAAGGAAGGACAAAAGGACGGAAGGACAGAAGGATGGAAGACGGACATGACAAACACTATATGCCCAGGCCATATTCATGGCGGGGCATAAAAATTCCATTTTTTCTCAGTCTGAACTATTTAAGGATAATTAATGGAAAAATAAACCCTCTAAACAAAGGTAGCTTTATTTTCTTTCACCATTTCATGATCCAAGGTCAAGGCCAAATAAAAAACACTGGTACTATAGCCATCTTTCTAATTGTATACTTATGATCTCATTGACAAATTAAATATATAAATGCAAGTCAGAAAATGAGATTCCAAACACATGTACTAGCTTTCCTTCTCAACATAGAAAAGTTTACCATGTTTACCCATTTCAAAGTCAAATTTAAGGTCAAGATCAATTCTCTGGAACATTATTTGAAACTCGCTCCTAACTAACAAAACTGTTCCAGACATACAGTGCCTTTTTCTCAAGAATTACAATATGGACATCACATGGATTACAATTATAATGCAGACATTATATGGATTACAACATTTACAATGAAGATATTACATGGATCAAATTTGGACATTACATAGATTACATTTTGTTGGTTATTCTAGATTTCTGATCTGGATAAACCTAATCCTGTTTGGACTAGCCCGTAGAAACTGAAACAGATCTGCATGAATTTGACACATTTATTTTATCAGTTCAGAATAAAATTGGACCATCTTTTTTGAGAGTAAGACTCTACAGTTGTTTTAATTCCATGTGTGCTGTGGAACTTTGGTATGTGTTGCATCTATCTATTATAATCCTTAAGTAAAGGTCTGAAAAGGGGTTCTGATAAACCATTTACTACCACAAAACTTTGGTTAAAAAATTATTATTATTATTTAAGGTGAAATTGAAAATTATATGCCTCCAGCTTGAATTGAAAGTAATGGTGGGGTAGAATCAGGTGAGATGAGGAGGGTTATTGTTCAAGATTTAACTGTCTCTCTATCCAAAATCTGAATTTTCTTGACAACATGATTTGAGATCTTGAATTAATATTTTTACATTTATTACACTGTTCATTGACTCCTTTCTAATGAAATCTAGGGTAGAAAAAAAAAACAGCTGGGAAGTTATCACGGTCAAGTCAGGTCAAGGACATAAAAAATAATGCTCATCCCCCCCCTTGAATTTGTCAACCAAAGAGAAAATGAAGGGGGGGTATCCCTGCACATATATTTTGTAAAATGGAATTAAAATATGCAGACCAATAGAACATGATCAGTTTATAGTTTATTTAACATAAACCTTCAATTTTTCAGACAAGTATCCATCTTTTCCCTTCTAAAATATAAGATTTTCCCCTGAATACTACCTGATTTACATGAATTATGCCTAGTATATATACCTAATGGACACTTACCTTAATTCATGAAAGGTCAATATGCTAATCTGTGTAGTCAATATAATACATGTGTAAGTCTGCTAAGTCGACATTATATATACAGACCTTATAAAACCCTGCCCTGTGGTGTACTCCTTTAGGGGGCACCTGCTGTCCCTGTCCTCCCTCTTCTGTTCCACTGAATCCAGGCATGCTATTTCAATCCTCCCCAGAACTGGGCTCATACTTGTTAATCAGGTTACCCCTATATTTGGAGTACATGTACTGCTTTACACATTGCATAATCTCTACATCACAGGAGTTTTAATTATCAGGAGTGAAGAATTTAATCTTCCTGGCTTTCTGACCTTAAATCTGGGCAATCTATTATCTGTCTGCCTTAAGATTGTTAGAAACATGTAAAAGGGCTACCTTCATGAACTTAAAGTGCCTGTTTAATTAATTTCTTTACCAATTTTAGTGAAAACTTCAAGAAAAGTTAATGGAAAAAACATTTTTGGTCCTTATATATCTACATCTATTTTTTGATTCAGAGATAAAAATACATTACTATGAAAACAATTTAAGTAACATACAGAATTAATTCTTATAACATAAATTTAACTACTACATTTATGGTCAATTCTGCATGAAAATTCACACATTTACTTTAAAAAATCTATATTCCCCATCCTGAGGGGATTATAGGTTTTCTCCTTGTCTGTGCATCTGTCAATCTGTTTGATTAGCTGTTCTTTTTTTTCTAAGTAAAGGTAAATAAAGTTCAAAAGATGAAAAAAGACAGGGTCTTCCAAACAGCAACTACCATAAACCTGGTGAGAAAAACATAGGTTATCAAAGATAACTTAGCTCACCTTGACAAATTTTATCTATCAGTAATGCAAATTTTACATTTTTTTCTATTTAGTGTGCATCCCGAAATCACTATCCATGCAGGTTTTGTTCAAGTAAGACTTACAGAACTTAAAATAGACCTACTCCAAAAACACCTATTCACTTAAATCAATGATATGTAGGCCAGATTCAACATTAGAAGCAAGTTTGGACGTGTCAATTAGGGATGTGCGATTTTATCGGTATACCGGTATATCACGATTTTTTGTTGCGTGATACGTATCGTGATACGGAGACCTAAATACCGGTATATAGGTTCATAATATAAAGTCCAGAAATTATTCATTTATTTGTCCAATCTTTCAAATTACAATTATAAAAAGTCTAAAAAATGTTGTAAAAGGTGAAAAGAACAGCATCTTACCATCCAAACATGATTAATTTTATGTACATAAAAAATTTTAAAAGTGAAATTTTGTTTTTCTAGCATATTTTTAAGAAAAATAATGACAATTCATTAAAAATCATTGTAAAAATTAATTGTAAAAATATCAGGATATTATCGTGATATTTTGGGAAAAAATCGTGATATATCGCGATACAAAATTTTTGCCGATACCCATCCCTAGTGTCAATCCCTATATGCATCATCTATGCAAGTTTAATCATAATTAACAGGCCACTTTACTATAGAGCTACTCCAAATACTTTACCCTGGTCACTCATCTGGAAAAAGTAGGTCAGATTCAGCATCCAAAGCTGGTCTGGAAGTGTCCATCTCATACTTCATCCATGATAATTTTGTTCTAGTAAGGCTAAAATTGAAATTTTTTTATTCACTCATCAACTGGAATAATATATATTTTAGCCCAGACTTAGGTCAGGTCCATCATTCCATCTGAAGCAGGCTGGGAGATGTATCATCCTTGAAAGGTTGGTCCAAGTAGACATTTAGTTACTTGGGAATGGACCTGCTCTAAAAAAAATTACATGGTCACTAATTTGGAAAATTGAGGCAAGATCCAGAATCTGAAGCTAGTCTGGTAGTAGTATGCATTCTATAATATTGAATAAATGCATCATTCAATTGTATTTTACAAGTAATTATAATAGGTCATTGATTTATTGATTGTATGTTGTTTAAGGTCCCATTCGAGAATTTTTAATTCATATACATGTAGAGACGTATAATTGCTCATATTTTAGTATGGTAATTCTATTTACCTTATGTTTTCAGTTGCTACTTACGTTAAAACCCCTTTATTATTTATCTTTTTTATAAGTTCGACCACGTGTTGACATTCCAGTCACATTTCCACGTTTTTCTTTTACACAGGAAGTGTCATCCATATTGCCAGTCTTTCTGTAGTACTTTTAATAGCTGTGTTCTGATTGGTTGAGCTAGCTTTAAGATCTTCAATGATATTTTATTGGCTTTTATTGTGGGGCCCTATGAGAGCCAGGTTGCTCGTGTAGTTTTCTTTGGGCTCTGGAACACAACGTCAAGGTTACTTCGTCTTTACTTTGATTTTTTATATAGCGCCTGCTTTGCTGTGCGAATAATTTCCCCTCAATAGTTACCCCCTTCTAAACTGGGACTCGTTTTACAAAAGAACTTAAGAATAAAATCAAAATTTTAAGTCGATTGATGAAAAAATGCGAAAATTATGATTCTGTTCAAAATTTCTGTTGTAAAAATATCAATCTGATTAAAACCAACCCCTTTCTCCTTCTTGCGACTGAAACTTGAAAGGGGAAGGGGACTGATTTTCAGTATTTTAATCATTTTCAATATTGTGTTAATTTGAAAGTTCAGAATTTGAAATAAGTCTTGCATGTCTTAAGTAGTCGCAAGTTCTTTTGTTAAATGCAGGTAGGGGGCAGGGGGGCCCTCTTTTTTCCCAACATTACCTTTACTATTGAAAATGTTCATCGAAAGGTTGGTCCCCCCCCCCACTTCACAGCACAGTAAAGTGATATGTAGTATTGTATGCCAAAAAACGGAATTGAAAGAAGTTGGCATTGGAAAAAGTTGGCCACAAGTTGCCCCCCCCCCCCCCCAAAAAAAATCTCTCGCTGCTGCCCCCCCCCCCCCTCCAATTTCAAAAACGATGCTACGTGCCTGAAATGGGCCCCTGCACTCTAGAGTAGCAGACCAACTCTCAAGGGAAAATCTCACACTGGAGGCAAACCCATCTCTTTCCTTCTCTGCAGAATTCACAGACAACGTTTCTCGTTAAAAATGCAATCAGGGCTTTTTACTACATACAAAATCACAATTACTTGTGGGAAGGTTTTTTTTAAATATTAGAGTCGTGTATTGTTGTTGAGATCCATGAAACATCAATTCATCTGTCATTAGCGGCAGCCTGCCTTCATTTCAAAATTTGCTTGGATTTGCTCTTCAGTTTCGAAAAAGTTGGGAGATGTAAACACATTTACGCATGGTGATAGTTGGAAGCACTAGTTATTACTTCATACCTAAGTATTTAAAGGAAGCATACCAGTGGATAAAGTTGAAATAATCGCATCTGTAATACAATATTTAGTTGTAGCTCATCCTCCTTGTCTATAGTCAGCAAGATTAGAAACATGCAACTTAAGTTTTTTCTCCATCTGTTGCAGTCAAAATATTTAATGATAAACAATGAAATGGGCGGGTACAATTCGACGCGGACGTCTGAGAAAACAGATCGAAATTCAATTTTGTGGTTTATATTCAATCCACCTAAGTTTTTTTAAAATATACAAACTCTTTATGTATGGCTCAAAAGACAAAAAATTAAGAAGTAAAGTGGCCTTGGAAACCCTTCTTTCCGCATTTTTGACATGTTATATATTTAATCATCGTGCATTTTAACATCGTTGACGGATTCTGATGAGAAATCAAAGGCAGAGTAAAAAAAAATACGGGTATGTCACAGGGTGAATTATAATTAATTGATTAATATTACTAATTATCATTCATTTCATTTTCATATCTTATTATAAGGCATCATAATTTTATAGTAACTAGTGAATTCCGTCGTCACTACGGAATTTACTACGTTCATTCACTGCCTTATTCATTCATTCATTCATTCATTTATACGGGTGAGTGGTCAGTGAGAGTATCCGAGTGTGGTGGTTAAACTGGTTTTTCTATGTAAAGGAGAAAGTCCGAAAACTGTCCATTCTGTGAGAGAAAGAACTGTTCGAGGCCCGAAGGGCCGAGAATAGTTTTTTTCTCTCACAGAATGGACAGTTTGAGGACTTTATCCAACTTAAAATATTTTCTCTATTGTTAACTTAATAAACTGTCCCAGGTGATGGTGATGTATTTGCTATGATTACGTAACACATTTGATTGTCCAGAAAGTGGGGGCAAAAACAATAGCTGTATTGTTTAACTTAATGGACAGTGCCAGGTAAATTTAGATTTAAATGATAGCTCACTTGTTCTGGGGTGACCACTTCCCATGTAAAGCTTCATGAGTGAAGATGTCCTCATTGGATGGAGAAAGTAATACATATTTCTCCAAAATACGGGCCAAAGTGTGGTAAATACTCTACAGTAGGTAGACACAAGCAGAGGCTTGTAGGTTTGCAGATTCTGAAGTTGGTGTTCAAGTTTTGACAAAAACTATCGCAAATCTTTGTTAACAATCAGGTTTTAAGGGACACTGTGATACGAAACATTCTTTGAGAACAACAACGGCGACCCCCTTGTATGAAGTTTGAGGAAACAGTTTATAACAGAAAAAACGGGCCACAGATATCTTACAATTGAACCAACAATGAATAGCAACAGAGCGAAAATGAAATAATTCATGGAAATATTAGGGATTCAGATGATGGCAAGTGTATGAAAAGATAATATTTGTGATCTCTGTCCCAAAAATGATTCCACCTGCAGTGCATCTAGTGAGATTATTATTTCATCTGGAAATAACCTTTTTTCTTTTAAATTTTAAATTGCTGTTAGATATATTTTAAACATTCATGGAATGGATTTACCACGTCCAGCATTCATTAACAAATTTTGTGAAGAGGATGAGACGTTTGTATTTAATAAAGAAACTTTTGGATATGGATGTTCTAAAATTATTATGCATCAGGATTTACACGTGTCTTTTTTGCATTGGATTTGTCATTTCCAAAGATGATATACTGTTGAACATTTCATATACAATTGTTTGATATTGATGTATGATTGTTCATTAAATCAAAACTTTAATTGCCTATTTCAATTATGTATTGTTTTCAACATTTAAAACCTGTACATTAAGTTACCTTTAATTGTACATTAAGTTGACAAAACGCTGTCGATTAAGTTAAGAATTGAGAGTTTTGTCAACTTAATGTACGGTTACAGGTGACTTAATGTACAGGTTTTAAATATCCAAATCTATTATGCCATGTAATGTACTAAAAGCACAAAGGATTACATAACAAAAATGTTTTAAGTCTCCTGCGCATTCGCGCCAATACTAACTTCTCGAGCACTCCAACCTTAGACTTTGGGGAGAGAAGACGCTCTCTCTCCCCAACACAAATTATCTTATGATATTGTGACAAATTCAGTCTAGGATTACGGTAAGAAATAATTGTTAAATTATTTCTTTGTCCATAATTATCCAGTATCTATTTGATCATTTTATTTAACTGAAGTGAATTTCTAAATCATCAAAATTCTTAAGATTAAATAAATTCGCGTAAAGTGTGTGTGAGGTGAGAGATGTTAAATACAGTTTATATTATATTTCAGGTCACCCTCTTCTTTTTTCTGATTACGTATATATTAAATAGTATCGAACCCAGCAGCCGTATTTGTGTTCATTATTACAACTACAATACCTAGACTAGGCTGTGACAGGTATTTTTTCAGTCACACTTACATGTAGGTAGAAAAACGTAATTTACATGATTGTGCCGCCTGGAAATATCGTTGCTTTTTTAAAAAACATCAATTTATTAAAGCCGCTTGGTCCGATTCTAATCGCTAAAAGTATATATTCGTTTTTCTTCTTGAAAAACAATTGTCCATAAATTGTTTCAACTTTTGTCAAATTATATCCCCAACGTCTTTTTCTTTTAAAAGATATCAAAATTCAAAAGTTAAAAAAATAATTTTTGTTAGGTCACACAAAAAATAATCCTATGTTGATCATTGTTGATATCGCGTGAAATCACTTTCGAAAAATTAAATTTATCGCTTACATGTTTATCTCATGAAGAACAGACCCGAGCATTTTTTCACAACAAAGTACATATAGTACCTGTACACGGACAATATTTTAGCTCTTTTAAAAAATCATTTAAAATATCTGATTTCTCTTTTATTCTTTAAATATGCATATTAATGTAAAAGTTACTATGGATTATATTCAATTAATTTCTTAATTTTGAAAAGATGTATTATGACTAAGGCTTCTACTAATAAAGAAAAAATACTCGGGTTTGAATTATCTTCATTATTAGATATATCCGATAAACTTATTTTTTTTCAAAATTGACTTCACAACAGATCTTAACTTCCGTCAGGAACTACTGTTTGTCAATAAGGTTTTTGATCTGCGTTTTCCATGTAAGGATTGTTGTAATAAACTATTAAATCAATCTTATAATATATTTTTATATAGTATCTATGTAATGACGTACTTTTATTGTGTAAGATAATATGTGCCTGTTTCGGGTTAAGCGGCTTTAATAAATAAAACTAACGATGTACTAGTATACATTATACATTATTAAATCAATAAAAAAGATATTGTTACTTAAACGGTGAAAAATATCATTGATGTATTTTAAACGGTTTTAATTTTATAGAGTCCACGACTTTTCCGATCAACCCTTGTAAACCCTTAAAAACGATTGTTTTGCATTGCATAATTATGTGTTGAGCTATATACTGTTAAAATTTCTAGTCAAGTTTTTAAGTTTATTTGTTTTTAAAGGTGACCTACATTATCATTTTCCTTTTTAACCACCACACTTCTTTGAATTAAAATCAAATATTTGATTTCTGTTTGGTATACTGTAGACGTAGTTTTTTCCACGGGGTCATATTTCCGCGGAAACTCAATTTCTGTTTAATCCGCGGGTAAAAAATTACGCGGATATCTTAGACTGATTTGTGTACGCGTACATAGCGTAAATTACTACCACGCGGAAAAAAGTACTTCTACAGTAATTTATGTATGTGTGCGTTGGGGGGGGGGGGGTAATGATCTTGGAAATAATAAAGAAAGTTGTCAAACATTTTTCATTGAAGACAAAACAAAAAAAAGCTCTTGTCAACCTAAAAATTAAGACCGCGGAACATTAACTGGCAAGATTGGAAGTATGCAGCTTACGTCATTTCTATCTGTTACAATCAAAACAATGGAATGGGCGGGTACAATTCGACGCGGACGGCCAAGAAAACATTGGATTAAAATTTTTGTTTGAAATTTATTTCTACTTGAGCTGTTTTCAAAAGCAAAGTGTGAATTTATGATCAAAAAGACGAATGATTTCACTTCCCAAATACATCTTTGTTAAAATTTATATTGATATGAGTTTAAAGCCTATATCATAATTTAAAGGAGACAAGTAAAAGTCAAAGAAGACATACATTGTTTTTTCAGGAGACGGCCATTTGATTCTAGAAAGGGGGGTGTGTCAAAAATTATCGAGTCAGATCATGCCATATATTTATTTTTAGGATGACAGTAGCTTTTTTTTTTAGTTTTGTCATTACTGAAAAATGTTCTTATTTATTTGCAAGATCGTTAAGCCCCCCTAATACATACGTTAATTATACTAAACAGACAACAAATATTTGTCCTTTCATATACCGTGGTATTTCTTTAAAACGCCGGATAGAAAATTTTGATTTATATAATTATTATTTTCAAACTATTCCAAAATTGAACTTACCAGGTAGTTGTCTACTGTGCCAATCAGTAATGATTTGCCTTCTAGTTTAAAATAAAGGCTGCTCAAGGTGGATTGAAAATTAATTTCAAACTGTAATTTTAATCAAATGTTTTCTAGTCCGTCTAGAAAAAGTCGTCAAATTGTACCCACCCATTCCATTTGTTGATTGTAACAGATAGAAAAGACGTGAGCTGCAATTTCCAATCTTGCCAGTTAATGTTCCGCGGTCTTAATAGGTACAAAGCATGATCTGACTCGACAATTTTTGACACGCCCCCCCCCCTTCTAACATCAAATGGCCGTCACATGAAAAATGTCTTTTATGATTTTTACTAGTGTCCTTAAGATTATATTATAGCTATAAACTCATATTAATATAATTTGTATTTTTTCTTATATTTTCCAAGCTCTCCGATTGGCTCAAACTTGATCACATGATCAATTATGTAGCATAAAGACTTGAGTTACTATTTATAGATTCTTAAATGCATATTGACTTAATGCTTTTAAAAATGGAAATAATTTTCTGTAAAACAACATTTGTGCTGAATTCTTAACAGCTAAGACAGAGTATGACTTGATTTTTGAAAACAGCTCAGGTGGATTGAAAATGAATTTCAAATTAGAATTTTCAATCGAATGTTTTATCGGCCGTCCGCGTCGAATTGTTCCCGCTCATTTTATTGTCTATCATTGAATGTTTTGATTGTAACAGATAGAAATGACGTAAGCTGCATATTTCTTGCCAGTTATTGTTCCGAGGTCTTAAGTTGTTACACTTGCTCTACAAGGCATTTTTACTTTTAAAAAGTCTGACTTAGTAAGATCTATATCTTGTTAAAATAAATTTAATTTTCCGTGTCAAGAAATGTTAGATCCATTCCTTGTTTTCCTTCGTCTAAAATAGAACCGAAAGTTAAACTTCCGGGGGTATTTCCATGTAGATTCCGAGAAATGGAAAGTAATTAAACAGGTAACAGCTAATTTCACCTGTAATTTATAATATCTAGGAAGACAATTTATATCTCAGTATCATTTTTAAATTAAATAATAAATCTAAAGTTTATTTTAGGACACGATGGCTCCATCGTCCTCCCGGGCACAGGACGTGATCACAGTTCGCTAGAATTCCTAGATCCATCCCTGATTTTCCAAGACTAAATCGAAAGTTAAACTTCTTGGTTATTTCCTTTTTTTCTTTTGGAAGACTAAACAGGTAACGGCTACTCTAAGTTTACCTGTAATTTATAACATTATACATTTATTGACTTCATGAGTTCGAGGGCAACATGCGTTTTGTCGGACCCAAAAAACAAACAATTTGGTTCAAGGGTCGACAAAACGCAATTTGCCCAATAAATGTTTTGTTATACCTTTCATTTTCATTTTTCCACATGTTATTTTGTATTGCCTACCGTGACGTAAACGATCGAACATCTCATCGACCGGTCCAACATCTCACTCAGCGGTCAAACATTGATTTTTTTTATGCCCGCTTAGCAAAACATTAGAAATGTAAAGACTTTTTAAAAGATATAGATTTGTTTAGAAACACAGTCAATTTTAAAGGTATAAAAAAAACAACTTTTTTACAGGAGAAGATGGATTCGTCGTCCACCTGGGCACAAGATGTGATCACGTGTGACCTTTGTGACAACCCCACCCAGCAATTCTGTAACAGCTGCCAAGTCAGATTATGTGGGAACTGTATAAATAAACATGTAGAAACCCTGAAGTCTCAAACACACGATATTGTTCCTTTCACGGACAGGGAGGAGCGGCTGGTATTCCCCTCCTGTCCTTCACATCCAAGACAAAGATGTGAGGGGCACTGCCAACAGTGTGGTGTCCTTGTCTGCTTCAAATGTCTCACAGGTCCCCACCATGGCCACACTGTCATGGACATGACAGATATTGTGAAACATATTAAAGACGAAATTATGCAAGAAATACGTGAAACTGAGAGTTATATTTCAAGATTTACCTTGGGTCAAGCAAAAATGGATCAAAAGATATCCAAACTGATAGAAAATTTTGAAAATTTAGAAAGAGAGGGAGAGAAACTCAGTAAAATATGGCATGAAGAAGTTGACGACATTTTCAACACTCTAAAATCAACCGTTAAGACAATGAAAGATAAAAGACTCAAGGTTCTTAAATCTCATGAGTCCTTCCTACAGAATTTAAGACAAAAATTAGCACTTATCATGAAAGAAAACAAGGAAATCTTGAAGTCTAACAAAGTAACTGATGTCACAAGCCACAAATCAAAACTGAAGGACTTTAGAAGCATTCCTTCAGATATTGATGTATCGATGCCTGGCTTAAATAGCAACATAGTCAAGGGAAGAGAACTCAGCATACAGTTAGAAGAATACAAAGCTACACTGCAACAGGTATCCATATCGAATCTGACAGACGAAGTCTCTGTTTTATCTGTAAGAAAATTAATGGAAAAAGCTAAAGTAGTTGCTAACATTCCCTGTGGCAAAAAAACTATACGTTCATTAATCTGTGTTGGAACGAATGAAGCTTGGGTAAATAATGAAGATAAAAACCTAAGATATATTGACATATATGGGTTTGTAGAGGATAAGGTCGCCATTAAATGTGAAACTTTTCCAAGTGATATTTCAGTTAATAAACGGGGAGAACTGATATTCAGTGATGTGAACACTAGAACAGTAAACATTGTTAGGCATGAGGGAATAGATACACTGATTATTCTACCTAAGGGATGGCATCCGTGGGGACTGTGTTGTACCAGATCAGGAGAGATACTAGTCAGTATGTGTACTCGAGATCAAAGTCACTACAAAATTGTCCGCTTTCAGGGACAGACGGCAGCACAAGAATGTGATAGGGATGAAGATGGCAAGCAAATTTTTAAAGGTGGGGAAAAGGGAGTTAATGTGGCAGAGAATAATAATGGAGACATTTGCGCAGCTGATATGGACGCCAAGACAGTGATAGTGGTGGACAAGACAGGAAGAGTCCGATTCCGTTATAATGGTACACCAGCCAGGAGGAGTAATCCATTTCAACCGATACACATTGTTACAGACTCACTTAGTCAGATCATTATTAATGATATTAATAATAACTGTCTTCATATCTTAGATCAGAATGGACAGTTTTTAAAGTGTGTTGACAACTGTAGTCTTGTAAGTCCTCATGGACTGAGTGTGGATGACGAGGAAAGGTTATGGGTAGGATCGTATTATACAGGTGATGTAAAAGTCATCAAGTACATGGAATAAAACACATTAAATATATCGGATGTTATGAACTCAGAGAGTTGTACAGTCATGTATATTCAAATTTTTTTTAACTTTCTAAACTTTTCTATCGAGGAGTAGATTATTGAGTTTCTGTTCATTTTTTATAGACATACATAAAAATTTAAAGAAATAGAATACTGGTTAGAATCTGAAATAAACATTATTCTTTGAACTCTACCATTTGAGTGTAGTTGAATGAAATAAAAGAAACACCAAAAAGCATAAAATCAGGTCTTAAGTTGTTACACTTGCTCTACAAGGCATTTTTACTTTTAAAAAGTCTGACTTAGTAAGATCTATATCTTGTTAAAATAAATTTAATTTTCCGTGTCAAGAAATGTTAGATCCATTCCTTGTTTTCCTTCGTCTAAAATAGAACCGAAAGTTAAACTTCCGGGGGTATTTCCATGTAGATTCCGAGAAATGGAAAGTAATTAAACAGGTAACAGCTAATTTCACCTGTAATTTATAATATCTCGGAAGACAATTTATATCTCAGTATCATTTATAAATTAAATAATAAATCTAAAGTTTATTTTAGGACAAGATGGCTCCATCGTCCTCCCGGGCACAGGACGTGATCACAGTTCGCTAGAATTCCTAGATCCATCCCTGATTTTCCAAGACTAAATCGAAAGTTAAACTTCTTGGTTATTTCCTTTTTTTCTTTTGGAAGCCTAAACAGGTAACGGCTACTCTAAGTTTACCTGTAATTTATAACATTATACATTTATTGACTCATGAGTTCGAGGGCAACATGCGTTTTATCGGACCCAAAAAACAAACAGTTTGGTTCAAGGGTCGACAAAACGCAATTTGCCCAATAAATGTTTTGTTATACCTTTCATTTTCATTTATCCACATGTTATTTTGTACTGCCTACCGTGACGTAAGCGGACGAACATCTCATCGACCGGTCCAACATCTCACTCAGCGGTCAAACATTGATTTTTTTCATGCCCGCTTAGCAAAACATTAGAAATGTAAAGACTTTTTAAAAGATATACCGGTACATTTGTTTAGAAACACAGTCAATTTTAAAGGTATAAAAAAAAAAACTATTTTACAGGAGAAGATGGATTCGTCGTCCACATGGGCACAAGATGTGATCACGTGTGACCTTTGTGACAACCCCACCAAGCAGTTCTGTAACAACTGCCAAGTCAGTTTATGTGGGAACTGTATAAATAAACATGTAGACAGTCTGAGGTCTCACACACATGATATTGTTCCTTTCATGGACAGGGAGGAACGGCTAGTATTCCCGTCATGTGCTTCACATCCAAAACAAAGATGTGAGGGATACTGCCAACAGTGTGATGACAGATGTCCCTGTCTGCTTCAAATGCCTCACAGGTCCCCACCGCGGCCATGATGTCATGGACATGACAGATATTGTGCAAAAAAGAGAAAGAGGAAATAATGAAAGAAACTGAGGAAACAGAGACTTATATTTCAAAGTTCACCATGGGTGAAGCAAAAATGGATCAAAAGATATCAAAACTAGAAGAAAATTTTGAAAATTTAGAGATAGAGGGAGAGAATTTGAGAAAAATTTGGCATGAAGAAATTGACATCATTTTCAACACTCTACAATCAACCATTAGGACAATGAAAGATAAAAGAGTCAGAACTCTTAAATCTCACCAGTCCTTGCTACAGAATTCAGGATCAAATTTAGAACTTATTGTGAAAGAAAACAAGAAAATTTTGAAATCTAACAAAGTAACTGATATTACAAGTCACAGATCTAAACTGAAGGAATTCAGAAAAATTCCTACAGATGTTGATGTAACAATCCCTGCCTTGAAAAGCAACACAGTCAAGGGGAGCGAATTCAGCATAGAGTTAGCAGAATACAAGGCTACTTTGAAACAGACACCCATTTCCAATCTGACAGATGAATTCTCTGTTTTATCTGTAAGAAAATTATTGGACAAAGCTAAAGTAATTAATAGCATTCCTTCAGGAATAAATCCTTTACGATCAGTTATTTGCATTGGATCTAATGAAGCTTGGGTTCATGGTAAAGATACAACCCTTAGATGTATTGACATACAGGGGTCAGTAACGGACATGGTCAACACTAAGTGTGACCCTTCTCCTAGTGACCTTTCAGTGACCAGACAGGGAGAACTGATATTCAGTGATGTCCACACTACAACAGTGAACATTGTCAGACAGGGGAGAATAGAGACACTGATTATTATGCCCCAAGGATGGCTTCCATTTGGGCTAAGTTGTACAAGATCAGGGGACATACTAGTTTGTATGTGTACTACCGATCAGGGTCGTTACAAAATTGTCCGATTCCAGGGACCGATGCCAACACACGAAATTGAAAAAGATGAATATGGACAGCAAATTATAAAGGGTGGAGAATTAGGAGCTCATGTGGTGGAGAATAACAATGGAGATATTTGTGTCTGTGATATGGATGCCAAGACAGTGATAGTGGTGGATAAGACAGGAAGAGTCCGATTCCGTTACGATGGTACATCAGCCAAGAGGATTATTCCATTCCAACCTGGAAACATTGCGCTTGAACCATTAAGTCATATTATTATAAGTGATGTCAATAATAACTGTCTCCATATATTAGACCAGAATGGACAGTTTTTAAAATGTGTGGACAATTCTAGTATTGATAGACCTTGTGGACTGAGTGTGGATAGTGAAGGGAGGTTATGGGTAGGGTCATTTGATACAGGTGTTGTGAAAGTCATCCAGTACATGGAATGAAAAAAATATCAAAAACTGTACGTATACATAATTTGGCGTATTCAAAATTTAGCGCAATCGCTGGGTATGGTATTGTTGGTGTAATCGTGAATAAGCGCTACATATGTTCATGCCGTATATTGTATACCTGTATGTCAATGATTTCTCAGCAGTATTCATAATTAAGCGCATTATTGTCTGCACCAAAGCAGCTAAAATATGAAATCCGCTTTTTAAAGTACACATATAGTATATGTCTATTGTTATATACACAATGTGTGAAACAGGCTTGTAGTGCATAAAATTAACAATTACATGGTTCAAAAACTGTATTCTTATATAGAGTATTTGGAGACTTTTTATTTATGTTCTCTCAAGATATTTTATTATAGTTTTAAACTTTTATAACTGTTCTGCCAGCAATCAATTACAAGTGTTGATTTTCTGTTCGAATCTCTTTGAAGACATACAGAAAATTTGAATAAAGTTGTGGTTTCTGTCTAGAATGAACGTTATCCTTACACTCTACAATGTGACGCTCGGTTAATTATAATATAAAAGAATATAAAAAGGCAAAAACATTCCATTGTGATCATAAGTCCCCAACATAATAAGTAAAATATATTTCAATTGTGCCTAAATGGATGCCAAGACAGTTATAGTGGTGAACAAGACAGGGAGAATCCAATTCCATTCCAACCAACGTACATTGTGACAGACTCAGTGATCAGTCAGATCATTATAAGTGATGTTAAAAATTAATAATGATTGTCTTCATATCTTAGATCATATTTTTCTTTCCTAATCACAACTGTACATCTTTAAATAGAAATGGTAAATTGTGTTCAAAAACTAGCAGGTTTTTGGCGGAATGGTGGCGTATGAAAATATCTTCTTTTCTGTTTCTCAAAATTATTATAGAACTACGAATTTAATTATAATTTTTACACAATCAAGACTAGAAGAATTTTTCAAAGCTAAATTAATAATAAGGAACTAAAGTTTTAGAATATATCAAACGAATATGAATTTCCAAACAATCTACAATTATGTTAGCTTTTAAAAGCTTCAACTCTAAGTACAGATATATGAGCCAAAAATCCATGGAAAGTGATTTTACTCTCTAATTACTAAATGGTCAAAACTTTTTCTGTATTATTTTGTATCTCCATTTGACTGCTTTACCATATGTGAAAATAAGAAAAATTTAAATATAGGGCGCATATAAAAATAACTTAAATATCCTTAAAAAATTGAGAAAAACAGTCTGAGAGAAAATCCAGATTAGCCAAAAACTATTTGAGACAATTTGGTAATCTTATAGATCATATATGGTAAGATCTTTTTATGCAAAAAGAAAAACATTTAATCTTTTGAAGTAGAAGACCCCTATCTCATGATATGATGCAGTTATTTTTATTCTTAATGACCAGGGAAAAGGTAATGACCTTGACGGGACCTTGACTCTAATATAAAACGGTCAAAACTAATTTAACTAATACCACCACTTAGTAATATCGTCTTCTTGACTATAAAAATTTCATTAATTTTTAAACACAGGAAATACAGTTTTGTGTGAGAAGAATCCTTTCTTTTAAAGGTGATCCACATTATCATTTTTTTCTTTGCATTATCTGAATTAAAATCAGATGTCTTGTTTTTTTATGTCAAAGTCTAGCATACCTTAAGATAAATTAGATTTGTTAACTAAATAAGTTTTGTGCAAGTTTATTGTATTCCATATAGTGTACTGTCAACCACCAGTGGGCGAACATTCAAAGGGAAAAAGGAAAAATTTGATTATGCAATCCACTGCCTGATTGATAAATAATACAGCTGTAATTAAAAAAAAGACAATAACATAGTTCATAAACATGATAAAGATGCATAATTTTGATAATGTATGAGGTTATGAGGTTAGCAGATGCATTAACCCAAAAGTAATTACGTTGTTACACTTGTTCTGCAAGGCATTTTTATTTTTTAAAAAGTCTGACTTAGTAAGATCTTGTTAGACATTAAGAATTAAAATTAATCCTTTAAAATTCTGTGCCAAGAAATCCTAAATCCATACCTTGTTTTTCTTCGTCTAAGAAGATTAAACTTAAGTTAAACTTCCGTGGGTATTTCCATCTAGATTTTCAGACAGGTAACAGCTAATTTCACCTGTTATTATTAATATCTAAGATCGAAACATGAAAAAGCATTACTTCAATCAATAAATGATAAAACTTTCTGTGAAAGTAATTTTTGGGAGACCATTTACAATGTATATGTCAGTATTATTGATAATCTAGAGTTTATTTTACAGGACAAGATGGCGTCCTCCTGGGCACAGAACAAGATCACCGTTCACAAGTATTCTTAGATCCATCCCTGACTTTTCAAGACTAAATAGTAAGTTAAACTTCTTGGGTATTTCCTTTTTTTCTTATCGGAAATGGAGGGGTAAACGGGTAAAACTACTCAAAGTTTACCATTAAGTTATAACATCTTAAAATAATTCACAAAAAAGAAACATAATTAGATATCTAAATATTTAAACTTATTTACGTCTCTGTGAAAAAGTAGCTTGTTTTACGCAAGTACTATTATACGTTTATTGAGTTCGAGGGCAACATGCGTTTTGTCGGACCCAAGAACCAGACAGTTTGGTTCAAGGATCGACAAAACGCATTTTGCCCAAGAGCATAGTCAAGAAAAGTTTTGTTATACCTTTTATTATCATTTTTTCTACAAATATGTTATTTTGTGCTGTCTACTGTGACGTAAGTTGTCCAACATCTTGATCTCATCGACCGGTTCAACATCTCACTCAGCGGACAACCATCGATTATTTAATGCCCGCTTAGCAAAACATTAGAAATGTTAGAATGTTTAAAGGTACTTGGACACAGATTTGAAGTTATTTTCTCTATAATATTTCGACATATATATTTTTATAGCATTTCACACAAAAATTAATTAAAAATCTTATTTCATATAAAAGATATTAAAATTTCAAATTTTTTGGCGGGTTTGATTGATATATCTTTGCACTTTCACAAGATTGCCACTTTTCCGAAGGATTAAGAAAGTGCAAGGATGTGTCAATCAAATCCGCCAAAAATTTGAAGTTTTGTATAACAAAATAGATCAATCCAACAACTATTTTACAGGAGAAGATGGCTTCGTCGTCCACCTGGGCACAAGATGTGATCACGTGTGACCTTTGTGACAACCCCACCCAGCAATTCTGTAACAACTGCCAAGTCAGTTTATGCGGGGACTGTATAAATAAACATGTAGAAAGCTTGAGGTCTCACACACATGATATTGTTCCTTTCACGGACAGGGAAGAGCGGCTGGTATTCCCCTCCTGTCCTTCACATCCAAGACAAAGATGTGAGGGGCATTGTCAACAGTGTGATGTCCCTGTCTGCTTCAAATGCCTCACAGGTCCTCATCACGGCCATGCTGTCAAAGGCATGACAGATATTGTGAAACAGATAAAAGAAGAAATCAAGGAAGAAATGAAGGAAACTGAGACTTATATTTCAAGGTTTACCTTAGGTGAAGCAAAAATGGATCAAAAGATATCCAAGCTGAGAGAAAATTTTGAAATTTTGGAGAAACAGGGGGAGAATCTGAGAAAAAGCTGGCATGAAGAAGTTGACAATATTTTCAACACTTTACAATCAACCATTAGAACAATGAAAGATAAACAACTTGGAATTCTCAAATCTCACCAGTCCTTGCTTCAGAATGTAGGGCCAAAATTAGTTCTTATCATGAAAGAAAACAATGAAATCTTGAAGTCTAACAAAGTTACTGATGTTACAGGTCACATATCAAAATTGAAAGAATTCCGAGATATTCCTACGGATATTGATGTACCTATTCCTGCCCTAAAAAGCAAGACAGTCAAGGGGTGTGAAATTAGCGTACAGTTAGCAGAGTACAAAGCTACACTGAAACAGATATCCATTTTAAATCTGACAGATGAAGTCGCTGTTTTATCTGTAAGAAAATTATTGGACAAAGCTAAAGTAATTGCAAATATTCCATCCGGAACAGAATTTCTAAATTCAGTTTTTTGCGTTGGAACTAATGAAGCTTGGGTTCAAGGCAAAGATAAAACACTTAGACGTATTGATATACATGGGTTTGTAAAGGACATGGTCAGTACTAAATGTGAACCTTATCCACTTGATATAACAGTGACCAGACAGGAGGAACTGCTTTATAGTGATTATCTAAGAAGAATAGTGAACATGGTCAGACATGGGAGGATAGAGAAACTAATCACTTTATCCCAAGGATGGCATCCAATGGGACTGTGTTGTACCAGATCAGGGGACATACTAATTACTATGTGTACTCCTGATCAAAGTTATCACAAAATTGTCCGCTTTCAAGAACAGAAGGCAATGCAAGAAATTTATAAAGATGAATATGGACAGCGAATTTTTAGTGGTGGTAAAGGTGGACTTCATGTAGTGGAGAGTAACAATGGGGACATTTGTGCCTCTGATATGAATGCCAAGACAGTGATAGTGGTCAACAAGACAGGAAGAGTCCGATTCCGGTATGACGGTTCACCTGTCAGGAGGAATAATCCTTTCCAACCTGTACAAATTGTGACAGACTCACTTAGTCACATCATTATAAGTGATGTTAACAATAGCTGTCTCCATATCTTAGATCAGGATGGACAGTTTTTAAAATGTATTGACAACTACAACTGTAGTCTTGAGAATCCTTGTGGACTGAGTCTGGATAGTGAAGGAAGGTTATGGGTAGGATCAATTAAAACAGGTGATGTAAAAGTCATAAAGTACATGGAATAAATGAAATATATATCTGCTGTTATGAATACTCAGTACCGGTATTAAGTGTTACATTGTAACATGCTTGTAGTGCATAAAATGAACATTATTAGTAATTATGTTTTGTAAATAAAGTACTTATTTGGAGACATTTTACTCATGCGCATTCAAGATGTTTTATTATAGTTTTTAACTTTTATATCTGTTCTAGCCAGCGATCACATGATTACATGCGACCACAGTGTTTGTTGTGAAGATTTTCTGATCAAATATCTATGTAGACATAAAGAAGATTGAAATAAAGTTGTGGTTACTGACTAAAATTAACATTTTCCTTGCGCTCTACAATATGACTTTAGGTTCAAATAGTTATTATTAAAGAAAATATAAAAAGGCATAATGCTTTACCACTATTATTCTATCGTGAGTAATACGTAAATATATTTCAATTATGCCTATATTTCTTACGAAAAAAATACTGGAGTGACTTTTTTCTAAGTAGAAAAAGAAACAGATTTTTATTGTTATTTTAAAGGTTGATTAAAGACATCAAAGACTGCCAATTTGTAATATCATAAGATTGAAACAATTAGGTATGAGTATATTACGAAAGAAAAAAAGCCGTATAACTTTTATTTTTCATTTAGATTATAAGTATATTCAAAAATGAATATTTTGTAACAAGAGGCCTTTTAAGGGTTAAAGGATTGTTTATATTGTCTAATCTAAAAGTTCTTTAGGTTAAATTTGAAAAACTTACGGTGTCTACAACTCTATATTAGTAAGTGGATGTCTGGATAAAAAATTTAAAAAAAACATCAAAATTAGTTATCTGCCCATACAGGTTCATGCTCAGAGATGCTTTTGTCAATGAGCCAAACAAACTACCCAAACCTTTCTAGCTATAAATTTTGCGGAAAAAAAGTCAATCTAATTTACGATATGGCCATGGTCGCCTTATCCTTAGCTCCTACATATTTTTATAGCAGAGGTAAAAATTTGAAAGTTGGGAAAATTAAAATGCTTGTTAATTAACCATATGATCCTTAGCTATGAAATATTTCAATAAACATTTAATCTTATTTTGATTATTTAAAAAGTGTCACATTTAAACATATTTACTATGTTACCAATAAAGTAAACATAGTTCCAAATAAGGGGCTAACGCATATCGAATTAAAATGTTCATAATTTCATTTTTCAATCAAAGCAATTATGAAACGACATATGATGACAATACGATCTATAAGCACATCCCGCATTAGGGAAACGAAATTAAGATAATAATAATTAAGATAATAAATTTGGGATATTGTTTACAAATCCAATATCATTCAATATATCCTAAGAATAAACTGTATTAAAGCGTAATTTGTTTTCATTAAATGTTCCTTTTGTGGAACAATATTACAATTGATATGTTAAAATCGAGAATTGGATGAGTAATTTTCACAAAATCTGTTTTCACGAAAATATTGTCTACCCTAGCTCAAATTTTGGAATGTAATTTTTTTTAGATGAAACCATGCAGTGATTTATCAATGGATTGGTAGCAGGCTTTGCATTCAAAACAGCAGTTACAATTATACAAGGATTATTGATCTTAATTTTAAAATTTGATTTTTTTTTTCAATGAAGCAAATCGAGATAACGAATAGTATCCAAGATCAAAAGTCCATAAAACAATACAAAATAGGAGCAGATCAAACATGGACCTCCAAAACATCGGAAGCGGGGTCAGGTGCCATGGAGGTGTGAGCAACCCCTGCTGACCGGTCTCACCCATAGTTACAATTAAGTGTAAAAATAAAAAAATAATATAACGGACTAACGATTCGTATGAAAATAGTCAGTCGGCATTTGACTCAATGATTAATTGTATTTGCTGACAAGGTCAAGTTGTTGCAAAACAGCAAATAACTTTTATTAAAGCATTTTTTTTATTTAATAACCTAATATTTCCTACGCTGTGTTCAGGTATTGTCATTTTATGCAGTTTCATTTCCTTCCAATTCGAATACAAAACAAACACAATAAACAACAGATTGCTTAAAATAGAAGACAATCTTTTTCTTGTTTTTGTTTGTTAGCTATATAGCTCGATTATCAAGATGTGTTTTTTTTTTATCTTGTCAGAGGTTTTTAAAAAAAACGTATAATTCTGTGTTAATTAATATACAGCTCAACAAACTTTTTAAACTCACATGGTTTTTCGCACAAATTAAGGTCACATTGTTATAATGCAAAAATTGTGTAATGTGACAACAAAATATATTTTAAAAATGATTTATTACTTAATTTTGATCATATCCCATTACTTTAAACATAATTCCTACATAATAATTTGTCGAATTTTATATGCTCTTAATTGAAATCTTATGAGAGTTTCCAGATTGTTTTTCATTGTTTCTCGTCAAATGTATCCGTTCATTTTAAACCTTACTTTTGCTTTGCTTTAATACAGAAAGAGTGCAACTTCTGTATTTTCTGAACATTAATAAACACTAAGGCGCAAGATGATAGCAGTATTTCTCATCTGTTCGACTGCTTTCCATGTTAAAAAGATGCCATTTTTCAGGTTAACCTCCTGAAATCTAAGATCATGAAAGATACTTTCCAACGCAAAATTTCAAAGTTTCAGACCATGAATGTAAAGGAATTCTCTTTTCAATATTTACAATTTACTTTGTAAAATGATAAACAATACTTTATTATCCTTTCCTTTACACGTTTTCTGTATGCAGTTTTGTCATTTTTCGGCGCTGAATTTCGACAAAACCATGACAAGTAGGGAAAATGTGCAAAGTACCTCGAAAAATACTTATCTTTAAGAAGTTTATTTGAACATTTCAACCAAATATTATCAAAGAAGTTTCATTAATTGATTTGTAAAAACCTATGATAGAATCATACACATTTAACATCATACAGTTTATGATAATTATTTCAGAGAATGTGCACTTTTAATATGAAACAATTTAATACTATAAGGGTTTTGTCTCCTACTGAAACTCGATAATCTTAAGCTTTATTGCAAGATAAATGTGACTTTATTTAGTGAGAAAAACCACGTGAGTTTAAAAATTTTGTTGAGCTGTATATCTGTTCCACAATAATGTTTCCATTTTTTGTTTTCACAATCTTATCACTGCAAAAAACAACCTGACAGTATTTTCTTCGACTTTTTACATGGAAATAAGAGGACCTTAACGCGAGAAATGGAAAATATATAGTATATTACTCAAACGTGGGGTGGTTGGAAGACTAAAATGAAATATTCATGAAAATATTCAATATTTTTTTTTCTCAAGCAAATATTTTGTAACATTGGGCCTACTAAGATACCGGTGTGTATGTGACATAAAAGGGTTAATCATGTACAACTTTCATTACTTGAAAAATATTTAAAAAATCAAATATTACGAACATTATCATTAAGTACTTCTCCATGAAGAGAAAAATAATACAGTCAATTTCAAAATTGAAAATCTATATTTTTTTCTTTCCTTGTTTGTACATTGTACATATAAAGTGGTTCAATCAACAGTAATCGTAACAAATGAAAACAGGGCTTGTTTCAGATAATATGAATCAAAATTTTTCAGATTTTTTATGTAATATGTACCAATTTAATGAATTTTAAAAAATATCAACTTCTTGTGAAAAAGAAAATGAAACAAAAACTTTATGTATAAGGATCAACAGCTTTGTAAAGCTCGGATCGGAGCAGCGGAAGAGAAAATTGACTGTTTTACCTGAAAAAACCAGAGGAAAAAAATTTAATACCTCAAAAGATTCTATTTCGTGTATGGGTGGGAGGGGGTGGTTATGAGGTAAGCAATAGCTAGGATGCTTCTTACGCAAAAGTAATCAAGTTGTTACACTTGCACTACAAGACATTTTTGTTACACTTGTTCCACAAGGAAATTTTTTCTTTTTAAAAAGTCTAATTTAGTAAGGTCTATATCTTGTTAGGCTTTTAGAATAAAAAAAAATCCCATAAAATTCTGTGTCAAGAAATCCTAGATCCATTCCTTGTTTTCCTTTGTCTTAGAGAGAACCGAAAGTTAAACTTCCGGGGGGTTTTCCATCTTGATTTTCAGAAATGGAAGAATAAACAGGTAACAGCTAATTTCACCTGTAATTTATAATATCTAAGATCGAATCATGAAAAACCATGACTTCAATCAATAAATGATAAAATATTTTTGTGAAAGTAAGTTTTGGAAGACAATTTATATGTCAGTATCATTAATACTCTAGAGTTTATTTCACAGTACAAGATGGCTTCATCGTCCGCCTGGGCACAAGGCGAGAACACCGTTTACAAGAATTCCCAGATTCATCCCTAATTTTACAAGTAAAACTTCTTGCCTATCTCCTTTTTTTAATCGGAAAAGGAGGATTTAACAGGTAAACGCTACTCCAAGTTTACCTGTAATTTATAACATCTTAAATGGGCTGGGAGGTTGTGGCCAATTTTAGACTATTTTGATCTCCTTTAGAAGAAGAGCACCACTTAAAGGTATAATAAAATAATCAAATTTTAAAACTAAAATTTATGAATTTTTTCTAGGGATGTCAACGAATAGTCGACTATTCGACTGTCAGTCGAATGGACCGACGATCGAATAATGTAACGACATTCGAATATTAAATAAACATGATAAATGCAAGAAAAGAAGAAATAATGAAATTCTCATCTCAAAATTGAAAAGGGGTCATTCCTCAAACTATACAGCTGTATAGACGAATAAGAGCTCAAACAGAGTCACAGTATATTAATTAAATAAATAATTTTCAACATTGTACATATAGAAAATACGGTAATTACATACCGCAATAATATTATTTCTCAATCACTGACTTTCTTTGTTAATGTTCGTAGTAAATTATGCAACGCTATACTGGACTATGAAAGTTATTTAATTGACTTGTATCAATTACATTTACATATGAACACGCAATATATGTGTAACAGAGACAATTTATTGCCTCTGCTGGGGATCGAACCCGGGGCCTCTGGCTTGCCAGTTTTAGTGCTCTTTTGATCTCCTAAAGGGTTAACCCCACTAAAGGTATAATAAAATTAATTTAACACTAAACATTGTTTTTTCCAGAGAATAAGATGTCCTCATCTCTTTCGGAGTGCCGACGCCTGTGGGGCGAAGTATTAAATAAACATGATAAATGGGGAAATAATGAAATTCTCATCCGCCAAATTGAACACCCGGATCCCAACATAGGCGCCAAATGTAACAGAAAAAATTTTGTGCCTGTGCTGGGGATTGAACCTGGGGCCTCTGGCTTGCCAGTCCAGTGCTCTACCGATCGAGCTAAAGGGTTATCCCCACTAGCCCAAGCTAGTAGGATGCCGTTAATCTAACACTACCACATATGCATAGCTGTGACGTTTTAAAGTTTGATAATTATTAAAACAATTATCTCACAAAAAAGACATTTTGATGTGTAGCTTGGGCAATCATTAGTTGAACAATCAGTATTTAACATTTTCATCGGAGGTGTGGATAGTGTGTGTTTACTTTAGAATTCCCCATTTTCAATCTATTTCGATTTTCAAATTTATTTTAATATGCTTTCATAAATATAATAAATAATAATAAAAATAATAAATGCTCCGAATAGTAGAGTATCGTTCAAATAATGCAATCGAATGTTCGACTAAGGAAAATTTATACATGTATTTAGACATCCCTAATTTTTTCGTTGCCAAATGATAGTTGACAGCTTAAGATGTCATATCCCAAAATTTAAGTTCCGTCTGGTGGTTAATAAACAAATAATTTGTTGACCCCCTAGCCTCCTTAAAATAATTCACATTAAAGGAAACATAAATAAATACTACTTAAGTCTTAAGGAGCTTGTTTTACGAAAATTTTGATATAATAAAATGATCAAATTTTAAAACTAAAATTTATGAATTTTTTCGTTGCCAAATGATAGTTGACAGCTTAAGATGTCATATCCCAAAATTTAAGTTCTGTCTGGTGGTTAATAAACAAATAATTTGTTGGCCCCCTAGCCTCCTTAAAATAATTCACCAAAAAGGAATCATAAATAAATATTTATTATTTAAGTCTCTGTGAAAAAGTAGCTTGTTTTACGAAACTGTTACGCTAGTTTTATTATACATCTATTGACTGCGTTCGAGGGCAACATGCGTTTTGTCGGACCCAAAAACCAAACAGTTTGGTTCAAGAGTCGACAAACGCATTTTTCCCGACAGCATAACTAAAAATTAATGTAAGAAATGTTTATTATGAAGCCAAACAGTAAGACAAAAGTTGTTTTATGAATGTATTTCAGAGCATTACTTTAATAAACTTAACAAGATTTTTTATTCTTTTGGCTACTTGTCATAGTTTTGTAAATTCTGTGTTAATTAAAGTAAAATTATTAAGAAAATGCCATTTTATTTTTGTTGGAAATATTGCAATACATATCGCAATACTGTTTAAAATATCGCAATATATCGCAATACGAAATTTTTGGCCAATACCCAGCCCTAGTTATTTTGTACTGCCTACCGTGAAGTAAGCGGTCCAACATCTAACTCAGCGGTCAAACATCGATTTTCTTATGCCTGCGTAGCAAAACATTTGAAATGTTAGGCTTTTTAAAAGAAAGATTTGTAAAGGAACACAGTCACAGTTTTCAAAGTATAAAAAATGATCGATAAAACAACTATTTTACAGGAGAAGTTGGCATCGTCGTCAACGTGGGCACAGGACGTGATTACGTGTGACCTTTGTGACAACCCCACCCAGCAATTCTGTAACAACTGCCAAGTCAGTTTACGCGGGGACTGTATAAATAAACATGTAGACAGTCTGAGGTCTCAAACACATGATATTGTTCCTTTCACGGACAGGGAAGAGCGGCTGGTATTCCCCTCCTGTCCTTCACATCCAAGACAAAGATGTGAGGGGCACTGCCAACAGTGTGATGTCCCTGTCTGCTTCAAATGCCTCACAGGTCCCCACCGCGGCCATGCTGTCAAAGACATGACAGATATTGTGAAACAGATAAAAGAAGAAATCAAGAAAGAAATGGAGGAAACTGAGAGTTATATTTCAAGGTTTTCCATAGGTGAAGCAAAAATTGATGAAAATTTATCCAAGCTGAAAGAAAATTTTGAAAAATTGGAGAGAGAGGGAGAAAATCTGAGAAAAATATGGCATGAAGAGGTGGACAACATTTTCAACACTTTAACATCCACCATTAGGACAATGAAAAATAAAAGACTCGGAGCTCTCAAATCTCACCAGTCATTGCTACAGGATTCCGGACCAAAATTAGCACATATAATGACAGAAAACAAGAAAATCTTGAAGTCTAACAAAGTTATTGATGTTACAAGTTACAAATCAAAACTGAAGGAATTTACAAACATTCCTACAGATGTCAATACAAGGACCCCTGCCTTAAATAGCAACATACTTATGGGGAGCGAACTCAGCATAGAGTTAGCAGAATACAAAGCTACATTAAAACAAACATCCATATCAAGTCTTAAAGATGAAGTCTCTTTTTTATCTGTAAGAAAATTATTGGAAAAAGCTAAAGTAATTGCTAACATTCCATCTGGAATAAAACCTTTATATTCAGTTTCCTGTGTTGGAACTGATGAAGCTTGGCTTAGATGTGAAGGTAGAACCCTTAGACGTATAGATATACATGGATCCGTAAAGGACGAGGTTATCACCGAATGTGTAGGTTGTCCTGCTGACATTTCAGTGACCAGACGGGGGAACTGCTTTACAGTGATTACTTTAGCAGAGCTGTAAATATTGTCAGACAGGGAAGGATAGAAACACTGATCACTTTATCTCAAGGATGGCATCCATGGAAACTTTGCTGTGCTACATCAAGAGACATAATAGTTTGTATGTGTACTCCTGATGAGAGATGAGAGTCATTATAAAATTGTTCGCTTTCAGGGACAGGCAGTAACACAAGAAATTAATGAAGACGAAAGCGGACAGCAAATTTTTAGAGGTATGGAATTAGGAGTTGTGGAGGAAAATAACAATGGTGACATTTGTTCCTTTGATTTTCATGCTAAGACAGTGATAGTGGTGGACAAGATGGGAAAGGTCCGATTTCAGTACGACGGTACGCCAGCCAAGAGGAATACTGTAAACGTATTACATTTAGCGGTGTATTCTATTTAGCGATTTTGGCGGAAAGCAGAGTCCGCTAATTCAAGTACATCGCTAAATGTCCTGTATATTAACGCCAAAAAACTTCAGAGCGCTAAATCAAATCCACGCTAACTTGTTGAAAATTATCGCCAAATACACGCCAAATGTAATACATTTACAGTAATCCATTTCAACCTATGTCCCTGGTGATAGATTCAATGAGTCAGATCATTATAAGTGATTGTAATAATAACTGTCTCCATATCTTAGATCAGAATGGTCAATTTTTAAAATGTATCGACAATTGTGGCCTTGACTTTCCTTGTGCACAGAGTGTGGATAGTGAAGGAAGGTTATGGGTTGGTTCATTAAATACAGATGCTATAAAAGTCATCCAATACATGGAATAAAAAAAATTATCAAATAATTAATATATATATATATATCTGTTGTTATTTTTATATTTTTGCAGTGCATTAAATGAACAATTGTCAAAAATTTATTGTGTTCTTTTAAAAATGCATATATAATCAAAATATCTTAGTATAATTTTGTTATGTCACCTGACTCACTCAAGTTACCAATTGCATTCTGTTTTCGTCTGATATTGTTGTTGTGCTCAACCTCTTCACAATTTTAACTTCTCAAGAACTACTATACCAATTTCAATCAAACTGACCACAGAATCATTGCCTGAAGGGGATTTTGAATTGTTCAAATAAATGACAGTGCTCCCTTTCAAGGGAAGATAATCAAGATCAGGCAAAAATAGGGAAGGGTCTTTAAAATATATTTATTTCACAATGATTTTCTTGGGGTGAAAACTTTCAATGTTACACTCAACTACATGCAATATTTATTATACTGAATGTTTTATACAAATACATATACATGTAACAGTGAACCGTGCGCGCATAAATTCTGCGCAGTCGCTATTTTTTGGAATATCACCCGTCGTCAAGCACAGTTGACTGTTGCTACGCTGGAGGGCGTGGCTTCATTATTCAGCGGGTAACAGTGGTTTTGGTTTATGAATATGTACATGTATGTACCTTATTGATATGTAAAAAAAAGCATTTTTACTTATCGACAAGGGCACATATAATTATTATTATTATTATTTATTATTATTATTACACAACATTTATAGAGCGCCTTATATAATAAACACAATTATTCTAAAGCGCTGTACAACATCGTTAAAATACATTTATAAATACAATGTCAAGAATAAAATTTTTGTTGAATAGCATAAGAAAATAAAATTTAGTATTGATAACCATTATAAAAATTTAAAATATTTTTGCAAAATGATGATTAAATGATATGAAAACACGAAAAGTAAAAACTGAAAACAATAGAGCAAATATTTAAAGTCAGAAATCTTTAAACATCAATAAATAAATAAATAAATAAATAAAAACAGTCTATATTTGACACATAAAGATAAAAATTTAACCGAATGCTTCCTTAAAAGATGAGTTTTCAGATATTTTTTAAAAGCGTTCAAAGATGGGCATAAAACCAGATGTGGAGGTAAAGAGTTCCAGAGGGATGCAGCGGCCACGTCAAAACGTCTATTCCCATAGGTTGATGTTCGGCAGTGTGGTCTTTGCAATGACAGCTTGTTTGCTGATCTAAGGGAACGACCAGGTTGATATACGGTAATGAGCTGCTATGTTGTTAATTGCTTTGTAAGTATAAATAAGAATTTTGTACTGGATGCGTTTGTCAATTGGAAGCCAGTGAAGGGAAACAAGGATCGGAGTAATGTGCTCCCTCTTCCTGGTACGAGTAATAATGCGTGCTGCTGTGTTCTGTATTCTTTGTAATTTGGCTATTTCGGTTGTATTTATGCCATAGAGGAGAGCGTTGGCATAGTCGAGCCTAGATATCACAAGAGAACAGACCAGGGTCTTGCAGGCATCCTCTGTAATCAATGGGCGTATTCTCCCAATGTTCCTGAGCATGCACGAGACACGGAGGAAATTTGCATTTGCATGCTAAGAGAGTTATCGAACCACACCCCGAGGTTCTTTACACTGGTCGCCTCTCTCACGATGGTGTCAATAAAGTTCAGATGGTATGATGGAGACTCCTTGAGTTGTTGTTTCGGAGTAAAAACTATAAATTCTGTTTTGTCCTGGTTTAGTTTTAGCATGTTGGAACACATCCACTGCTTGATTTCTTCCAGGCATGCTTCAAGTCTCAAAGCGGTATTATTCCAGTTGTTCCTGGGTTTAAAGACCAGATAAGCTTGGGTATCATCAGCATAACAATGATGGTGTATGATGGTGTACGAGCCAGATATACCAAAACCAATTTCTAGCCGATTTATCAGAATGGAGTGGTCAATGACATCAAAAGCTGCAGATAGGTCTAACATAATTAATGCCACATATGAACCAGAATCTAAAGCTGCAACAATATCGTGATGGACTCTAAGTAAAGCTGTTTCAGGAGAGTGACATGGGCGATATGCTGATTGTACATTGTCATGAAGGTAATTTGACTCTAGGTGATGATCAAGTCGTTTAGCAACAACTTTTTCGAGAATTTTGGAGAGGAATGAAAGGTTTGAGACAGGTCTGTAGTTGCGGTACTCCTCTGGATCCAAGCCGGCTTTCTTGATGAGAGGACGAACAACAGCCTGCTTAAAGGATGATGGAACAACAGACTGATTTAGGGAATCATTTATAATGTCCGTTACCATAGCAAGGCAACTATCAAGGCAAGATTTCAGCAAGAATGTTGGCATGGGATCGAGTTCACAGAAGAAAACTGAAGTATCGACAGAAAAAATACCGAAGCAAACGGAAAGTGAAAGTGAAAAGAAAATCAAAGAACTTACCGACGCATTGAAGAAACAATCGTGTCAGATAGAAAATTTAATAAAAGTTGTCAATTCCAAACAAAAATACTACGACAACAACTGGTATTATTATGTTCGACCACTTACCATGCTTACATGTTACCGATGCAAAAAGCAGGGACACAAAGCTAATGAATGCCCAACAAAACTGGATTCTACAAATTCTGAACAGGAAAACAAAAGCCCTTCGTAATGCCGAGTCCCGTTATAGAGGGGAGTGAAACGGACTCATGGAAAATGAACACACGTTTAGTTGGTAAATGTCCTTCAGTATTTGTGACAATGAATGGTGTTAGTGTTAATTGTTTAGTTGATACTGGATCATCAGTTTCGTGACAGAATCATTTTATGAGAAACATTTAAAGTCAGCAACCAAATTAAATACAGACATTGTGTTTTCTTTGAAAGCATCTAACGGACTTTCTATACCGTTTATTGGATACATCGAGGTCAACATTGAGGTCATGGGTCAACAGTTACAGCAAGTGGGTGTGTTAGTTGTGAAAAATTCCGTTGATTTAGAAACACGTCAGCGTAAGGAAAACATTCCGGCCATTCTGGGAATGAACACGATTTCACTGTGTAAGAGTCTATTAGAAACGCAACACGGAGCAGAGTACACAGAAAAAGTTGAAGAAATTTCAGCAAATTACAAATTAAAAGAACAATTCAAAGCATGTGACAGAAATCTTAAACGTGATGTCACAGGATATGTTAAAGTCTGTGCAAAGTCTCCAGTACGCATTCCGGGAAAATCTGTTACTGTTATCAATGGTACAGCACCAAAGATGCCAAGACTGTATGAGACCATGGTAGAACCGTTAACATCTACTCAGCATTTGTCATCAAACATTATCGTTGTCCGGACTCTTAGTAAAGTGAACCGTGGATTTCTATGCTTTCGTATCGCAAATATTGGTACTGACGATGTGTGGTTAGCACCCAGAACAAGAGTTGCCGTCCTTGTCAATGGCGATGTACTTGAAAATTCATCTAACATCGAATTCACTAGAAAAGGAAATACTGAAGAGATTTTTGTTCAACAAGAATTTATGTGCAGTGAAACCACAAATTCAGAGGAAGTGACAAGTGATTTCAAAATTCCACCGGAAATAGAAAAGTTGAATTTAGATCCTGCACAGATGAAAGAAATTCGCAACCTTTTCTACCGAAATCAAGATGTATTCTCTCAAAATGATGATGACATAGGATATACTACAGCCATAAACCATACTATTCGGACAACAGACGATCAGCCTATAGTGCAACCTTACAGACGAATACCCCCATCACAATATGAGGAAGTGAAATCACATATTCGTAAATTGTTGAACAACAATATTATAAGGGAGAGTACTAGTCCATATGCATCTCCGATTGTGTTAGTCAGAAAGAAAGATAATTCGCTCCGCTTATGTGTGGACTACCGTAAACTTAACAGCAAAACTCACAAAGATGCCTATCCACTACCCAGAGTAGAAGAATCATTTGATGCTCTATGCGGTGCAGAATTTTTCTCGACAATGGATCTTACCTGTGGCTATAACCAAGTAGCTGTCCATGAAGATGATATCGAAAAAACGGCATTCACAAAGCCAATGGGTCTGTATGAATATCTTCGTATGCCGTTTGGTTTGTGCAACGCCCCTGCGACGTCTCAGAGGTTAATGCAACACTGCTTCAGGGATGAGATATTTAACATTTTACTTGTGTTTTTGGATGATATTATTGTTTATTCAGAAGACATTCCAGAACATTTGAAGCGATTAGAGACGGTGTTTAGAATCATCCGGAAACATGGATTAAAGTTGAAAATGTCAAAGTGCAATTTTTTTCAAAGTGAAGTTCGTTATCTCGGACATGTCATATCCTCCGAGGGAATCAAAACTGACCCAGAAAAAATAAGTGCTGTGCAAAATTTTGAAAAACCGACAACTGTGAAAAAACTCAAGTCATTTCTTGGATTAGCAGGATACTATAGACGTTTTGTGAAAGGATTTAGTAATATAGCATCGCCATTACACAAGTTGTCCCAGCAGTTTACACCTTATCCAAGGAAACCGTTTGGAAATAAATGGAATTCTCAGTGTGACGATGCGTTTACAACATTGAAAAAGCTTCTTGTGAGTTCTCCTATCTTAGCTTATGCAGATTTCCAAAAGCCGTTTATTCTTGAAACAGACGCTAGTATGTTAGGTTTAGGGGCCATTCTATCGCAAGTCAAAGACGGAAAACAACATGTCATCGCCTATGCTAGCAGATCCTTGAGACCAAGTGAAAGGAACATGCAAAATTATAGTTCTCGGAAACTGGAATTACTATCATTAACCTGGGCAATAAGAGAAAAGTTCAAAGATTATTTATTGGGATCAAACTTCACTGTGTTCACTGATAACACATCAAAACTCAGTGCAATTGAACAACGCTGGATTTCAAAGTTGGCTATGTTTAACTTTGATGTGAAATTCCGACCAGGCCGCCATAACGAAAACGCAGATGCTCTTTCACGTATCAGTGATCCTGATGATTCATCGCGGCAAAGTTATTTAGAGATTCTACTAGAGAAGTTCTCCGATTCTACGAAACTACCCTCGGATCTACAGAAACAAAGTACCTCAAGTGTAATTGTGAATGAAGTTTACGACACTTTTCCATCTCTGAAACCAGATGAAATACAGTCTCTTCAGTCAGCTGATTCAAACTTAGCAACATTTCTGAAGATTTTCAATAAAGGATCTAAACCAACGAAAACAGAAATCAGAAAATTACCAAGATCTGTGATTACATTAGTAAGACAGTGGGATAAAATTGTAGTTGTGAAAGGAATTCTTTACAGAGTGGTAACAGATCCTACATTAGGAGATTTAAAACAACTTATTCTTCCCAGATCATTACGTGAAAAAGTGTTATTCAGTTGTCATGACAACTTGGGCCATCAAGGGATAGAGCGCACATTTTCTGCTGTTCGTTCAAGATGTTATTGGCCTGGAATATTCAATTCTGTGAAGGATTATTGTAAGCGTTGTGAACGTTGTGTAATTTCCAAGATGCCTCAACCAGCTATACGCACTACAATGAGCCATCTCATCACATCTAGACCTCTGCAAATTCTAGCAATCGATTTTACTGTTTTGGAACCAGCGCATGGAAAAGAAAACGTTCTTGTGATGACTGATGTCTTTACAAAATTTACGCAAGCTGTTCCAACAAAGGACCAGAAGGCAGATACGGTTGCGAATGTTCTTTTAAACGAATGGTTCTTCAAGTATGGTGTTCCCGATCGTATTCATTCGGATCAAGGCCGAAATTTTGAAGCAAATATCATTGCTCAACTGTGTAGGATGTATGGAATTACATGTTACTCGAACCACACCTTACCACCCAGAAGGAAACGCCCAGTGCGAAAGATTTAATAGAACCCTACACAACTTATTGAAGAGTCTTACACCTGACCGAAAGCGACATTGGCCAAAACATCTGCCCGAATTACTATTTTCCTACAACGCAACACAGAATTCAACAACCGGATACAGCCCGTTTTATCTTATGTTTGGACGTCATCCCAAGATACCCATCGATTTTCTACTTGGAGCTTTGGACACTGATGATGATGATCAGATGACGACTGACGAATGGATCAAATCTCACCAGGACCGACTAAAGTACACGTTCAACAAAGCAAGTGATCATACGTCTCTGATGGCCAGAAACAGGAAGTTGACCAACGACAGAAAAGCCTTTGACCCGGAATTGAATACTGATGACAAAGTGTACGTTCGAAACCGTCAAATCCGCGGCAGAAACAAAATTCAAGATTCATGGGACTCTACTGTGTATCGTGTTGTGAATATTTCAGGAAATGTCGTTAGTGTCGTGTCAGACGATGGCTGCCAGAAAACCATAAACCGCCGTGATGTGACGAGATGTGTTTCCTAAATAACGCTATTACTTATGCAAAAACTTTTTGTTACTTTTGATGTTCATATGTATATTTTTCTGGAGAGTATGTGGCTATTATTGAAAAATGTATTTTGATAGAATATATATTTTTCATTTATCGAGACGCTAAATTTAAAGCTGGGGAGTATGTGGCGGAGTCATATTTATTTAAAATAAATTTTTTATCTTTATTGAATAACTTACTGAGTCATAATTTACTATATGCCATATTTGGTAGTAGTCTCCATTCATGAATTCTACTCACAAAATCTCATTGGCCAGTAAATTTGTACCCCTTGTTTAACCGGTTTTTCTGCTATATATACTGAGGCATGGGCCCATCCCTGTCAGTGCGGGAAATTTAAATTTTATATTAACAAGTGCTTGAACTATATAAATTCTTTTATTTGTTGGGCCAACAATGCTCCTTATGTTGGGCCACATATATAAAGATATACATGTAACTTGATTTGGCCCAAAAAACCAACTTGTTTATATTTTGGGCCAATATAACAGTTAATATTGGGCCACTGTTGGGCCATTGTATTCTCTCAATATTGGACAAACGTCAATTTTGTACAGTTGGGCCATTGTCAGCAATTAATGTTGGGCCAACGGTAATTTGCTCATCGGCCCTTAATCAAACCAACTTGTTGGCTTATTGATGGGCCAATGTTACAGTTAATATTGGGCCACTGTTGTGCCGACTGCTTTTTTCAATATTGGGCAAATGAAAATTTTTGTACAGTTGGGCCAATGTAAGCAATTAATGTTGGGCCAACGGTAATTTGCTCATCGGCCCTTAATCAGACAAACTTGTTGGCTTATTGTTGTATACCATATTTTTAACTTTATAATATTAGTAAACAGGAAATTAGACAAAATGTTCCATTTTTGGGCCAACGTTGGTTTTTATATTATTGGCTATCCACCATGGACAACTCATTTGCTCTTCACTCGACAATTAATACAAAATTACAAAAAAAACAATATATAAAAGTTTAACAAATTTTGCAAATTTTGTTGTACAGTTTAATGGTGAAAGCCATTTAAAACTATATATGCTAGATATTAATAGTTTAATACATATTCACAATATCTCATAGAATTACCATCAGCAAGTATTGCATTGTTAGTAGCTCTACATTAATTAAAAAATGAGGAAAAAGAAATCAGAATATAAAATTAAATTATAACATTCTAGTATTTTATTGCTCAGTGCATGAAGAAAACATTAAAAAAGAACAAAAAGTTTATGCTCAAATTACAAGAATACATGTAGGGTTACATGACTGATACTTCCTCTCTGGTCAATTTTTTTAAAAAATTCAGAAATATCAGGTATCAATAAGCACTTCTAAAAAATAAACAAAGCCCTCTCAAAATTTAAAATATATATTAAAATAGTTTCAATATATACGGCCATTTTGTTTTTTTACACACAAAATGTTTCCGGCATCTGAACAATGTTTGTTACCGACAGCTTAACAACACAGAAAAATCATTGACAATACATACAAAACAATATTTTTATAAAAAGTTTTGTTGACATGCCACTTATCAATCTGATCCCTCTTTTTAAGACAACAGAGGTGTCTCCAGAGGTTCTCTCTCTGTTTCTTCCTCCCCCATCCATGTCCAAAAAAATGCCATTCTTTGAAATTTATTGTGTTCTCAATTTCAAAAAAAACCTAAAATTGGTATTTGGTACTTTATACATTTGTTGACTTTCAATGATTCATACGATTAAATTTACAAGTATATCACTATATGTTTAAGCTGTCAATTGAGGGAAAGGTTTTTTTTTTCATGGTGTGATGAAGGTTAATTTTATGAAGGCATTTAGTATATACATAAAATTTCTGCAAAGTCCTGGTCATCATCATCACACCGATTTTGATTCAATGTTGCCCCATATAAATCATTATTCAACAGTAAAATAAATGTTTAGAAAATTTTTGCAGTACAGTAACAAATTTTAAAAAACAACAAAATTTATGTTGTGTAGTACTGAATAAATTTTGTTTTAACTTCAACATGTTCAACATTGTCAACATGTTTGATCATATGCTCGACGTTAAGTATATAAGTAAAATGCGTGGTAGACTTCGGAAATTTATTCTACAAGACACATATTTCAATCTAAATAAGGGCAAATTATTTATTGTTTTAAGTGTATCAAAACACATTTGTTATTTTATACTTTCATTTATTTTTCTTGTATAGAAACAATAAATTCAATCACTGATGATTTATTTTGAGTTGATAAATTATAAGAATTTTAATAAGCCTTGTAAATATATTTTAGCTAATTTGTATTTTCATTATAATACTTAAAAGTAAATTTAAAACTTGACTGTAGGGACTATTGGATTTGTTAATATACAGATTTGTAACAATTAAATGTTTTATATACATGTGAAATTGGCCAAATATATATTAATATATGACAACATTTTAAAGATGAGCAAAAACATACAAACTACAATTTTGCCAACATTGGCCCAATATATTTCTTTTGCCTGATCTAGAAAAAAGTCCAATATTTATAAGCGGTTTTCTTAAATTTTTTTTGAAATGACAGTTTAAAATATCATATTTTATTTTTTTTTATCCACAAATTATGCCCCGAAACTTGACCAAGCTTAACTTATAAGCCATCATTAAAGGAATTAATCTTGATTGATCTGTAGGCATCTTTCATTTACAAGATCTTGACGTTAAAATGGGACTTTTTAAAAATGAATTAAAGAAAATTCTGGTTTTGTAAATTTATATAAAAAAAATAATAAAAATAAAAAATCTCTCATTTTGATAAAAAAAAATGAAAACATTTAATGTATGCAGAAATTATTGTTTTCTCTGAAAGGCAACGTTTTAGATGACAATTTGTATGCAAGTATAATTCATAATCCAAAGTTTATTTTGTTGAAGAAGATGGCTAGATATGCAAGGTATAAGTCTCATTACGCTCGTGATTAAAAATGGCGCGATATACACAAGTCGGATGCTTCATTTAATAATTTATTATAAGATTCAAACTGGTATTTGGGCTACACGATTGGTGTGTCGGCGTGGACAATGCCCCAACATATATTTTCTCATGAAATAGTTTTATGATATAACAACAGTTTACAACAATGATGACATAACCAATTATCAATATTCAAAGTTGGACCATCGTTGGCATAATAATATAATTGAACAATAATTACACTTTCATCATGTAAGATGGCATCAGATGTCTTGCCCTCTGGTATTCATATATTTTGAGAACTTTTCACTAAAATTTATTGTTTCTCTAAATTCTCAGGAATACAACGCTCATGATAAAAAAAATCATAATTTAAAGCGTTTTATGACAAATAAATAAGTATGCACACAATTCAAAAAATAGAATAAAACACTCTTTGGTGCTGTGATCACTTAAGTTCAAAGTTAAAATGTTGAAAATTTGATCATATCTAAACAAAATTCTTTGTATTTCCAATGAAAAGCATGGACATAGCATGTTCTCTTTTTTATTTCAGAATGTGCATCTAAATTAATATTTGGATTCCTCGAGGTTTTTTTGTAAAGCTCAGCAGCTTTTCCTGAAATTGACACTATCATTTAGTTGGCTTTATAATAATTGAGCCGCGCTAGAGACGTTGCCCAATATAAATATCCATCTGTTTTGAAACATCTAAACAAAATAACATTCTTGCTAAAACCGGGCCAACGTTGGGCCAACATTCTATTACCAACTTGATTAGGCATTTTCTTTAAGGGTGTATTATAAACATTGGGCCAACGTTGGGCCAACAAACTACTACCAACTTGTTGACACTTTCTTTAAGGGTGTATTACAAACACTGGGCCAACGTTGGGCCAACATACTACTACCAACTTGATAAGACACTTTCTGTAATGTATTACAAACACTGTTGCAACGTTGAGCGCGTCATACTAAGACCAACTTGATAAGACACTTTCTGTAAGTGTATTACAAACCTTGCCAACGTTGTCCTCTTCTACCACACTTGATAAGACACTTTCTTTATGGGTGCATTACAAACATCGGGCCAACGTTGGGCCAACATACTACTACCAATTTGAAAAGACACTTTCTTTAAGGGTGTATAACAAACATTGGAACGCTGGAACATAAGTCCTTCCATCCTTGGAAAGTAAAGTGAATGGAAGTTGCTTAGCTGTTGGAGTAACGCTGGGCCAACATACAAAGTATATGTCATAGTCCTGAGAAGGTTGACATGGTAACATTCTCCAACAAATATAACCGGTAGATATACACAAGCCAACCATACAACCTTTTACCAGTGTCGGCCCAACATAGTCATGCTATCTGGGTTGTCACCACTTGAAAGGTAATTTTCCTAGTTTATTAAATTTTTGTATTTTATTTATTAAGTCCAAGTTATAAGCTCAAGTGTTTTTCATATTTTTGAGAGAAAGGTATTTTAAACTATGAAATTGACGTTTTTGGGCTTAGTAAACTTAAATTTTCTTATTTCTGAAGTGAATAGGAAATAAAAATGTTTTGTCTCTGTGTCTATGTGTATTATGATATTGTATATATGTTTTTGTATTTGTAGATCTGCCATTGCTTTTTCATTTCCAAATAAATTTATTAAACTGAACCTGCGTTCTTCATCCCCGCTTGGTTACACAGGGAATGTATAAATAAACATGTAGACAGTCTGAGGTCTCACACACATGATATTGTTCCTTTCACGGACAGGGAGGAGCGGCTGGTATTCCCATCATGTGCTTCACATCCAAAACAAAGATGTGAGGGATACTGCCAACAGTGTGATGTCCCTGTCTGCTTCAAATGCCTCACAGGTCCTCACCACGGCCATGTTGTCCAGGACATGGCAGATATTGTAAAGAAGATAAAAGAAGAAATCAAGAAAGAAATGGGGGTAACTGAGAGTTATATTTCAAGATTTACCTTGGGTGAAGCAAAAATAGATCAAAAGATATCCAATCTGATACAAAAGTTTGAAAGTTTGGAGAAAGAGGAAGAGAATCTAAGGAAAACCTGGCATGAAGAAGTTGACAACATTTTTAACACTCTACAATCAACCATTGGGACAATGAAAAATGGAAGATTCAAGGCTCTTAAATCTCACCAATCCTCTCTACAGAATTTAGGCAAAAAATTAGCAAATATTATGAAAGAAAACAAGAAAATCTTGAAGTCTAACCAGGTTACTGATGTTACTAGTCACAAATCTAAACTGAAGGAATTCAAAGACATTCCTATAGATGTTGATGTAATGATTCCTGCCTTAAACAACAACACAGTCAAAGGAAGTGAACTCAGCATAGATTTACCAGAATATAAGGTTATGCTAAGACAGATATCTATATCCAGTCTGACAGATGAAGTCTCCATTTTTTTCTGTGAGGACATTATTGGACAATGCTAAAATATTTGCCACATTTCCGTCTGGAATGAAACCTTTATATTCAGTTATATGTTTTGGATCCAGTGAAGCTTGGGTTCATGGCAAAGATAAAACCCTTAGACGTATTGATATACATGGGTCAGTAAAGGACATGGTCACCACTAAATATGAACCTTATCCTACTGACATTTCAGTGTCCAGACAGGAGGAACTGCTTTATAGTGATTATCTTAGAAGAACAGTGAACATTGTCAGACCTGGGAGAATAGAGACACTGATCACTTTACCTGAGGGATGGCATCCAAGGGGACTGTGTTGTACCAGATCAGGGGATATACTCCTTAATATGTGTACCCCTGATCAGAGTAATCACAAAATTGTCCGCTTTCAAGGAAAGACAGCAATACAAGATATTTATAAAGACGAATACGGACTGCAAATTTTTAGAGGTTTAGGAGTTGTGCAGGAGAATAACAATGGATACATTTGTTCATCTGATGTGGACGCCAAGACAGTTATAGTGGTGGACAAGAGGGAAAGAGTCCCATTCCGTTATGATGGTACACCAGCCAACAGGATTAATCGAACCTGTATACATTGTTACAGACTCATTTGGCCAGATCATTATTAGTGATGTTAAAAATAACTGTCTCCATATCTAAGATCAGAACGGACAATTTTTAAAATGTGTTGACAATTGTAGTCTTAGTAAGCCTCGTGGGCTGAGTTAAGATAGTGAAGGAAGGTTATGGGTAGCATCGTATGATACAGGCGATGTAAAAGTCATCCAGTACATGAAATAAAATTATAAAATATATATGTTGTTATGAACATTAAGTGTAATACAGGTTTACAGTGTATAAAATGAACATTATCAGCAATTTATTTTTTTTATATAGAATATAATAAAGTAATGGAATACATTTTATGCATGCACATTCAAGATGTTTTATATTAACTTTTATATCTGTTCTAGCCAGCAAGACATACGTACAGAAGACTAAATATATTTCAATTAGGCCTCTGTTTCGTATGAAAGAAAATACATGTCCATGGAGTGGCTTTTTTTCTATGTAGCAAAGGAAACAGATTTTCCTATGGTTATTTTTGTAGGGCAATTAAAAGTATGAAAGACAATTTGAAAGCTGTCCTTTTGAAATAGTATTAGAGTAAAACAATAAGGTTTGAGGAAATTGTGACAAAAGTTTTTTTTATCATCATTCAACTTGTATTTATTCAGATTATTTGTATATTCACAAAATGAATATTGTTTTGTAACAAGAGGTCTTTAAAAGGCGTATGCATTGTTTCTTGTCTAACCAAATATATTTTTTGTAAATGTGAAGAAGCAATGGTGTCTACATGAGTCAGTGGAATGTCTGAAAATTGCACAACATCGAAAAAAAAAATCAAAATATTACCGTAATGGTAATTATATGCTCATTCAGGTACATGGTTAGATGTTATTGTCAATGAGCCAAACACACTATACAAACTTTTCTATTTATAAAGTTTGCAAAATGAAAAATGTCAAGTTGATTAATCATCCGTCCGTGGTAGCCTTATCTTTAACTTCTAAATATTTTTTATAGCAGAGATAAAAAATTACAATTATGGAAAATGTCGGTTAACACCTGAATTTCCCTTTTTCCACTTCGAAAATTTCATCTTGGTATCCAAAGACTTTCTTTTGTTCAATAACTTTCCTTGTTTATATTTAGTTCGAAAGCTGTAAGTCAAACGTCCTTTCTCGTGAACATACACATAAAATCTATTTTACAATGCAAATACTGAAGGGAAGGAGATGTTATCAATGGGGTCACCTGACAAAAACTATTTTTTTTTACTGGTATACTATTACTTAAAAAACATGCTTGAAAACTTGTGACGAGATAATTTTTGACGTTTTGCAATGACATAACACCGGTGGGGAGGGGGGAGCCAGAGAAATTTTTCTCAAATTTCTCAAACTCGAAAATTCTCTTTCGGTGGGGGGGGGGGGGGGTCCGATCTCTTTCAGCCACCTCCAAATTTTATTTATACGATTATACATTTCCTTCATTTCACTTAAGCGTGACATACAGTGGGGGGAGCAACCGGCCATTGAATAAATATTTCCTATGATACTTTTAGTGAGAAGTTATGCTAAAAAAGTGGAGGGCAGACCCCCTCCACCCTACCCCTCCCCCCATCCCGTTGCTTCCCGCCTATATTGATTTGAAGGAAATTATTGAATATTTATTATGGTGTATCCTGATTTAGACGAAGGATACACCATAATAAATATAAAATAACTATCACTTTGAATGCATAAATGTTTAAATATATATCCAGACTTTGTTCTTCAATGGTCGTCGGAAGTACACACTGTATGTAAAATGCAACATTTTACTGTCCAGAAAAAAGGTCTCTAAAGTAACTCGCCTACAATTCGTACAGAGGGTTTTGTACCAAAATTTAATTCCCCAAGAGCGACTCATAACGGTACAATGAGACTATGATGTTTCTTTCGTTATAAATTGAGGTTCTTGCAATAAAACAGGTAAATTTGTAAAGGGTTTAATTAATTATAACAATTATTTTAGATTCATCAACAATATGCATACTGGATCACAAAAGGTTTCATGGAATTTGCTATTTCATTTCTTATGTTAAATGAGAAATAGTGAGTCAAACATATTAATTTTAAGTCTAGAAAAAGTGAATATTTTTAAATATTGCAGTAAATGCCAATCATACCATGCATGCTAACAAGGTATGAGGAGCTTTAGATTAACGGGAATTTTTTATTCGTCAATCAAGGTCAGATGAGTGCTTGAAATTTAACTTCTCAAAAGTCCTCTTTAGCTGACTGGAGGTGTTAAATATTTCGTGAAAAGTGGCTTCACCACAAAGCCCCCCCCCCATCCCCATCCCCCCCCCCCCATCGAAAGATGAAATTTTTTTTAATTTTTATTGCTTTGTTAATTTTTTTGTTTCTCTCTCTCTCTCTCTCTCTCTCTCTCTCTCTCTCTCTCTCTCTCTCTCTCTCTCTCTCTCTCTCTCTCTCTCTCTATGACTTAGACATGCTACATGCAGTTATAAAATTTTAACACTATAAACGAGATTTACACATTCCTGTTTTTCTACAGTTCAAAATGTGTCCAAATCATATCCCAATAGAAATTTTAGATCCGTCCCATTTTTCATTCGTCTAGGACTAAACCGAAAGTTGAAACTTCCGAGGGATTCCCCTTTATCTTATGTACTTTGACTTCATAGTTACAGGTAACAAATCTAGGTAATTTAACCTTTAATTAATTCTATCCAAAGATAAAGCATAAAAAGAGACAAATTAGATAAATGTCAGTATTGTTATTAATATAGGCGAACTGAAAATGGACTCGTCGTCAACGTGGGCACAGTTCGTGATTACTTGTGAACTATGCGAAAACCCTACTCAGTTATTCTGTAACGACTGCCAAGTCAGTTTATGTGGGAGCTGCATTTATAAACATGTAGAAAGTCTGAAGTCTCAAACACATGACATGGTTTCTTTCACGGATAGGGAGGAGCGGTTAGTATTCCCATTATGTGCCTCACACCCGAAACAAAGATGCGAGGGCCAATGTCAACACTGTAATGTCCCTGTCTGCTTCAAATGCCTCACATCTGATCACAGCGGCCATACTGTCGTGGACATGACAGATATCATAAAACAGAGCAAAGAAATTATCGAGAAAGAAACGGGAGAAATCGAAACTTTTATGTCAAAATTTGCCCAAGGTGAATCAAAATTGGATCAAAGGATATCCAAGCTGAGAGAAAAATTTGAAAATTTGGAGAGAGAGGGAGAAAACCTGAGAAAAACCTGGCATGAAGAAGTGGACAACATTTTCAACATGCTTCAATCAACCATTAAAACAATGAAAGATAAAAGGCTGAACGCTCTCAAATCGCACCAGTCCTTGCTCAAGAATTCGGGAACAAAAACAGCCCTAATACTGAAAGAAAACAAGAATATCCTGAATTCGAATAAAGTGAGTGATGTAACAAGTTACAAATCACAAGTCAAGGAATTCATGGATATTCATACAGATGTTGATGTAACGATTCCTTCCTTGAAAAGCCACACAGTCAAGGGGAGCGATCTTAGCCTAGAGTTAGCAGATTACAAAGCTACATTGAGACAGACATCTTTATCAAATCCGACCGATGAGGAGTCTTTTTTATTCGTAAGACAAATATTAGAAAATGTTGAAGTGATTGCTAGCATTCCATCTGAAATGAAACCTTTTGGTTCACTTATCTGTGTTGAAACCGATGAAGCTTGGGTTTGTGGTTCAGATAAAACCCTTAAACGTGTTGACATACATGGGTCAGTGAAGGAAATGGTCACTGCAACATGTGAAACTTTTCCTAATGACATTTCAGTGACCAAAGAGGGAGAACTGATATACAGTGATGCCAACAGCAGAACAATCAACATTTTCCGAGAGGGGAGGATAGAGACACTGATCACTTTACCTGAGGGATGGCATCCTTGGGGACTGTGTTGTACCAGATCAGGAGATATACTAGTCAGTATGTGTACTCGAGATCAAAGTCATTACAAAATTGTCCGCTTTCATGGACAGACGGCGATAAAAGAAATCGATAAAGATGAACATGAACAACAAATTTTTAGAGGTGGGAAAATAGGAGTTAATATAGAGGAGAATAGCAATGGTGATATTTGTGCCTCTGATAGCGATGCCAACACAGTGATAGTTGTGGACAAGACAGAAAGAGTCCGATTCCGATACGACGGTACACCAGCCTGGAGGAACAGACAATTCCAACCTATGCACATCGTTACAGATTCACAAAGTCAAATCATTATCAATGATATTAATAATGACTGTCTTCATATCTTAGATCAGGACGGGCAGTTTTTAAAATGTGTTGATAATTGTGGTCTAGAGAGACCTTGTGGACTAAGTCTGGATAGTGAAGGAAGGTTGTGGGTAGGGTCATATCATACAGGGGTTGTTAAAGTCATCAAGTACATGGAATAACAATGTCAAATTTATGTCTATTATTAATACTAGTAAACCAATGTGTTTTACTCGTCTGGTGAACAAAACAATTGTCAAAATTTTTTTGTATTCTATTTATAATGTATTTGAAGGCATTATTTGTTTATGTACTTGCAAGATATCTTATTAAATCTAGTTTTAACACCTTCATCTTCATAATGTCAAACCCAAAGTTTCTTTCTAGAAAATGATATCTACATTTACTCAAAATCAAAATATCTCTTTGGACAAAACAATGCATGGATTTATTTATCGATTGGTAGCGATTGGCAGCTGCATTGCAAGTTATTGCAAAACACTTTTATTAAACTTTAGCATTTTTTAATTCTTTAATATAATATTTCCTACGCTGTTTTCAGACATTGTCGTTTTATGCAGTTTCATTTCCTTCCATTCAAGTACAAAACAAACACAAAACACAACAGAATGCTGAATTTATAAGACTGGACTTTTTTTGTTTTATATTGTTAGCTCGATTATCAAGATGCTTTTTTTTTTTATCTTGTCAGACGTCTATTAAGGCGTGAAATTCGTGTTAATCAATTCAACCAACTTTGCAAGATCTCATCCTCGAAGTTGGTTAAGATGTTTTTCTTTCATATGTAGGTTCCTATTTAGTTAATGTATATCATATATCTGTTCCAGAAACATGGTCCTTTTTTCACAATCTTTTCACTGTAAGAACAAAGAGACGTTATTTTTCTTGGAACTTTTACCTAATATGGAAGGGATTGCAAGGGTCCGTGAAAAAAACCCGCCCAATTAATTTTTCTCATTTTTACATATAATTTTCCCTTTTGTCAATGACATCGTAATATGAACGTATCAACCATGATCATCAGGGTTATAAGGAAGTTCTGGTTGCCATGGTTACCACCAGTTTTCAATCTTTGATATTCATGAAATGATTTTCTAATGCCATACACACATCAAAATTGAAACAAAATAAATAATTTTTCTCCAGATAATAAATAAAATGCTTCATATTTATTGAAAAAAGTGCATCCGAAATATTGATAGATGTAGTAATGCCTGCTTTTTTTTTTTAGAGAAGTGTTATTTGTAAATTTGCAGTTATATTTTCACCGCAAGAACAGTTTTCAACGTCTAGACAAAAATTATCCAACGAAAGCACTTTGACAGACGTAAGTAAACAGCTAACCCAGATTTCAAAAGATCTCGTGGAATTAAAAACTGAAATTAAAAAAACCGTCAAAGCTGATAAGTTAGAGACGCTTGTAACCACAATTGTGAAAAAAATTATAGAACAAAACAATAAAGAAAGAGATGAGAGTGTAAAAGCAGAAGTAGAAGAACAGTGCCAGGCATTAAAAGTCGAGTTTCAAAAAAAAATAGATAAGGCAGCGGGAGATATTGAAAAACTTGAATCAAGGGCAGAAGTACTAGCCGAGAAATTAGCGGAGAGCAATAAAGAAATTAGAGAATTAAAACAGAGGGTGCAAATGAATGAAAAAATTGCAGGTGAAGCTTTCAGATTGAGCAGCAGAAATGAACAATACTCCAGAAAATATAATTTTAAGATCATGGGAGTTATGGAGATGGAGAAAGAAAACACTCAGATGGTTGTAAAAGAGTTTATTCAGGAGAACGCAGGTGTACAACTCCAAGATCGCGAAATAATAGCAGCGCATCGTATTCCGGGAGAGAAAGGAAAGCTAAGGCCCATTATTGTTAAAGTAATCAACTCAGATGCCAAGGCCAGAGTCATGAGGAAGCGTTCAGATATAAAGAAGCTAGGAAACGGTTTGAAACTGGTGGACGATGTGACAAAAGCAAAGGGGGAACTTATCAGTAAACTTCTAAGTCGAGAAGACATCGAATCTGCATGGTACTTTAACGGTTCCATTTACGCACAAATCGAGGGAAGCGAAAAAAGAACGAAATTTGACATAACAGATGATCTAGACGACAAGATCAACAAAATTAGTAAGTGATTTTTTCGGGAAAAACTGTTCCGCCATCGTTTACTTTGTTAATAACAGTAACACCATAAACTTCCGGTTTGAGTCCTGCTAGTTTGGATCCTAGTCTCGTTCAACCAGACGCTCGGCTGTCTCCGTAAACTCCGACCAGCAGAGAGTCTGGTAAAGAGTCACATTAGCGTTTGTTACCGGCAGAGGGCGCTATCTTGTTTACATTTTGACGACTTCTTTTTGAAACAAATATTATACATGTTTTTCCTGTTAGATTGTGAGTTTATATTAATAAATTGATCTTTAAAATTGGACATAACAACGAGTAATTACAATATCAGTCGAAGAAATATGTATTCCGCAGGTAGCTACACTACTATCACTTTAGCTTCCGTAAAAAAAATAATATCGATACATGATATTTTTTTCAGAGACACTTACGTATAACCCGTTCACATTACCATAAATAATAAAATTATTCCTCTTTAACTGCTATAACTTTTAGACATTTAACTTTTAAAACTTTAAGTTATTTTTCTGCCGATTTACAATGTATATTTGTTTAAATTGTGGAGGTGTGTTCTTTTCAGCCAATCAAAAACTTTACCAGAATTTTGGTAAGCCTCGTTTTGGCGTTACAAACGATATCACGTATCTTTACCAGACCCTCTGGCTGGTCGGAGATTTACGGAGACAGCCGAGTGTCTGGTTGAACGAGACTAGTTTGGATCCACGGCTGACTTTAGTGTCAATTTAAAGTCTATTTTTCAGATTTTACTTTTTTGTCTGTTTTTTTTTCTCTATTCATTTTTTTTCTTTTCTTTCATTTGTTTACCTTTTCATTTACGTATTATGTTTTTCAGTGAGATTGTTCGTATGAAAGGCCAGTATGAATGTGATGTACTTAGCATTATTTTTACACCTATATGGGTTCGATAAAAATAGCAACAGTCAATTGTCAAGGGTTAAATACACAATCAAAAAGAAAAGATGTACTAAACTTTTATAAAACAAAAAATTATTCTATACATGTAGTTTGTTTTCAGGATACCCATTTTACAACTGACTTAGAATCATGTGTAGAGACTCAGTGGGGTTATAAATGTGTGTTTAATTCATATTTGTCAAACTCTAGAGGGGTAGCCATTTTTTTCAATAATAATTTTGAACTAAAGCTCCACAGGGAGAAAAAAGATAATGAGGGTAATATTTTAGCACTTGACATAAGTGTTGATGAAAACAGAATTACTATTATTAATATTTATGGCCCAAATTACGATAGCCCTGAATTTTATGAAAAAGTTAGGGACTATTTCTTAGAATTTGATAATGATTATTTTATCCTGTGCGGAGATTTTAATCTGGCATTGAATCCCAACATAGACACATTTAATAATGCAAATGTAAATAACTCAAAAGCCAGAGATAAACTTATTGAAATAATAAATGATTTGAATTTAGTTGACTATTATAGAATACTTAACCCAGATAAGAAAATCTATACATGGAGAAGAAAAAAGCCAGTTAAACAGGGTCTTCTTGACTACATCCTTATATCAGAAAACCTATCTAATTTTGTTGAACATTTTGATATAAAACCTGGGTATAGATCTGATCATTCTTCAGTTACAATTGAGTTAAAGTTTAATTCATTTGAACGAGGACGTGGACTATGGAAATTTAACAATAATCTTTTACATGATAGATATATAGTATGTTGAAAAGGTGAAACAAAAAATACAATTAGTTAAAAACCAGTATTCTCAGGGCCTAAATGGAGTAGAAGTAGAGACTTCAGTTGATGACTCTGTATTTTTTGACATACTACTAATGGAAATCAGGGGGTTAACTATATCATAGTCAACTTTCAAAAAAAGAGAAAAAGATAAATTAGAAAAATCATTAATTAAGGAAATAGAGGATTTGGAAAACAAAAGTACAATTCCTGATTTCTATTTACTGGAAGAAAAAAAAATCTGCCCTTGAAAATTTAAGAAAAGAAAAACTAAAAGGTAATATGATCTAGAGCCAAGTGGGTGGAAGAAGGGGAAAAGCCAACAAAATATTTCTGTCATCTTGAGTCGAGAAATTTCCTGAACAAAACAATAAAAAAGGTAGACACTCTAGACAAAGGTATTATATACAAACAATCTGATATTCTAAACGAAGTCAAAGATTATTATGAAACTTTATATAAAAACGCAGATTCTGAATTGATAGACGTAGATTTCTCCAATATTATTCAATACCATGATGTTCCACAGTTAGACATAAAAACAACATCAATCCTAGATAAGGATATAGAAGAAGAGGAGGTTTTTCTGGTACTGAAAAATATGAATAATAATAAATCACCGGGAAGTGATGGATTTACAACTGAATTCTTTACGTTTTTCTGGATTGATCTTAAAATGTTTATCTTAAAAGCAATAAATCAAATATTTCTTCAGAAACAGCTTCCAATATCCCAGAGACTTGGTATAATATCTTGTTTGCCAAAAGGAGACAAGCCAAGACATCTCTTAAAAAACTGAAGACCAATAACTATATTAAACGTATTCTATAAGTTAATATCTGGTTGTATTAGTTATAGAATAAAATCTACACTCGATCTTCTAATTTCAGAAACACAAACAGGATTTATGAAAGGGAGATATATTGGGGAAAACACACGATATATTTATGATCTTATGTCTTATACCGAAATTAATAATAAACCTGGATTGTTGGTTCTCATTGACTTTGAGAAGGCCTTTGATTCCATTTCATGGTCCTTTGTTTATAAGGTTTTACACTTTTTTGGTTTTGGTAAAAATATAATGAAATGGATTAAAATTTTAAACACAAATTTTGAAGCTTCTATACTCCAAAGCGGTTTTCTTTCTAAGCAATTTCCAGTCCAGCGTGGATGTCGCCAGGGAAACCCTGTTTCTCAATACATTTTTCTTCTCTGTGCAGAAATTTTAGCCATTCTTATTAAACAAAATCATGATATAAAGAGTATTGTTGTAAATAATAAGGAACACAAATTATCTCAATTTGCTGATGATACTTCTCTTGCCCTTGATGGTTCTGCAGGTTCTTTGTATGCTGCGCTTGATACATTAGAATTATACGGAATTTTTAAAAAAAAAAAAAATATTTAGATCAAATGTAGCATACTTCCCCCCCCTTTTTTTTTTATCCATATAAAGTGTGTAAAAATTTGCAAAAATTGATGTATTGTTGATGTAAGTATGAGTGAAGTGCAAAAGTGGGTGGGTGTGAAAAATTTTCTGTGCAATTTTGATAAATGTAGTTGATGGTTGTGTTAAAAGCATGGAAATAAAGCATTAAAAAAAATTATCCAACGAATTTTCCAAAAACTAAGATACACTGTATTATAAATACAAGTGACTTACGACTAAATTAAATGAAGTAAGGTCAACAGATTGAATACTGGTGACTTACGGTTAAAATAAATGAAGTAAAGACAACAGATTCATTTTAAAACTACACACTGTAACCCCCACCCCCACTCTTTTCCCAGAATATTTAAAGATTTCACAGATTTTCATATGATGGTTTGTTGCTGGACCTCAGATATGCATATTCTATTTAAAGACTACAAAAAAAAATGTATATGTATAAATTACAAAATACGTTTTCTCTGAAAATCTTGCAGTTGTTGCTCATTTCATATGATGACTTTAACTTTTCTATCATCATTTCCCCTCACTTATGTAGCAATATACCTTCATATCCTGCATGCGGAGTTATTGTATCCCACTTGATTAGATACGCAAGAGCATGAGAGCATGGTCTACGTATGAAAATTTCTGAGACGAGGTTTAGAGGGGTAATACGGAAAATATGTGAGGTCCTTGAAAAAATGCATATTGGGTTTCTCTTACGCCTCCCTCAAAAGGTAATGTATTTTTTTTCAAGGACCCCACATACTTCAGAAGCTGGAGAAAAGCAGAATATATAGTACAAACTCAAACTTACCCACATTTGATGTGGCATGAAAATATTCAATAAACGTTACTTTTAAAACAGTATTTTGTTACATTGGGCCTACTAAGATATTGGTGTATGACAAAAAGGGTTAATCGTTAACAACTTTTAATATACATGTAATTACAACATGTAACAAATAGAACATTGTAAAAATTATCAATGATTAAGTACCCCTCTATATCGAGAAAGACTGACAACCATTTCAAAAGGACTTACGTTATTTGTACGTCAGAGATGTGTTGTCAATTTTATTAAAATTAGTCATATGTAGTACTTGTAGAAATTTTTTTTAAATCAGTTGTCTTAAAAACTTTAATAAAAAAACAGGTCAAACGATCTCAAACCTGAGTATCGTTTTATTTTTACCTTTAGTTGAGTTCATAAAAAAAAGAACTTGTAGATCATATAAGAAAAGTTTATTAAAAAAATATTGTTTTATATATCAATTATCACAATAAGTAGGAATAAGATATTTTCAAAAAACATATAAGAAATTCTTAATTTTGCTTCATTTCTCTTCATTATATGAACCATGTGTTTTATTTTTATTCGATGTCAATAGATAAGATTTGAAATAAAAGTTTGCTAGCAAAACTGTCTGTAGTTTTCAAGTTATTCATGTCAACTAAAAAGATAGTAGCTAGCGCTCGAAAATTTCAAGAAATCGTCATTTCAGTATTATCTTGATGGTTGAATGTCGACTTCAATTACGTAAAATTGAGATCGACTGCCAACGTAAAGAAACATGATGTCTGACCTTTGGATTGTAAATAAAATAAATGATGGGGTTGACTGAAAAGTTAAAAAGCCAAATAAATCGTGCAAAAATCTGAATCGCTTTGCTTTCACGTTCGCTGAGCACTTTGAAAAAGTTTAGAGAAAATGTAATGGGGAATATGATAGCAGAAAAAATGTAAATGACCATAATGATAAAAATCATCGTACACATCCTTCGAACGTACTGACTCATTCTGCATCTACTAATAGACGTCCTTAATTTGTAAATTTTTGTCACATGAAAAAGAAGTATAAAGATACATGGAACAAAAAGAAGATAACTCTTGAATACCAGTACTACAACGGCTATCTTGCTTCTTGCCACGTGAAATCTCGCAACATAATAAATAACTCCAAACATCACGCTGAAAATCCACATTAAAATTGATGACGTCAGTACATGACGTTTGCTGATCATTTTTGATCGATGAGGCATAGCTATCAAATAATACCTCAATCCAAACAATAGCACTACGTGTGATGCTGACGCATGCGCTGTTGTGTAGATGACCGTCATAAAAATATATCCATAATTATCGACACGATATCTGTTGATCGATGCAAGAATCAGGTGACATAGATATTGGATCAGAGACGCAAAATCCGCAAATGCTAAGGTTCCTATGACCATGTAGGTAGGTTTATGAAATTGTCTAAAATGAATAACGATCCCAGTTGTTGTCAGGTTGGCCAGAACTCCAAACACTGTTATGATAACTATAATTACTAGCAATGACGTATCTTCCGCCTCTAAGTGAACAGGAACAATGAAACCGGTCTCAGCTTCAGTAATCGGCTCCTGCATTTGTGATTCTGTCGTTGTAAGGGAATTATTAAACTTTGATCCCCCCGCTGTCTGAAAGATCAATTAAACAGTTTAAGTTGTTAAAATACTGAAAATCCTTTAAATCTAAGCATACTAAGAGTTATAAAACATTTCCGTTAAATATTTTTCTTATATACCAACTGTGTAAAACTCAATTTTACTGTAGATTTTACGCAATCACGTGACAGTGTGATCCAACTTTCTGAATCATCACTGTGGTTTTCTGAATCCATATTACAACTCTCTAAAACTGATGCCCTTGCTAGACAACAATTAATCTGACGTCACTTTTCTTGTGTTTAATACATTAAAATTGAAAAATAAACCCAGCAATATGCCCTGTTTAATAGATGAAAAGTTTATAATTGGTCTCAGAAGTTTATTTTGTTATACATTGTATTTGCTTATTATAGAGGGATATGCATCATTATATACCGTATGTAATAGCAAAGTGATCCAAAGAGAAGTTTCACTTCTCTTAGACTTTCGCGGATCAAAATGATGATTTGTCACTGTCAATTCAATGAGATACAATCCTTCGGATCGAGTTACTTTTATGATAATGATTATATATGTAATACATTGGAAAAAGGCTACAAGCTGGAGTGGAACTTCGGAATTTCCAAGAGAGAAAGAGAGAGAATAAAACTTTAACCTTACTCATAAATTTTAAATGTATTTTTTTGTGACAAGACCTTCTATTGGATATTTACAACTTTGACGTTTTGACCTTTGATATTGGCCTACTTTTTAAAAAGTTAACCTTGGCAATATCTTTTGAACGGTTGGTGCTAGGGCTTTTATTAATCACATATGTACTCTTTGTGACAAGATACTAGTATTCAATAGGACAACTAAAACTTTCACCTTTTGACTTTTACCTTTGAGATTGACCTTCTCTTAGAAACTTTGACTCTTTGACCTCAGAATTTGACCTTTTTAAAAGCTTCAACTTTGGCAATAACTTGTGAACGTTAAGGGCTTTTCATATGTTATCTTTGTTACAAGGTCCTTCTTATAAACCAACAACCTTGACCCTTTGACTTTGGCCCTAGAGTTTGACCTACCATTAAGAAAAGTCAACTTTAACTTTTTAACAAGTATTGCTAGGGTTTCATATTAATTATTTCATTTTTGTTTAAATTTTTTTTCTTTTGAGAAGGTCTTACTTTCGGATATCAGTTTAACATGTTTGATAAATTTGCATTTTAGAAAATTTTACCTTCGCTATGCTGCCATACGGGTTTTCTTTTAGTGTTAAAATAATTGGGAATCGATATGAATTTTAGTTGCATAGATTATAAGTATGCTGGATTGGCACACATTCTTCAAGCATAGTATTCATATAAACAGAGGTAAGATTGTTGTGTATTTTATACATCAGTGTGAGCTTATCATTTTTCCTCTTGAACTTAAAGTTTCTCACCCAACTCATTATATAGATTTCTTTTGATGTGTTACACCTAATGTTTGAAATTATTATTGCAGCTTCCACCTACACACTATCCCATACCACATCCCAACAAATGATAAGTATGTTAAAGGGATCCCTCTTAATTTATATTTTAGTGTTGCCGACATGTTTAGTCCTAAACAAACTCTTTCATAGATTGTTGTTATATGTTCAGAATAACCCCCATTAAGGGGCAATATCCCTCTGCTCCAAATTTCACGACTCATTGATTTTTAGCAACAACTATAGCATTAAATTCAAATGGAAAATAGTTTGAAGTATGAAGCGTTGCTTACTTTTTCAGAAATGAATAATATGTCAAACCATGATGTGAAGAAAATTTGATATGGTAAACAGAAAGATCAATTATTTTTTATCTCACAATTAAATAAGAAATATGAGGTATATATAAAAATAATATTTACTCTCATACCTATCTAACTCCCATTAGAAAACATACTGAAGCGCTGCTTTTTAAATCAGAATAACAAATTGTTTTCTGTGCATGTAAAATAACACGCATCCATAAACAGGAGTTATCGTTCCATTATCGCCCTTGACAATATTTTTCAATGAAACAAAATATTAATCAAATGTTTATAAACAATACTGCATCTGAAATTTCTGTACAATTGAAAGAACTATACTTTAAGAGATAGAGATTTTTCAATTTACACCGTTTAAAGGAACTGAGTATAAATGTTTTAAGTAAACTATTATAAATAATTAATCAATATACTAGCAATAGAAACTAGATATCAACACTTGTACCATAGAATAGGTTTGATTGAGTTGACTATAAAATTGTCTTTCTGAAGGAAACTTGTAAACTCTGATATGACAACTCACTGAATTTCATGACAAAATGTCTGAAGAAAGTTATCTCTCTTATTAGAAGAGTTATCTCTCTTATCAGAGGGATATTCCACCTTAAACTGAAATGTCAGTCCATGGTGACAATAACTTTGATTCTGGGAAATTATATTCATTGTGTTCCCCAATGAAATTTTGTGTGTAGTCTATGAGTCCTAGTAAAATTGACATTTATGGTCTTTTTAGGGTCAAATTAAAGTAGTCATGAATGATATCACTGCCTTATTTTTTCAAGGTCAGTAGTAAGGGATAATGCTTAGATAACTGTCGGCATCAGTACTAACAAACAAGGATGTGTCATCCGCAAACAGTCTTATTCGAAAGAATTTGGAAAAATTCTCATATATTTCGCAGATTTTTTAAATTTATTTCGAGCTTTTGTTTATATATTTCACTTTTATATACATGTACATATATCGATGTTTTGTTTATATATTTGGTATTTCCTTTATATATATGGAGGTTTTTTGGTGTTACTATTTCACAATTCCTTTATATATTGAGTTTTAATATTGTTCTTCCTTTATATATATACAAGTTGGCACTAATGGGTTTCGGTACATAGGTGATCTTTAGCGCCTTGTTATATACAATATTTGTCACCTGCTGTGCCTTGGCGAAAAATCTAGACACATATAAATCAATTCCACTTTGATACCGGAGAAAAAAATTTTTAATCCGCCCTATCAAAAAAAAAAAAAAAAAAAATTGGCATCAATCCGCTAATTTCATGCAGCGAACTCGAGAAATATAAAGATAACACAAAATTGGAAATTTCTTCAATATAAATTGTCAAAAAGAGAATGAAGATTTCCGAAGTTTTTTTATTCTTTAAAAAACAAAATCAAGATAAACGGAAAACAATTGTCGTCATAAACAAGGACTAGTATTTTTAGAAGCACTTAACACAAACTGGAATCTAAAAACTACCACAGTATCTGAACCCAAAATGTTTAAACTGCCTAGCTGAGCTTATGGACGACGACGTAAGTTTCTTAACTAGAAACAAAAACTTCAATCAAATATGAAAATTTAAAAAATGTATACTTCTTATCAAAAATAGCTTAAAACATTTACAGCACTCTGTTTGATAGTCAATGCAGCATTAGGAAATAACAACTCATTATACATGTTATAAAAAATTATATCGCAACGCGAGATGCCAATATTGTCCCTATAAACTTACATGTACATATTAAAGAGACACTGTGACGCACACAGGGAAAAATTTACAAAACAAATGTAGAATTTTTGAATGACCCTTGTTAATTTTGTTCAATTCCTAAAAGTTTTGGGTTTCAGAGCCTTAAAATTCTATTTTTATGGGGAAAATAAAATATTTAAGATTTACATTTGAAATTTCGCCATCACCTGTGAAGTTTGTTCTCACTCCACTTTACACAGGACAAAGCAAATTTAAATTCATACATGTTTA